>NW_027287161.1:2702478-3179978 GCF_022747635.1 Hetaerina americana | reverse complement strand
TTAATGTGTAATATCTCTCCTTTTATATGCAATGCTTAATGTAAAGGTAAGAAGTCCTGAATGATTTGATGAAGCATTTTACATATTTAAAAGGAGTTTTAAATATCTGGTGTTTTATTATTTTTTCGAAAGAGAATAATACCTTATGTGTTTTATTATTTTTTCGTCGCACAGTCACGCAGTAAATATTTAGTTAACATTCTATATTGAGTCCTACATTTCATGGCACACCGTTTCTTTTATTTTATCCATTCTCCACGAATGAGAAAGTTAGAAAACTTAGTGCTGGATATACATTATTTACCTGATAAATAAATGATAAAATTAATAGATTTATTATTTTCAATGGTGTCTTTAATTCCATCCAATATCTGATAAACATTCAAATGAAATTCAGTATGTTAAGATTGGTGCAATTTGGAATCAAAGAATAAGCCCAGGATCAATATTTTAATAGTATTCCATGTTTATTCACAAATGAGCACGACAAAGAATTTAGTATCCGAAGAGAAAAAGATAGGTTTAATGTTCTCGTATTCCTTATGTGTGTTGTTACAAATTCAGATGATCTACCTACTTCGAAAGGTCGGAGGTCATTGTACTTGAGAGGCAATCATGCAGAAGAATAGATCCTGCAAAAAAAGATTACATTCACAAATCCGCAGAGAGATTGTAAGATTGTGATCGCTAGCAAACCACAAAGGTCAAGGCGGGACATGGGATGGAGTTAAGGAACAAATTATGAGAGAAGTGCGCTACCCACCGCTCACAATTCATGCAAATTTATTTGATAATTTCAATTTCATTTCTGTGTAGAATGTAATTGAATATGCTACTAAGAGATGGCGAAATAAGCTAATACTAAGCTGAATCATTTCTTTGCTATCCGATTGAAATTGATAACTATAGTAAAATGTTAAAGATAGCCGCATGCATCATCCCATGCGAAAATATAGACATTAATGGATTAAAAATCAGTGAAACTAATATTTCAGCCCATGCAACAAAACTTTTATCAACAATTGAGGATTTGATGTAGCGTTTGTTTTTCGACCACTTTCCAGAATTGTTTTTTTTCTACAGCCATCGATTCGTTTTTTTGGCAAATCCAGGGCTGTGAGCGTTTCATTTTTCACGAAATGCGCCGTGACTGACTGCAGAGCTCACAGACAGCCGCAGGAAAAACGGAATCCCCGCGGAGAGGGAGGAGGGGATGTCGGGCGTGGAAGAGTGAGTAAGGGGTGTCTGGGGGGAGGGTCGGTGGAAGGGGGAGAGCTCGGGATCACCCGGGCGGCGGCGTGTTCTCCTGTGGGGAGGAGTGTGGGGATGGGAGTGTTGGGGGGAGACTTCCCCGAAAGAGGAGGGGAGGCGCCCGGCAGCTAACCAGTGAGGGAGAAAGTTGTAGGCGTACCTAGTTAGCTGGCGAGGCAGGCGAAGTCGGTGGATGGGACGAAGGGGGCGGGCGGGGGGATGTGTGGGTGGATGGGAGAAGAAGAGACTCCGAGGTGGACGCTCGTTAGCTCGGGATGACCGAGTGAGGCTGGGCGGAAAATTATGATTAGTGCCCTTGCGAAAGGAAGCGAGAGCCAAGACCCCACCCACGTTCAGCATCAGAATATATGACTCGCGTCACTTCCGTGCCGGGCGTTGAAAAGTGACGTGAAAATCTCATGAGTTAACGAAGGGATCGTTGGCATTCGACTTGGATGTCTTTCGACCGTAGGACCGGTCCTCGTTCGCTGAATGCCTGCTCGCTTGTCTGAGTGAAACAGAGAGTTTGTTTCAATTTATTTTGCCTCTTCCTTTATATCTGTGGAAATACATAAAAAAGATTTAGCTGGAAGATATGGTGGAATGTGCAAGAATGCTGAGGTTATGGCGTAATTTAGGAGGCCGCGGTAATTAGACCGGAGTAAAGTGTTTTGGTGATGAGGTAAGGTGGAATCCTACGTCTGAATTATTTTTTTCTCAGAGAAAGGCATTAAAGGAATTCGCCGTATTACGTCTGGTGGCGATTGGGAATCGAGCTCTTGCCCGTCTTGGGAAATCAGTGGCAAGCACTACCTCTTTTGTGAATAGGGCTTAGCATTCTGAATTGGTTTTCTGACTTACATAATGTAAAATGATGCGGCTTAACATATGTCCAATAGGGTCTTCTCCATTAATTTATTTCGGTACTCCTCGGTGGAAAATTTAAAATAGAAGCAACCGATTCAGATTATCTTTGCCCGAGGCATACGTATGGGGAAAGGATTGCATAATAAGTAGGACACACAGTCATGGTCAAGGCGAACAACTTTTAAAATTTTTTAAATAAAGTACTTGAATAAATTAATATTATGCATAATACGTGGCATTAAAAGTAATCTCAGTAGAGTTTTAGATGTAGCAGAAGGGAATGCGACCCGAGGTTCCGATCAACTCGCCTTTTCTTTAAAACGTTTTCCATTGCATTCCAAATCCCATATGATTATTCACTTATTGCTGTAAAAATATTTCGCAGTGATTTATTGATGTACACTCTGGTCACATGGAATTTAACTGCATAATAGCTATTATAGATTGTTTAATATATCCTTAGTGTTCATTGTATTCGAAATTGTATGCTTATTTAGCCATATTTTGTTTTTTAAGATGTGTACCAAAGTTAGATTTATTGATTTTAAATTAGATATCAAATTGATACAGAAAACTGATACAGGACTATTAGAGAAAAGGATTTGAATTTCATTCATTAAATAAGATATTTAAAATTATTCAAATTGATTGTGAAAATGAAATTGGCGTGGGCTGTGATCAGAATTATTAATTATGAGGTACATTCATTTTCTAAGGCTAACCAATTTTTTCTCAGGACTGACACCACATAGCCAAACGTGGTTGTGTTAAAAATATACTGGTCTTATCTATAAATAAAGAACATCGATGGTGGTCTCGTACATTGCACGGGGTTTGTATAGCTACCACCAAAGAGAGAAGCGTTTTCAATATTTGAAATGGTGTCGTTTAGCGCTCAAGAGCATCGTGTAAGCATCCTTTCTCTTGACATGCGTGGGTTAAAACCTATTGAAATTCTTCGCCAAATGAGGAAGATGAAATTGATGCGAAAAGTGTTTATTCCTAGGTGCGTTCGTGTGACAAAGAACCCAAGAATCCGGTTTTTCCAGGGGGGAAAAAGGGCACAGAAGGGCTCTCGGCGGTCGTGAAAACATGGCGTCGAAGTTGCATACACCTGCAGGGAAATCATGTTGACAAGTAACAGAAGGTTCAACTTTATGGCATGAGGTAATTTGGTAATGGTAATTTGTCATAAAATGGTTGGAGACTTAAGAACTTTATGACCAACTTATATCGCCCTTACTTAGAAATTTAGATCTATTGCTAAAATAAACACCTTGGGGGGATCACTGGTGAGTCTAATGCTTTAAATTGTCTTCCAGGTGTACTCCGTGCTAAATTTCCTAGCTCTCAAGTTCCCTGAGGCTTTCTTTTTCATCAATTAAACTTCAGCTGTATCGCGCCTTTGAGGATTTATTTCTCCATATCTGTTCTGCAATTTTCGGATCAAATATGCTGCCGTTACTTTTGCGTGGTTTAGTTCTCTTTGCTAACTTCTCTGGAGTGGACTAACCTCTACTGCAAGCACACAACTTTGACGGTAAGTGAACTTTATTTATTATTTTTGGGGCGATATATTCTTCGCTGAATACACGCATTCACATAGTGATTTGTTGCGCTCTAATGAATCTTTCATTCATCGAATGAATGTTCATGACAGAGATCCTCAAAATAGTTGTTGATTAGTAGATAAACAGCTATTCAGTCTGGAAGTATTTGAACTAAGTTGTTTCAAATCCCGTTAAGTCCACTGACATTATCTGAACAATTGATGGGATCTGATGAAGGGCTTATCGAGTTCCAAGAGTTCCTTGGTGGTGTCATTTGAGGGAGGATTTAACTTTTGGGAATAGGAAATAGTCTGCTGGTACTAAGTCGGGACTTAAAGAGGGTTGGGGAATCGTCGCGATGCCTTTGATGAAGGTCTTCGCAAGCAGACACTCAACTCTGCTCTTGGTCATCCGTCAAGACCTTCTGGACGGGTTTAGCCCAGATCTTTCGCATCGCCAAATTTTCGGTGGCAATGGTATGCGCTGTCATCTTATCAATGCCATTACGATCTGCGATCATACGCACAATTGACCGACGGTCTAAATTCAGCACTTAACGCACACGTTGCACGTTGTCGTCGGTTCTTGACGTCGTCTACCGTGCCAACCAACTTATGTGACAGTCTCACGGATGTGAATAATAATGTACATCAAGATTGATCTAGCGAAGAAAAACAAAAACACAGAAACACCAAAAAAAAACTCACACGTGTTCCGAATTTTAGGTGGCGCTGCCACCTTTCTGCAAGGGAGAGAAGGAACTGAGAGGGTTTCAATAGTAGGGTAGGGTGACGAGGACGCTGGATGGAAGGGGAAGGCTGGGAGAGGTTTGCGACGGAAAGATTTGGGAGGGGAGTTTTTGAAGGTGTGGGAATAATATGCAAGGTTTTCGAAGCGGAGGGGGTATGAAAATATCTGGAGATTGGCGTAATTAGTGTCTAATATTGATACCTGGCTCATTCCAGGAATCAAGGAGCCAGACAAACGCCTGTTCTATTGTTCGTGAAATAAAGACACAAAAGTAAATATTAACAAACATAAAAAATTTTATTTGAAAGAGGATACTTTAAACTACTTCTCAGCATAATCTCCAAGCAAATTAAGGCATTTGTCATAACGTGTGACAAGTTTCTGTATTCCTGCTGCATAGTCCTTCGCCGCCAGCTCATTGAGATACGCGAGGGACCCATCTTGCACAAATTTTTGCATAATGCAGATGGTGTTTAACAATTTCATGAACAATTGTTCGAGAAACATTGGGAAAATGCTCACAGATGTCATCAATTGTGACGCGCCGATCGTTCCTCACGAATTCGTCAACTGAGCTCACCAGTTGGTCTGTAATGACAGACGGTCTCTCCGAACGCTCATCGTCGTGTGTGTTCCCCCTCCCCATGTTGAAGTTGCGACACCACCGCCGAACAGACGACTCGTCCATTACATTGTCTCCATACACCTCCTTTAATTGGCGATGAATATCACATGGGCGAACGTTTCTTGCATTGAGGAATTTAATCACTGCCCTCACTTCACAACTGGCGGCGTTCTCAATTTTTTTAAACATTGTAAACAATCACAGAAACAACACAGGCAATGCTAGCGTCACGCAACTTGGCTCAGAGAAGGCAGACAAGCCACTGAAGCTATCTGACCTCGTCCAGCGGCTACTCGCGTCGTCAGCACTTCATGCGGCACGAACGGGTACTACTTTCCGGATGACCCTCGTAGAAGGCGGGGCATTGTTGGCACTTCAAAAGGTTAACTACATTGCTGGAAGTACATGATTAGTAGGGAATTATAGGGAGAGATGTATATACCTGTATATGTACAGGTATATGTATGTATACTATATATCGGCCCGACAAATCGAAGATTCGTGGTTCGAGTCAGCTTTTTTGTGCTTGTGATCTGCTCGATTCCACCTTCCACACCATTCCTGCGTTCATCTTTTATGTGTGTTATATCGTTATCCATGTTAATATATAAATAAATATAAATATATATATATATATATATATATATATATATATATATATATAGTACAATACACAGTAACACACAATATAGAAACACAAAAAAAGAAGAACACTCACACGTTATTTCTTGATATTTCGACGGAAACAATCCGTCATCCTCTGAAGATATAGAAGTAATGTTGAATGATTACTTCTATATCTTCAGAGGAAGACGGATTGTTTCCGTCGAAATATCAAGAAATAACGTGTGAGTGTTCTTCTTTTTTTGTGTTTCTATATTGTGTGTTACTGTGTATTGTACTATTCGGCACTTCCGTGTTACGTCTACGAAAGCATATATATATATATATATATATATATATATATATATATATATATATATATATATATATATATATATGTGTGTAATATTTGGGAACATGATTAGAATTTATGAAAGTTCATGTATTAAATCTGGATCTACAAAATGGAAAGAGAAGGCGGGAAATCTTCCCTTGTCGGCTGCAAGATAGTCAACGTTACCCATAAAGGAAATTTTCGTAAGAAAATATGTAAGAGCTATTCGTTATGGTTGCTCACTTTTGGTGCCCACTATTCTCAAGTAATTGCCATGTTATTATTAAGTTTGTAAGAACCTAACCATGTTTTCCTTAACGACTTCCGTATTTCTTATTCTCATGTTTTCGTGCATTGAGATCGATGCGCCTCCAGATGATGAATTTAGTCGTCTCGAGTCTTAGTTAAGGGAGCTGCTCACCAGTTCATGGATTCCAAAACAGCCCGAAAGAAACAATCGACCGACGATAACATCACTCATTTCCACTTGCGAAACAGACAAACCTTGGCCGGGGGAGGGAGGCGAGGCAATCCGAACGATGATGGACAAGTTCCGTTACCTTTCTCTGAGAGTTCCGAAAGTTAAAAAGTATTTATCAAGAAAAACGAATTTAACCGCGTGTGGAAAACCATTTTGTATTTTTTTTTATGCCCACTATCCCCAAATTAAAGTGAAAGTGACAAAAAGAGGAAACCATTTTCGTAGTAATTACGGGAAGTGAGAAGGGTGGGAAGACGAAATATAGGCATTTGGAAAGTGCGGATTTTTGGGCGAAGGGGCGGGGTTGATGATGCATTGAGGGGTGGTCATGATAGATGGGATTGGTGATTGGTTTGAAGGGAGCTTTGGAAAGGAAAGAAAAGGACAGAGAGGAGGTGGTCGAGCAATAATTGCCGAAACACAACATAATCAATGTGATCACTACGTGCTTCGCGCTCTTAGAATGACCCATCATAAATCGAGAGTAAACCGGAAGAAAGTTTGCAAATATCTCTCCGAAGACATTGGAGTGAAAAATGAAAAAAATATTTCGCTGCTTCAACCGGCGTGGGTCAAGGTACTAGTCTATCCTTATCGACTTCTTAGTTTAAATGAAATAAACGACTTAAAATGGCATATCTGCCATTAATTTGATACATTTAGAATCCATTAAACGTTCTTGGAAACTTGGTAGCCCTGTGGTTTGGGCGTTGGACCATTGACCAATGGGCTCGAAATCGATTCCAGGGGCCATCTCTGGGCACCCTCAGCTTCAACCAAGCGGTGTAATTTTCGGGTATCAGATCTTCCTGGGAAACCATAGGCGGCACAGGGAAAAGTACCTCCCTACCCTGATGTGTGAATTCCACCCGCTGTTGGGCATATTACTATGAGAGCTCTATCGTCACCTACCAAACCGACCTTCCGGTTGATAACTGTGGTGGTAGTGATGTATACGTTCATGTAATTTAGTTTTTACTCCACGCGTTATGAACGGAATTCCACCATCTCACAAACTTCGAGCGTTTACTAACTCAATAAATAGTGATTACAGCAATCGCCAGTGTGGCCTGATCCTGAGACTGCTTCACACTCAGTTTTATTGTCCATATAGAATAACGGAAATTATGTTGTAAAATGTTAAGGATATTGCGTAATTATTGTTTAATAGTTCATTATTTTTTAAGATATGAAGCTTGAGAAAATAATGTAACTAATTTTCTAGAAGCCAAATTTCGTGTCACCCTTGATGCTGATTGGTTGGGAAAACTGCCGAGGACATTTCAACGCAGGGTGGATTCAGTGGATTAACATTTAAAAAGAAAACACTACCTCACCAGACTCTCTCCAAGATTATATTTAGGGAGCAAATCAAATGACGAATTGGTCGCTTTGTGTTTGGTCCACTTGCACGAGGGTAGACTAAAAGGTAATGCACACATGCTTGTAGAACGCGAACAAAAACAAATAGCAAGATCGGACGAAAAGTACATTAAAGTACAATTCTTAGGTTTCAAAATAATATATTTATATTTCAACATAGTCACCGTTAAGGCGAACACATTTCTCCCAACCTGTAACAAGTTTTTTCATTCCGTCACTGAAAAACTCTTCCGACTTTTCTCGAATCCAGGACTTCGACAGCTGCCTTCACCTCATCGCCCGAGGTGTAATGATTAACCTTGAGGTGTCTCTTGGGTTGAGGCAAAAAAATAAAAATAGCAATGCGCAAGATCGGGGTAATAAGGAGGTCGTGGAATCGGTTCAGATTTCAGGTTTCGCAGCGCTTCTCCAGTTGCGCTCGAGGTGGGTGGACGAACGTGGCCATGCTACAAAATTATTGAAGTCAGGCTACCTTTAACACGACAAACTCGACGTGGGAGTTGTTTTAGAGTCTGTATATACCGAGAAGAATTTACACTTGCCCCTCGTTCCAGAAAATCGGTCACATTAACTCGGTGAGCATCCCAAAACACAGTCAAAAGAAGTTTTTTTTGCGGAAGGTTGTCTTTTAAACTTTTTCGCATGAGTAGAAGACGGATTTCGATTCACAGTAGACCTATCAACTGCATCGTTACCATAAACAGCCTTTAAATGACGATGAATCTCAGTAGGATTCACTTTTCCATCAGTTTAAACTTCGATAACATCACGCTGTTTAACTCGCGTTGATATAGTACTAGAACACGTCTCCATACTTCCGCTTCTCGAAATACGCCGGATGAATGAAACGACCTCAAACCTGCACAGTCCTGTTGAGGGGGAATGTTACTGCCACATGCCACCAGGAGTGCTTTTAAAGGCCATTTTTTTGTGGTCTTCAAGTATGTATGTGTTAGTTTTCAGCCTACCCTCGAATGTCTGCGTCTGATTTCGGGGTTTTGCATGGCATAGAAGGAAAGCGGAGAAGGTATTTATCGAGGAGAAAACAGAAGGGTTATCCATTATCACCCGTCACAGCTCTTTTCTCCGTCACTTCGGTGACCGTTTCTGCTCCTTCGTCGCTTACTCCTCTTCCACTCTGTATGGGGGGGGGGAGGAGGGCAAGAGTAGGAAACATTTGTAGCTCTCGCTGATCGCTAAATAGGTGAGGTTCAGGAGAAACTCCCGTCCACACCTAGCAGGTCCCGGCCTTAAGTGGCCTGGAATGCACGCACGGGCCGTGCCCGAATGCCCTCCCTTGGACGTCCCACGGCGACCCTTAGTCATCTAGGCGGGAGGAAAATACTTTCTCTCTCCGATGTGGCGACTTCTTCGTGGCTCACGTCTCCCATCCCTCCCCCCTTCTTTCTCTTCCATTCCTCCCCCCCAACACGCCCCTTCCACTCCGAATGCTTGTAAAAATTAAAGTACGACTGCCCTCAAGGCGCATTGTAATAATAACAGCATTCGAACTAGATTTTTGTTGGGAGGAATCTCGATGGGTTTTCCTGTATTTGAGTTTCATCCCGAGAAATTTCCCTTGGTGGATGAAATGCTCCGCAGTCGGTTCTGTCGTAGTTTCGTACGGAGATGGAATTCGTCTCGGAAGATACTAAGAAATTGAAAATCGGGAAACTGTGTCCGGCCCGCAACACTGGACTTTCTCTTCTTGCCGTGAGGGAAACTTATATTTCATTAATCTCAGAGTTGTGATAATTTTTTTTCCTTAATCCTTACGGGATTCATATTTCTTGTCAGGGAATCTCACGTAATTGTCACATTCTTCTCCCCAAACAGGAAAAAGTGGTTGTTTTCGTTATACACATGGGGGACTTCATGTTTTTTACAATTGAATAATTGTTACGGATGACTGGCTGGGTTTTATTTTTCACTTTAGGGTGTGATTTAAAGAGAATGCTTCAAAATACTCATAACTGTATATTTTCATTTTATTCATAATGAAGTTACGTGGTTGACGTATGGTGAACGTACAGTCGCAATATGTACATTTATAAACTCGATAAATTAACAAAATATAGCATTTACATCTTTGTAGGGTGGTAGCCAATATGATCGTGAAGCATTTTACATTTTACTATCATTTATTATTATTACTAATATTTGATCGCTCTTATTTCTTAAGAATTTATTGAACACTAAAAACGTGGGTTCAAAGACGATCTCCAAAAGTAAAAAGTGGATTTCAACGCGGTTTATTACTTTTTCGTATGGTAGTTAAAAAATCCTTTTTTTGGCTTGAAGATTTGATAGTGGCATTAGGATCCCTGTCGGAGGGGTAAAGGGAAGATTTTCTGTCCGACCGTCGGCGGTCAGTTCCCTCCCCCCCCCACTTTTCCGACAAATGATTTTCTTATCTCTCGGGGAGCTTCGCTCTGGTAACTCTTTCACTTTCAGTCCGTATCCTTCTCACGACTCCGTTACCGTTGAATATCGACAGGTCGGTCTTTTGGGCCATAAGTCACGTATTGTTTTTATCTGGCCTTTGCAAGCTGTTTCAAAAGTTTTACTGCAGGAGTAACCACCCATGAACTTACGGGTACGAACTTATCTATGGTGAAAAATAAGCATTCCAATGAAAGGACAATTATAAGCAAGGAGCAAGAATTATTTGAATTTCAGTTCAAAATTACAAATCTTTGTACGGGCATTGCCATGAATGAGTGGAAATAACATCGTGGCCAACAAGTATCGGTGAACTGATAATAACAGCCGTTGTATTGGTCGATGGGTCCTTGGGGAATTGGGAGCGGAGAGTTGAAACACGTGCTTATTAATGTTCTGTAACAATTGACTTCAGAAATAGGTATAATGTTTTAAAGTAAATGGAGTCTAAGTAAAATCAGTTTAATTACTCGTACCCGGAGTTAAGCTTGAACAACTCTTTGATCCCTAACCAAAATAAAAGCGTTCAGGGTTATTTAAAATTGCCGATCTTACTTCACATATAATCTTTATATTTTCTGGGTTCCGTTCAAGTGAAAAATCATATCGTTTATTAAATCGAATAGAATCATCGATATCAGACATTTTATTTAATTTTTACTATATTTTTGGTCTTAATTTGGTATCAATCTTTCTTTCATATGTATTTTATATTTTTATATTCTCTAGATAACAATTGTCTCAAGGAAAAATGTCCTGGAAAATGAAAAATATTTCCCCCTTATTTCATCAAAAATTATGCTTGCAAAAATTTCCGAAAGTAACAAAACATTTAGAGAATATCCTAATGTTAATTTTGAAGGGCCAAATTATTTGAATAAATGCTTTCAAGTGAGGAACAGAAGGGAGGCTATTGCAGCGGATTACTTTCTCTTAGGTCTCCCGAGTACATTTGATCTACAAATGTATCCTTCAAATGGCTGAAGTAAGACTTTTGTGCTTGCATCACAAATCAGCTTGGAAAAGAGCAAACATTCTCACGCCGAATATTTACTCATCTGTCTGATTCCCCGCCAGATTTATGAGATCGTGTCACGCGTGACTTCGAACAGAAAAGGATCGCCATCCGCATTCACGCCCTCTGGAAAACGAGCGATCATTTGGAAAAACGCCTTTCTTTAAGGGCTGGATAAGGGAACGGAACGGGTAGAACTGGTTTTATCTACTTAACTTTTATTCTTCCAGAATTCTATGTTGTTTTTGGGAGCAAAAGACGTCAAGAGTACACTCTAATTAGGACAGCTCAAGTTTAGATGACGAATCAAAAAAATACGGAATATTTCTCTGTCCCGTTTATGCTTTTGAAAGAGAGTGTTGTCTTTTCCTTGGCTAATAATTTCATCTTCCTTTAACCACCGTCATTACTCTCGGAATTATTTACCGAAACTCAATTCCCTCCTCACACCACATCCTCTCTGCATCCACAGCCTCAAGTCACCACACCTGCCACAGTGATGCAACGCAAAAATCATTATAGACCCCTGCTACCATTGGGTAACAACGGGATATTGTGTTCCAATCACATAAATGCATGTGATCGTCTTTTCCTGTCCTTAGAGTCTCGCCTCCTATTCTTTATCTCGCTTTAGTGCCTGGGTCACGAGGACAGAAAAACGTTTTGTAATTGCTTTCCACGGGCGTTGATCTCTCACTCTGGTCTCTCTCTCTCCGTCATTCCATCCAGTGAGCCTCAGTGATGCAGAATAATGCCGTAAATGCAACCTTACCGCATCTAGTCGTGGCTAGAACTATTGGGATATCCTGTTTGGTCCCGAAAATGCCAAGTTCTTGCCACGAAAGGTTGAAAGGAATGCTAGTCGCCGAAAAACAATATCCATGCATCACGAGGTGAAATAGATTTTATGTAGCGAAATATGGTAGCTTTGTTAATATCTAATAGCTACAGAAAATTATTTACACGTCATTTATTAATATTTCACTTTCATTTAACCTCTATGACTAATCACAGATGAGCTGATCATATGAAATTTCCCAAAATATTTTATGAAGCACAGTTATTTGACGTGACGCACGGTTCTGGATAAAAAGTGAATGCGTGTATAGCAAGAGGGGGAACTTGATAAAAGGCATATTCAGATCATCAGCATGTTGGAAAAAAATGGAGGCATACAAAAGAGACGCATTGAATCGGTTCCGAAATGAAGTTTCAATCGCTGTTTGCCAGAGACAGCAAAAAAAAAAACGAGGAGCACCACGCCAAACGCACTCGAGCCCTTCATAAACTCTAGATACGTAACCGATGCGCGGTGCATTCCAGCGAATTTCCGTTTCGAAGACATTTTGGGTGATGCGGGTGATGATCAGCCCTATGACCCTCCCGCCTGAAAATCACCCTGACTTGACCAGGCTATGAACTCCATCTGCTTATAATAATAGCCCCAACACGTCTAGCTCCAAAGCTACTTAACGCAGTGATGAAGATAAATTCTCGAAAAATCTCACTTCCTACGTTCACTAAAAAATGTCTAAAATCTTAATTTATGCCGTATTTATTGATTTATGCAGGTTATATATTACTTTTTAAAAATCAAGTGACGGCGGCGGTCAAGCCATGCATGCCCATTCACCTTACATTTTATACAAAATAAGTCTAAGTTATTTCGCTATGTTTATTTTTAATTTTAAAATGGCTACAGGATATATGTTTGTGAACAAATTTTATCAATTTTTCCAAACCAATCCGATCAACAAGCAAATAATCACGTTGGTAAAAATTTTGCTCATTTAATTGCCATCTAATTTGGAGCTCTTGTATGCGGAATACGTACACCTGGAAGACATCCATTTTTTATCAATGAGGACCGCGAAAGCTTAAAAAAAAAGAAGGAAAAAAATGTCTGAATGTCAAACGGGGCTACATAAGATGATACATCCGATAGGTGGGTTGTTAATGGACAATAATTGTGAATTGGGGAGAAATGAGGAGTGGTAGATTTGAATTTATATCTTATTTATTCATTTAAGCCAAACGTTCAGGTAAAAATGATTGCCCATTCGAGATAATATTCTCAATCTTCCCCATTCCAGGAGACGTTTGGCATTACAATAGCGGCTTCATTATGGTATAATCAGAAACTGTGGAATCGCCCGGTGCCAGCGTCACGTTATGTGCTGATTATAGTAGTTGTTCCGCGGAAATTTTTTAATACAAGTTAATAAACGAAGGAAAAGCATGTCGAAGGCGATCATCGCTGAGCAAGAACCGGCGAAATGGGAAGGAGTTCGCGAAGAAGAAATAATGACCTAGTCAGGATGGCTCTTCGCCTTGTATAGGCAATCTCAAGCAATGAGGGGGAGAGAGGGACGTGGGTACTATTATGAAAACAATGCATTCGTTTGAGGAACATGAAAGGTCACGCCGGATCCACGCTCTCTACCCTCCCTCCCTCCCTCTCATTCTCCTCCACCCACTCACGCCCTCCTTCCCCTTCGCCCGCCCCCCCCCCCCGGCCACTCTCGTCTCCTTCATTTTCTTGCCCTTTCTCAACCACCCACGCCCTAAGTATTCACCGCATCCACCCCGCTCGAACATCCCATCCCCCTCACACGGCCAGCCTTCCCATTCTAACGTGTATCCCCCCACCCCATCTGCATCCTCACCTTATCCCATATCGCCAGCGATGTCATTCGCATTGCCTTCTGAGCGATACACGAGCTCGTCCCCGTTACGCCCACTTAAATCTTTAATATTCTCCCTTCCCTCTCTCGTGACGCAATCAGTCATCCCTAGGTATGTTCCCTCCGGGTTGTGTTATTACGTATTTCCAAAAAGAAAAACATACCGCACTAAGCAGCTTCGTGTGTGTGCTGGTGCTCAATTTTTTCGCAATTTTATCCATACCCAGAAAGAAAGACAAGAATCGAAGATGTACGTAGTATAACTTACAAGAATAAGCTCTCATAGCAACAAAAAAAACCAAGCCCAAAAATTGATTTTATGATTAATCAACTTTACATTAATAGTTCCGAGAGATGTGAGTTAATTTAAAAATTAACAGTAGTTCTTAATGCATTACATTGCATTGAAATCTTGTTCAAATTGCAAGTAGAAATGAGACAATCACAATATTCGTTGGAAGTTGCTGAGTGAGATAAACAATAGTTTTAAATTAGTTGCTTAAAATTAGCTTTGCCCCATGTAATTATCAATATTTAATAATAAAAGCAAATGTTAGAGTTTTTGCTATTAGATTTGCAATTAAAATGTTTAATTGATAATTCCATACGAGAACATGATTTGTAAAGTTAATAAACACGAGTATTTTTTGCTTTAATAATAATCTCTCTCCTCGGCAACATCTTCGAGTGAGACTGATTCGCTCTCTTGTGTTACACCTGAGTTATGCGGCGTTAGACATGACCAATTTAAAAATGAAATAGCCCACCCATTACTGTTCATATTTACTCACCAGCCATCTCATGGAAGTCTGGAACTCCAGTAACTTCTTTTTATTATTTTGCCTTTAAAAAGATTCCCTTTTAACCCTAATATTGATGGAAGAGCTATATTTAGAAAAAAATATATGCGCCAATTGCCACTTTTGCGGAAATGTGTTGAGAAGTACTACGGTCGCTTTAACTGGTTCCTCGATAACGTATTGTGCAAGTATATGCATATGCTTGTTCGTGAGTGTGAGTGAATGTGATGAACATTTTTTTCAATACTGTAACTCAAGATCAAAAAGGGCGCTATGAAACATTTTTATGGAGAGCAGATGTGAGTAGCATTTGTACTAAATTGACCCATTGGACGTGACCCTTTGGCTCTAGCCGAATTGCTAATTCATAGATTTTCTTGGTTAAAATAAAAAAAATGTCGACATCCATTTTTTACGCATCGTATTGTTCCCGTCATTTAAAAATTTTTCGACGCATTATTTTGTTCTCTTAATGTTCAAAATTAGTATTTGTTGTAGATATAATTTTCCTTAAAATAAATCGTTTGAGAAGTAATTCAATTCGTCTGTATTTTTAAACAGATATCTTATTTTACCTCGACTTAAATTACGTTAGTTGTGAAATATTTACAGAAAATCAAACTATATCCTTTGCTCTAAAGATTCTATTAAACCCTTAGTTACCGAATTGCAATTAATCTGTGAACCTACTTTAAACATTCTTCTTCTAATGAACACTTGGAGAGGAAATAATCGATGAAAACCAGCTGTGTTAAGATTTATGCTCGACTTTATTGAAAGAGCGACTGTATGTCATATATTTATAAGTGTGTATGATAAGTGGCGATTGCTTTAAAATCGTTATAATCATGGAAACAATGGATCGTTGTGTTTAGCAAGCTCTAAATCTCTCTTCAAGGCGGGAAAAATGAAAGGGCTCATTCAATAAATGTTATTGGACATGGAAGGACCGGTATTTATTTATTTTTCCCGAGATCATTATAAGGAGGGATAGCTGTGGAGTGAATTACAAAAGTAATTAGCCACGGGGAAGAGATGATATTATTTCTACTTGGAAAAAATACTTACGCATTGAACGTTTGGAAAACAGCGATGTTGGCTCATTAAGAAAATATTATGTTCATCTCACAAAATAATTTATCATTGATGTTACTTAACAGGCACAGCCGATGATATGGTTGGATTGGAATGCATAGAAATATTTTTACACGGGGTGATAATAATGGATGGCTTACTATTGGAATAAATATGGTTGAAATGCTTTTTTTTAAATTCAGCACGTGCATTAGTATAAAGTTGGGAGTACATCCAGTTTTATGATATTATTCCAGCAGATTGGAATGCTCATCTTGGTAGCGAAATTACCCTCCGGCTTAGAAGTACATTCTCAATGTGTTTACGAGCTACCCAGGAAGTTGGAAGTAAATTCTAGCATTATCCTAAATTACACGAGGTACAGGCAAAATGATGAACTTGTTTCTAAAAGTAGTTTTACTTGTAATTTCAGCCTTCAAAATTTTAGGAGCTTTTTGGGTGCTTTGAATAACCATAGAAATGGGGCTGCCATGATAATGGCATTCAAGAGTATGAATGAAGCACTGTAACAATTGTAACAAGAATGTGTAAACATTTTAACAATAATGTGTAGCAATCGATCAACGCATTTTTGCGCCGATTTTCCCGAATGCGGTATGGAAAAGAGAGGCGAAATAAAATTTCTACTTGTTCTAGTTATAGCCGAGAGAGCTCCAAATACGTGTACGTCAGTAGAATAAGAACTTTCCGTGAATTTTTTTTCATTCCCGTTGGATAAAAAAAAGATATGGTTTGATGGAACGTGATATAAGCAAAATATCGTCTGGTGACACGGGTGGATCCGCATGGCTGACTGGGGAACTGGTTACTCGACCATGAAACCGCAGTTCGATTCTCCGTGTTCAAGAAATTTTTATGGCTCTCCCGAGCCGGGCTTTTGAGTCTCTCTGCGTGTTGAATTGCTGCATGGGTTCCCCTTCGTAACGGATGGGGGTGACCAAATCTTTTTCACGCGAAAGGAGGCACTCATCTTCCGCCATTTTTTACTCTCTTCCACGTTCTATGGATAATGTATTTGAAGTTTCTCTTTGTTTTTTTATGATTATAAACTGTGATCACCGATTCTGATATTTCAGGATAGTTAGTATTTGCTATTTCACTGATGTTTTAATCATAATGAAAGTATATAATGTTATATTTTGAAATACGATAGTGATATTAAAGGCTAATAATATGATTATGAAAGATGTTTTACTTTCCTCAATAATCGGATAATCAGGGGTCAATCATGCCTTATATTTGGTGCAAATGATGAAAGTTAAGGATTCAGGTCCGCGTTAATGTGCTGATCGCGAAAGGTTAATGAATTATTACATCAAAAAAGTGAAGCTTTTTCACTGTCACAGATTATTGAAAAATAATGGTTTTAGTTTTATTTTAATTTTCATTCCTCTTTTTCTGTCAAACTACTCTAAACTGGAATTTCTGAACTTATATCTATTATGTAAGATCGTTTCAATCCCAGGATTGGTTTACTGTAGCCCTCCATTCTTCCCTATTTAGTGTTAATTCCATCAACCTCTGATAGGTTCCCTGTTTTACATACGTCCTTCTTAATGTGCCCTATGTACTTGTCTATTGGCCTTCTTGGGGGTCTTTCCTTCATTTTTTCCCTCTATTATGTTTCAAACTAATCCATTGTGCCTCAAGGTATGTCCAATCCACGTAGTTCTTCTTTGCCGTAGAGCTCTCTATATCTTCCTATCCTCTTCTGCTCTTCTATATTCTTACTTCATCGTTCCTCACTTTGTCTGTCCATTTAATCTTCAGCATTCTCCTCCAGCACCATGTTTCAAATACTTCTATTCTTCGTTGGTCCACTGTTCCAATATTCCATGCCTCCGATCTATAGAATACTCCATGCTCCACACGAAAGTCTTGACGAACTGCTTCCTTGTTTGCAATCTTATGTTCTTTGAACATAGTGGTCGTTGCCTCTTCTCAATGACCGCCTTCTTTACTCGGGCTATTCTTCTATGTCGGTCGAACTTCTTCCATCCCATGTTATACTGATTTGTATTGATGCTACTTGTCAAATTGAGGGCTGACGAATTACGAGGGATATTAATTAGTGAAGGGCAGTTTTGAGACGATGCGATGTCAATGCAGGGCTCTTAGCTATAACTAAGTCGAATTTTGTCAAAATGAGATATAAAGCAATTTATGCAAAGCATATTTACATTAATTTAAAGGAATTGATAGCTCAAATGCTCTTCTATACGAAACTAATCTTGGAAAGAGGGGAGCCATTAATCGAGTACCATATGACTTACAGGTGCTCGCTCTGAACTCACAATTGAACAAATAAATATTTTTTCGATTTTCAATTATATTTGAAAAATTCCTTTTTAATCACAAATGGCATAACTATGGGTGGTTGTGTGAATATTGAACAAGACGTATTTATGAATGTATATTACCAACCATTTATGCATGATGGTTTACTTTTTTAATCTCGAACAAAATGATGTTAGGCTAATTTCTTGATTTAAAAGAACAAATCACGCGAATTTGACATTAGCTCACTCGAAAGAAAAGACGAGCACTCTTTGAATGGACTAATATGAAAGGATTTGATTATGGCTTTTCAAGTCTTGGTTTTGGCAAATGTCATGGTATTAGTTGACGAGGCATTATAGAAACAGTTTTCACAGTAATTTAGAGCGATCATTTTTCTGAATTCCAAAATAATCGGCCCTGCAGCGAACATTTCATTTTCCATCCTTGCTTTACTTTTGCGTAATGAAATAATTAATTAGGGACGATGAAATCATTATTCACTTCTATTTATTGTTTGAATCTAGTCTGTGACAGCTGTACAAGTCCTCCATTTTAAACTGTCCCGATCATCTTCTTTCATCTCTTTTTAGTTTCTATCTTTATCATATCTGTAATCATTCCAAATCTTCTTCCATTTTATTCTATCTAAGGCACCTTAATCGGTTGACAAGCAATTCATTTCCCTGCATAAATAAAGAAAGGTTTCATTCCAGTCGAAAAAAACAAAAAAAATTCGAATTTTTTCAATCATACGTTTGTATACGAGCATGCATAAGCCTTGTGCGTGCTTAAAACTGCCCCCAAAAGAAAAGCCAATCAAAATCACTTGATTTTCTTTGTTTCGGAGATTTATGGGTGCGTAATGGGTGAGAGATTTCATGTTTGTATTCTATATTTTCCGCCTGAGTAACCTTTATAGCCCCAGCAATGAGCGTTGGAATCCTGAGAAAAGAAAATACGCTGCCGAGAGAGTTTCATAATTTTCATCGTGATCACTTCCGCATGGGTAAAAATTTTACGAAAACATACTTTTCGCTCAGACTTTTGCCTCAAGAATCGCGCTCTACGCCAAGTCCTCCGCGAGGAGGCTTACATACTACGTGACAGAAGAAAATTAAAAAAAATGTGGGTCGGTCGATTTCTTTCTTCCCCCCCCCCACCCTCGTGTCATTTATAAGAGGTTGGTGTGGCTCAATATCAAAGGATTGGACTAACTCGTCCGAGACGAAACTCGAGGCAATCAATGTTTTCCGGGTTTGCTGAGACCTTGATGATACTCGACACAGGCTTATATTTTTTAAGTCTCTTTTTTATCGCCGCAAAGGCCACGTCCCGTATGATTCTTTCGGAATTCCTCGAAAATTTTTATGTTTTTACATGCCTTCTGGTGGTGTGTTTTTTTCGTTTGAAAGTCTGGGTGGCGCGCACGCGTACCGAAAGCGTATGACGATAAATTTGCTTCGACGACATTTTATACCTAAGCCTCAATATACGAGAGAAATTTAAGCATATTTGGAGTATTTGCGATTATAGGGTTGCGATACCCTCAAATTATTTAATTGGCAGAAAGAAAATGACAAAATAGCATTTCCAAAACAGAACATTCATCTGTGGAAACGCTTCTTAAGCTATTACTTCTGGAATGGATTGCAAAATTGCATGTACATTGGGAATATAGAGTGGAAAATAGGTCCCTTTATTATGCCAATTTTTAGACTTTCTGAAACACATTGCGTGTTGAAAACATAAGCATTGGTGTTTGGAGTGTTAGGCTGCCAGGTTGTGAAGAGAAATTAATATATCCTTATGAATATAATAATAAGAATAATAATATAAAAATAAATTAATAATCTTCTAATATTATCAAAATACGATGCTCAATTTGCAATGAGTGACTGAAAGTTTTCTTTCAATTGAGCTTCATGAGTGTTACAAACCTTCATTGCCCATGTTGAATATCAATTTCCATAAATTTAAAATAATAAGTATTAAAATTAACTGATCATTTTATTAAAATGTTAGTTTCTGACCTCATTAGTTTCAGACGAATACAATAGTCAATTCATAAATTTAAGATTGAAATCCGAACTTGAATTATTTATGAAATTTGCAAATTTGAATAATGATTTAAGCAACATTTAAATTACTCCAAGGTTATTTCAACGCTCACGTCTGAATCATTACGTTAGAAAGAAAGTTGATGGCTAAGGAAAGCCTCAAACTTAATCCTCCTTTCACGGAATGTCAATAATTCACCTGTTAAACCGTCTCATTGATATTTGGAATATTGAGTCACATAACTACCTAGAAAACAAAAAATAATATCCCGATAATAGCAAACAATGCCATCTAGAAACAACCAACATCAGCGATATTTTTTACCATTTATTGATTTTTTCTAAACATTTTGGAATGCTTAATAATATCATTATCCCACCAATAAAAGAACTCTTTATCTAACTGAAATCTCGCCTTGAGTTCTCCGCTCCCCGATTGCCTTCTGGGTTTAGTGGGTTCCGAGGTCAAATCTATTTCCATGCCCTCGGACGCGTCGGTCTTTCTTCCTGCGAGATGTACCCATCGAAAATGATTAGGTGCCTCTTCTTTTGGCTTCTAATTTTTCCTAGTCACGATCAGTTCCGCATGACCATCCTTTCTTATCTTGTATCTATGAAGAGTAAATTCGCATTGAACACCTTTCACACTAAATTACAGACGAATTCTCGCCATAATACCAGACGTTTCTCCCGAAGGTTCTCTGAGCACGGCGTGTGCGTTACCGCTATCGCTACCGACTGACGCGAATATCCTCCATGAGCGTATTGTGTGCGATTAAGGATCTTTCCGCTAACTTGACAGTATATGGCGATGTTGCACGAAATATAAGGATAAACGTTTGTATTTTCTGGCGATAAAGATAATGCGTGTGCCTTTTGAAAATCCGTAATTCTGCACCACCAGGCCTTCCTTGAGAAGTGTCAGCCCGTCCGGCATGGTCGCACTTGAAGGTAGGAACAGAAGAGTCCTATCCCATCCGAACCCAGTATCATTACTTTAAGTTACAAATTTATAGTCAAAATTATTTTTGGTTTTATGAGGTCAGAGTTATACGAGGTCTGTCCAATAAATACGCGAACTGAGGCCATAACAACTTTATTTTGTTAAATTTTAGTCTATATCGATTTTGTCCCCTTCAAAGTACTCTCAATTCGTTACCATGCACTTATTCCGTCTTCTTTTCCACTGTTTAAAGCACCCTTGGAAGTCCTCGGCAGTTAGGCTTTTTAGTTTTCTCGTCGTTTCTTGCTTTATTGTGTCCACATCTTCCCAGTGATCATCACATTTTTCCATTTTAGGAATAGGAAGAAGTCGCAGGGGGCTGGACCTGGTGGATAAGGAGGATGATTAGGGATGGTGATTGAATGTTTTGCCATAAACTGGCGAACAATCAATGCTGAGGTGCATTGTCATGGTGAAGGATCCATCAGTCATGTTCGGTTAAAATAGTGTGCACTATTGATGTTCCTAAATTCAATTCATCGGCTATCATTCGGACAGTTTTCCGACGATCGGTGAGGACAAGTGACCGCACACGATCAATGTTGTCGTCAACACAGGTGGTTGAAGGTCGTCCCGGCCTTGCATCATCCGTGGCGTCTTGTCGGCCATCTTTAAAAACGATTAATCCACTTGAAAACGGATGTCTTCTTCAGGGCGTTATCATTGTAAACAGCTGTCAACATTTCAGTAATTCCTTGATAACTTTTACCGCACTTCACCGCAAAACTTGATGTTGATTCGTTGCTCCGTGATTTCGTCAATTTCCATTTTCGACAAACTGTACAAACAAGGACAAAAGAAACTAACATAACTGTATGTGTGGAGATGAAATTCCTAATGGAATTTTCATAAAACCAAGGATATATTTAGTTTCTTTATTAATTATTATGAAATCCCAGATAACGAGAAATTTACCGACAGAACCCAATAAAATAATATTCAACCAATTGCTTTACTGTGATAACTAAGATGAATACTGAATTAAGAAAGAGAGTTAAAATGTTTATTATTGTAATTCATTTCTCAAAAATTTAATTTTGTTATATATTGCTATATTGTGCTATGTATATGTGGTACAATTTTAATTTATTTGACTCCAGCAAAACGTCAGCGGTACCATGCGGCACCATTGTAAATGGTCAGATAAAACTGAGGTACACATTTGCGGTGAAACAGCACAATCGATTTCATAGGATAAATAATTGGAAAAACAAAGATAATACGGTAGTGAATGTTGAAATATTTCATAAAGGTACCCAAGGATACCTAAGGATACGTTTAACCATTGTTAGAATCTTGCATTGATAGCTTGCATGGAGTTATCATAACTCAACGTATTTTTGAAGAGAGCAACATATTCATCTCCCTCACAATCCGCCGCATAAGGTTGAAATAGATATCACTAGTCCTAGATGAAAACCTTCGAAACTTGTCCCTGTACGTATGCATTTGGGACTCAAAATGGAATTTTGTGCGAAATTTGAGGAAAGTTGTATAGACTAATGTATTTTTTTATTCAGGAACAAGATATCTGATTGAATTCTTCAACTTGATAGCGCCCTCCGGCCCATCGCGTTGAAGAATTGAACTACAAGAGATCGATGTTAAATCAACACCACTTTCTCAGTAAAATACGTGAGTATTTTTTCAAGCCGACTTTTATAGCAATGATATTAAGGACTTAACCCATTCACATTCAGTAATGAGCATTATAAGGGTAAATAGCCCTTTGATTGAAAAGTCTTTGGCAATTCGATATGAAGCAAAACATTTGAATAACAGTGGTATTTTTTGCTGGAGAACTCTTTGCGTTTAATTTATGGTATCTTATAACAAGAAGTATATATACACGTACGTGCCAATGTCTCATTTTGAAAATTTGCATTGGTTCCATTGTGTAATTAATCTCCGCATACTAACGTATTAGAATATTAGGATATCAATTAGTAGTAAACATAGAAAATATTTCTACACAAATGCGATAAATCTACCCACTGTAGAAATAATCTCTTTAAACTTAAATACGTAGAATAGAAATGAAGAGAATTCATTCGCCATGAACTAAAAAAATGAAAGTATGTGAATCTGAAAATGCAGTGAACCATGAGTAATAATAAACGGAGATTAAAAATGAGATTTCATAAGTTAAAAATATTTCTCAGGTTTCGAAATTTGGAAGACAGGTATAAAAAAGAGTGAAATTTCTGGCTGGAGTTTTAATATAGTATATCAAACTGAAGATCTTAAAATTGATTGAATGATAACAGTAATGATGGAGTACATATAAATGATATTGCTAAAAACAATAAAGAAATAGCGTTCTATCGAATTGAGTCGTGTGCACGAGTGCGATCTCATCCGCCTTTCTTCATGAAAGATCGTGTGCGCTAAGAAAGCCCGTCCTTGATGAGTTAGTCGCATTGATGTGCTGAACAATATACTATGCAATCACACGCTGCCAGAAGGCAGAGAGCACATGTAGTCAGTGCATTCTTTAACTATTTTGATTACAGGAGTAATTGTTTTATCATATTCATCTTAGGCAATGTCATATCATTAACTAGCACTAATAGCGCAATAATATATTTTTTAAAATAAGGTCTTACAAGGGATCACTTTTTGCTTGAATTATTATCTTTGAATTTCTCTATGCGGCCTTCAATATCGCGATAACCACACATCTCTGTCTTCAGCCCGCAAAGAGTATCCTCTATGAATGGCAATGCCCAATCTTTCCAGAAGATTCTCTCGTGTAAAGTGATGGCATAGCATACTCATAGCAAGATCTTAAATACTCAGTTGATGGGAAAGGGAAAGAATAGATGCATCATGATGCGGGATTTGTAATGAAGAAAATGGGAGAGGGTATCCAATGGGCATAATGTGGTCAAAAAGATCTCTCAATTTATTATTGAAATAAGAAAAAATTGTGAATAAAATATAAATTCAATACAAGCAAATATTTATTTGAGAAATTTTTATATAGCCGGTGTTCAGGCACGGAGCCGAAGAAATTACAGTTACCCAAACATGATGTTCTTCTTTCAAATATTTGCTATTGCTCTTATGAGCTATGGGTTTATTATCAGGGAAAATTTCAAATTGGAATGGAATTTATTTAGGTTAAATCATACATCGATATAATCCAATGCATATTTGCGCGTATTTGATTTAAAAGTGAAAGTAAATTGGAATCATGTGATTATAGCCTTGGGTTGTATACGTACATATCTTTTTCTTAGCCACTTCATACTGACGGACACTTACAATAGTACAATGATGGAGGACATCAGTCTACAGAACCATCATTTGTTTCAAACTCGTTTTTAATTAGCACTAAAGGTGAAAGCGATCGGCCTTGAAGGAAACAGCAACGGAAACACAAGGAATTCTTTCTTTGAAGTAGAGCCGCACTCCAATCTATGGCTAAGAACAAGTGATTGACGCGATTTAAATTAATTTTAACAATGTTGTTTAAATAAATACGGATGCTTGTTAGAATGAATAAGGGGAATGTAGGAAGGAAAAAACTTAATTATTTTCATTCGCTAGCCTGAGGTTAGGTCCATAAAATGACTATTCTGGGTGGTTTCGAAGTAATAATTGCCATCTTAATTACTATTAATTGTACGCAGCACTTCCATAAACGAGATGGGAGATTGACTACATCATTTCAAAGTGAAAAATGACCTTATTTACGGACGGAAACTCAGGGGCAAGTTATGTGAGAGGCTCCAATGATTGATGAAAAGTGGAAGGACGAGCACGATTTAATATTGTCGAGAATGGGTTGTGGCGGATTCGTTTAAAATCGTTTTAGAGCGAAGGGATCTCCTGAGAAGCCTTGGGCTGGCGAAACTATCCTCTCATGTACACTAAAGCTGCGATATTTTGGCGGAATAAAATCTGCGTGAATATAAACGCTGCAATAAAAGTCTTCATACCTGCATTGTAGTTACTTTTGACTCCACCATTTATTTGTTTGCATAGAAAGTTCTTAGAAGAAAGCGGAGAAGAGAAAGTCTGAGCTATTTCGAAAGGTGGCAGTAAAAAGTTTGAATGATTTTAAATCAAATTAATTTTCAGCAGCATTAATTGGCTTTCAATTCGACTCTTAAATGTGGTTTGGCATCCTGTGGGTAGAGCGTTGACCGTAGAACCCGAATCCGGGCGATGCCTCCGGACATACACGCCTACCATCCATTCAGTATGATTTCCCCGCTAGCATTACTGTGTGAGAAACTGCAGGTGGCCCAGAGAAAGAACCTAACTCTTCTACCCAGGATGTGTGAATTTCACATGCCTTGGGGCTTGATAAGAGGCGAGACCCACGGGTTATCCTTATTTTTCAAAAGGGATATCTTAATGTTGACTTCTGTGATGGTGGCGATTTCTAATTTGCTCTCAGTTGATCCGCGAATGGTTTCTTTCCTCCAAAATTTCTCTTCCATGCACACCCATTAAATTAATGTAAGGTTAATTACCTTAAGGTTATCCGAAAGCATGGATTTATAGTTCCTATGATAGGTTACGTGTTACCCTTTTATGGCAATCGAAGTATTTGTGAGATGAGGAGGAAAAAAATTGTACTCTTCTCCCAAAATTTCGGAGTGTAAAAGGGCGCCTCGGTAGCTTAGCTGGTTAAAGCGTTCGGCCGGACATCGGGAAGCGATATAGGTTCGAATCCCGGTTAAGATGAATGGTTTTTACACTCAGAAATCTTTGAATTATGATGTACATTTAGCGGATGCATCCGATAAAAGTTACTGTCGCGGCATCTCCCGCAGTTTCTTGGAATTCATTTATTATATTGTTTTATATATTATCTACATTATTTTACTAAAAATTGAGTGGATGATATTAAATCCCACTGTTCGTTAATCGGAATTTTTCTTTTTTCATTTGCCCAAGAACTTTGATGGATGAGTTTTTAGGTTTAACTGAGTTTCAGATATATATATATATATATATTCCCAGCCGTAATGTGACATTTTTCTCTTAGCTGAACGTTGTTGCTAGCAAGTTGGGAGCACAAGTTAAAGGCACGTCGACGTTTAAATATCAGTCAACTCCTTGCTTCGCACTTCCTCTCTTGTTCTCTGGGTCGTTCGAAATCCGATTGCCGCGTTGCGATTGCGTTCCACGTCGGGAAGAAGCGTAGCATTTTTCGCTTTGGGAGAAGTGAATAATTCAGAACTATAAAACATCTCTATTACTACACGTCCCACATTTAAAAACCCATTCCGAGTCGGTTCACAGACACCTTAAATCTCCGCCAATGTGACTCATCCCGCATTCAGCTGTCCAACCCTCCCACGCACCTCCCGACCCGGCGAGAAGGGAGGTCCATTATCACGCCCTCTCAATCCCGGCCGTCACACGCCCTCAGCGAGGCTCGCCTCCCAACAAACGCCTTGCCTCCTTCATTAATGATTTTCCTACGCGCTCTCCCACACGCACACACGCAATCTCCAGACCTAAGAACGCGGCCTTCCCGACGCATCGTCTCACACTTCATCTTCTCACATCACTCCTACTCCAAACCCACCCATCACGGATCTCCTTCGACGCTCCTCTTTAACTTTCGCTCTATCAAACCGAGACCATCTCCTGCGGGGCCTCCTCCCCCTGGGCTCCTCGTGCCGTCAACTCATGCTCTCTCCCTACCTCCACTCCCATCTCCCACATCCCCCCCCGCACTCGGATCTGGCTGTCGCGATCGGGGAGAGGGGGCATTTCGCTCGGAGTGTGTCATCTTGTAAGCATGCGCCATTTAGGGTACGGATCGTGTCTCATCCCGGAGCGCGTTCTGTTGCTGTGGCATCGGGGTTGACACTCGGCGAATGCGCTTATGCTAAACGGGCATGGCTGAAACAAGTGCCCTCGCGTGACGTTCCCATTCACCTCCTCGGCTCACGAAGCTCTTCGCGCGGTATTCGATGCCGCTCCTGGTTCCCTTGTCGACGCCCCGAAACGAATTTTAGCATGGTTATTTGCAGCCGTGAGAAAGCTTGCTCTGCCATTGCGAATCCAAATTGAAAGTGAGGTTAAAGATGAAGGGACCAGTATTGTCTATTCAGCTGAAATGAATGTTTTTCTCTGGATAGTTTATTTTTAGGGCATTGAAAATGACTGAAAATGTGAGGACACATATTCCAAATACCTTCATGCCATTTATGGCTGACATTGAATTGTCAATAGCTAAAAAGGATTCACATACGTTAACATTTGTAGTTTTTCTCGAAAACAATGCTTCTTTTTAAAATTATTCATATATATATTATTATCAACACGTTTTTCAAAACTAGAAATTTTGGAAATCGTTGCATTAAACTTTTGTTAAATTTCATTGGTTGGGATAGTATATGTTATTTATAATCATGAGAATGTAAAAATTATTCGCCTCACATCCGGGTTTGAATCCCGGTCAAGACAATAGATTTTTAAACTCTGAAATTGTTGCATTGTAATGCACATTTAAATAGATAAACGTCTTTAATTAGGCAACATTAAGACCATAAAGTCCCTTCTCCCAGTTAGCGGACGACTTCGTTAAAAGTTACAGTCGCGGCATCTCCCGCAGTTTCTTGGAATATGTTATTTCCCCTAGTTCGGAATGATCGAGCTAATATGGCATTTGTGATAATGGTGAAAGTAAAGATTCATTTTCATATCTAAAGTCACATCTTATAATTTTTAAGTTGATAGCACGAAGGTGAACAAAGACGTAAATATTGATATTAAGGTTCATTCTTTCTTTTTCGGTGGTTAGTTTCCCATCAAACTACCGTATTACCTTGATATCTTTCTCTCCTTATGGCTTACTTGCATAGTGAAGATGTTATGAGAAATAGTAGGGATAATACATGGTATTTATGCGGCCATTTTTAAAGGAAACATGGCACTGTTTTTATTACTGTTGTTCATCTTTGATATCCTGTTTGCTAAAAATTGATTATTACGACAGATTAATGACCATGATTAAACGATAGCTGTTTCTCTTGGATACGGTTGTTATTTTACAATTTTTCATCCCAGTACATAATCATATCATAGAGATTTGCACTGGGAAAGTTTGAAGTAGCTCCAGCGGTCGCCCCTCCATCTACTTTCTAGCCGTTTAAATTCCTCTCCGTCCTTCTTAAATGTTCCGCACTTCTGAATAAGTATAATTCTGCTTTTTGCAAAATAACTCTATTTGAAGAGACGTGCCTGGAAGTAGAATTATTCAGTCCTAATCCAATTCCCCCTTCGGAAATGTAATACATCCTCACGTACCATCTGCGTAAGAGAAACGCACATGTCAACCAAACAGGTTTTCTCAACCTGTCATTCGTTGTCGGCCATTTGCGGTTCATGAATAGTTTATTGAAGGCAGTGCAAGATTTCTAAATAATTGTTTAAAATGCACATTCGTGAATACAATTACTTGGTTATTTGGAAGTACTGGGGGGGGGGGCGGTTGATATTGGGGATTGGAAATTTCCTTAGGAGTTTTTCAAGTTACATAAAATTAGTAAATTTAAAATCACAGCACATTCTCGCATTAGGTTTGTTTACATTTTCGGCGTTATAGTTAACAGTTTACATAGTCTAGTAATAATAAAGAGCAATCATAATTCACAAAAACTCATATTTCTTTTTATAAGAATGACTTCCCGCTTTGGTATGCGGAGTAATTTTTTGCTTAGAATACTATTGTGAAAGGATCTGAAACGCCGCTGCCAAATTTGAAATTTCGGTAGTCCACCAAGATGATTGGAAGGATAGCCATAAAGAGGAAACAAATAAATTCGATATCTGCGCTTTCGTTTTTTTCCACTCGCCTATAAATTTGCCATGAAACTATTGACGATCATTTCCTTACCAAGTCGTAATAATAGTGGCGATCAGGTACTCGTTTCCAAAGCAATGCCAATTTAATTAAAAGCTCTTGTTGCTCGCTGTAAAACGAACCGGACATTCGAACGATCGTAAATCTGTCGTAACATTGACCACTTTATATTTGACATTTGATTACATTCTGCTCTGTTGACTTCTATGATTTGACGAAAATTGAGATAAAATTTTTCGAGAATGGGAAGTTTTTTCCTTTTCAAGACAGGGAGTGTCGTCCCACATGCGCCGATCATTTTTGTTTAGGCGATGACAATCTCCTGGGAAGGAAGGATTCTTTTCTTTCTTTCAAGCAGCAACTTTCTAGCCATGTTGTTTCTTCGCAGCTGCCACTTCTGTGCTCTTGCACCAGCTCTTCGCCTCGAGAGGAGTTCATGGCGGAAAATCCTCGGGCGAAATATATTTGCGGCGATTTGTCGTGCTTCCATTTTTTTCTTTCCGCTTTCCGCCATAAAAGGTAGAGCAAAACATGACTGAGGTGATGCCACGAAGTATAGACGGAAAGAGTACATTCTGTAATAAATATGCCAAGCGATAGACCTCGTCCTCCGTGCGTCCTCGTATCTCCCATCTCTCATGGATCCGCTTGTGGAAATGCATATTAGCTATTGTGTGACGGATAGCTTCGAAGTCCTGATTCCCGACTTATATTCCTAAGCGATTAGGCCATCCTCTTCTTCAGCTGCAGCCATTTCATTTAGTCTCTGTTTATATATATATATATATATATATATATATATATATATATATATATATATATATATATATACACACACCGGAGGGACCTGGGTTCGATTCCCGGGCTAGGCACTCTGGGCACCTGCAGCTCCACCCGGGTGCCAGGTCTTCCTGGGAAACCATAACCGGCAAAGGGAAAGGAACTGGCCCCCCTACCTAGATGCCCCCCTACCGACCTTCGGGTTGATTACTGTGTTTATGGTTTATATATATATAAATATATATATATATATATATACCTTCACGTTTTCCTTTTGAGTTTTACCTTTCTGGTAATATTCGCTGTTTGTCTTTAGGCTGTTTGATTTATCGATAAACATAAATGCATAATGGATGTGGGCGTACATTTCCCCCACGTGAAAAATATCACCTCATTTATGCCCGCGAATTCAAGTAAGATGTATTACGAATGCTTTTTTTGTTACGAAAGCTTCAGATATTTCCATATGGGTTTTAAATTAGCAAAAATATCAAGCAGAAAAACGTCTAAACTTGAAATGACGGTGTATCACAATTTCTCACCGTTTCTATTTGAGATTTACGTTTTTTATTTGTTAAATTTTTTGATTTTTTGACGCCCGTGTCCGATGTTTTCTTTTATTATATACTTTTTGCTATCTATGCACCTACACTGTAATTGCTAGAAATTTTGAAAAATATCATTATCGCTATCTTTTCCATAAAAATTATTCGAGTTTTTTAAAGAAATCACAATTAATATTCTAGACTATTTTTCACCGATACATTTACCCTAGATAAAAGTTTCTTTTCAAGAATAATAATAAGCAATCATTATGGGAATTAATGTAAGTATGACGGTAACCAGCATGAATTTTCTTAAATTAACTGTTTTTGTCCTCAGAATTTTAAAAATATTCATAAATGTTCCTTCGCTGTTTGACAGTTGGGCGGGTGCCTAAGAATTGAATTGAGTACTCGTATATTATTGAGAAGGCAGAGAAACAAGAATGTAACTGTTTTTTCGATTGTCAGAGGAATTTAAATTTCCCGAAGATGCTATATGTATATATGTCCTTGTATTTAATTTTATGAAATAACCTTTCTTAAATTTTCCGGATTCAATGCCAAAACTCATTTTCTTCACCAGCTGATTAATATATATGACTACTTATAAATTTCTGTTAAATACATTATCATAGCTATCAAGCCATAATCAGAAATTTTGTCATTGGGTTTCAAAGTTGCACATATAATTGGATTCCTTAATATTTTTAGAGTTGAAATTAATACTTCAATTAAAACATAAAGTGAAAATTATAAAGTATAGTACATTTCATTGAGAGTTTAAAACATTTTCCTTTGGGCTGAATACAACCGCAATGGAGAACTAGAATCGATAATGTAAGATCTCTAGTCGCGGACCCTACACTGAACATCTAATTTCGAAACAAAAAGCTTTTTTTTGTCACTGATAATTACAAAAGTAACATTAATGTCGAATTATTTTCATACAATTAAATTAATTATAATATGCTAATGGCATTATCAAAAAATATCTGTGTATGACAAGTGTATGTACTCGTATGAATTCATACTAAAAACCGAGAAAAAAATAACTTCCTTTTATAAGTGATAGTGCCGTGGAAGAAGTCTAGCTTGCTTCTAAACCCCAAACTAGAATATCGTTTCCGCACTTCGTATGCTCGGACGAAAATGAATGCAATATATTTTAAAAGACGCTCTATCTCCTGCACCAGAATACACTTCAGTCACTAATTATATGAATTTGATTTCCAGAGTGGCATTTGAATATTTTTTCATCCAAGCCGCATGGATTTAATGTCAGTTTAAACTAAAATAGTTACATGATCTTATTAAAAAATATAATTCAAAATGAGGACCCTTAAAAACGTTCTTAACTGATTGAAACATTTCAAATTTATAATTATTTATCATTGGTAGAATACCTCAATTCGTGAAATTTTGACCTCCGTAATTAATGAAATTTTACTCAAGGTATTCTTCCTATTTTAAAGTAGGCTTTGGACGATTCCTAATGACAATTAACTACTAATTATTGTGGCAACTTCCTCTTTCTTTGACCTACATTATTTCTGTATACTCCCCTTGCTCAACGTTCTCCCATCTCTCGCGACCTCCACTTCCTTTCAGTGTTTCCTCCATCCACTCACTGCCTCTGCCTTTTTCGCATTCTCCTCGTAACCTCCTCTCTTCGCCCACTCTGCTTTAAACCTCAGCTTTCGTCCTCCTCTCTGTCCTATTTTTTTCATTCTGCACCACGCCCCCCTCTCAAAGGCCTCCAATCTACGCTCATCTTCTTGCCTCAAAGACCAGGTCTCACATCCATAAATCACTACGCTCCACATTAAAGATTTTACTAATCTTCACACAGATTACCCGTCAATTATTGAAAATAGTGCAATGAATTCCGTCAACTGGCATTCCTAAAGGTACAAAATCATTTAAAAAGTTATAATCCATCTCCAAATACATTTTAAAATATTTTTATTCTATATTTGGTTCTCTTCTAAACTCAATGTCATTTTCATGAAAACACCCGTTAGCTACTGACTATATCTTAGACCAAACAAAGAACCAGATTTAATTTCAAAGAAACTGCGGGAGATGCCGCAACAGTAACTTTTAACGGAGTCATCCGCTAATGTGCATTTCTATGCAACAATTTCAGAGTGTAAAACTCATTCGCGTTGACTGGGATTCGAACCCAGATCCCTCAATATCCGGTCGAGTGCTTTAGCCACTTACGCTACCGAGGCGTCCTCTAACAATGCTTAAAACTCATATAAATGTATGCTTACTGTTCCAGAAAGTGAAGTAGTCTCCGCGGTGACCTCTAAGCATTCAAGTCTTTCAAAGTCATGGCTCGAAAATTCTGAGTTTTCTTGGTTCATAAGTTAGATATTCAATGGCCATGCCAAAGATTATTGGATGTCGAATGAGAGATGATTACAGGATATATCTAAGAATGTTTCATTTTCTTTTAAATGACTTTGGCGGATCTTATTATGTATGATTCAGAACTAATTTCCTGAAATATCGCTAACTTCACTCGTGAACACGCACTTACAATGAGAAGTACTTGGAAGGTCAGTGGGAATAATTTGCTTGAAACATTCTCAAAATGAACGCATTACTTTCTGTCATGACATTGACATTTTTTGTGCTTGACGAGTTGAGAATGTACTTCAGAGCAGTTTGAAAAGGAAAAATGGCAATGGAAACGATATGTATTCACCCAGTTGATATGATGTATTAATGTAATATATTTGTCGTGATCCCAAATAGTGCGCGTGCAAATTGAGCAGTTTTACAATATTTCATTTTGAAGATCTGTTTGTTCAAATTAACCTGGTATTTTTATTCGTGGAAATATTTTGGGTTTAAATAATTGTGATGGCATATGTCAACTTGAGTTCTCTATTTTTTTAAATTTTTCGTCAGACTTTCTGTTTTCCTGAATGTAAAGGCTGACATCCTAGTTTCTCTGCGGACTCGCTTAACTCCTGCTTTTTTTTAATTTATCCGACTTATTTAAAATCGGAAAATCGACGTTGAACTTCATCTCTACGTAGTTATTTACATCAGTGATCAAAGAGAGTCGTTTTCGTAAAAAATCCCATGCGTGCTTGCACTAAAATTTACCATTCGCAAATCTGGAGTCGGAAATGAAAGTGCCCCGAAACAAAATCTCGTGCTCCGTTCACCATTTCTCAGAGTCGTATCTTTAAACTATTCGAGTTATCATAACTCATCTGGAATCATTGGCATATATATTCTTGTTATGCGGTATGAGTCAAGAACAATAATTTGAAAATAAATTAAAGCTGTTAATGACTGAAAAATGTATTGTGTTAAAAATATGTTTTTATACCAATCTAAGCAAATATTAAACAATTCACCTCATGCATACAATACGTAATACTATGATTTGACAGTAACGCTAACGAATGAAATGTAATAGAGAAATACATTTTGCGAATGCTTGGTATTGTAAATAAAGAGGGACAAAGTATCGTTGGATCTTTCCTTTTACGATTTATTTTATTCAGAAAAGCCCGAAGCTGAAGAATCAGCCCGAAGCTGAAAACCTAACGCGCTTGCTTTTGTCTTGGGGCTTTGTTTGTCTACCAGAGGCGTTTTTTAATGAATCATACTTTTGATCATATTCCTAAGTATTCTAAAAGCATAAAATCCTGTGCGATTCTCTTTTTATGCTACACCGTAAACAGGAAAATACGATTGGGTCCACTTAAAAATGCATTCAAAATATTTATTCGATTGGATTTTTAATGAGATCGAGATCGATCGATGGTACTGGTGAGCTGGCTTCCCACCGAGAGGTTCTGGGTTCGAATTCCAGCGGGATTAATTGGTATCCTGATCCCTATTTGGGTGGGGCATGGAGAGCACTTCAAATGAGTGCGCCGTATGGGACAAACTGTGGAGCCCTTGGCGCCTTTCGTTCCGAGTAGGCTGATGCCGATGACAGCCAGGTTTTCCTCCACCCTTCCCCCTTTCTCTGCAATCCTGCATCTGCCAAATCGCTCGCGTAATGGTGCAAATGTCTTCATGTCTCGGTCGCTTCCTAATCACTTCGAATGTGGATTTTAATTGTGAACTCTGGTCTTCTCAAAGAAGCATTTTTGATTTGACCAAATTATCTTTCAACATCCAGGTTTGAAATTCTTTAAACTGAAAATCTGGATATATTTTAAAACTGAAAATTTTCCTTGATTTGATGTATTGGACCTTTTTCAAAATCACTACATAATCGATTTGCAGTGATTTCAAATAATTATCAGTTCTTGATGTCATAATACATCATTGAATAAGATTGAAAGAGAAAACCTTTTCGGATAATTTAGTCACCCACGATCCCATCCTTAGCTGATGATTTTTTAATACTAATAGTATTTGGTGTATGGTATGGTATGACGCTAATGGTATTGGTGAGGTTTGTTGTTCAATTTTGTAAAAATTATAATTGAATCGTATTGCAGTAATATTTATTCTTTCATTTATTTCTTCCATATTTCTCACTTCTGTATTATTAATCAGTAATTTTATTTTAATTAATTTTTCTCCGCAATTATATGTGTATATCAGTTCTCATTTTGTTTTTCCTCTAATATTTCATGCATTGATTAATTTTTTTAATTTAGTAAATTATGACATTATCATTCATCTATCTGTAGGTTTTCGCAGGGTTTTCACTCTCCCCTTCACGTGTGGGTGTTTTTCTGCAGTGGGTTTTTTTCGTCAAGAATAAAAACCTTATTCCTCACGTTTTTTCCCACAATTTTGCAAATCTTTCTACACTCTTTGTACTCGTGCATATTCATCGTTAAATCGATGGTCATTTTCTAATTCTTTTTTATATCATTTGGCACTCAAACGTAATTATATTTTCATTGACGTGTGTATTTGACGATGGGTTAGATGGAAGAAGGGACTGTCTTAATCTCGCCCGAATAAAGCCGAATAATCATTATTATTATTATTTCCTGTTCCTACCTTTGTGGCATTGGGTTATCCTAGTGGACCCCACCGATCCACCTTTTAAATGAGTTCCAATAGTTAAGTGGACCATGGGAGCGTGTACAGCATGCTGTACGCATCGTTCACTTGCTCGCGAGAAATGTTGAAAAGGCAAATAATGCCCGAAGCGGCGGAGAACGAGTGTTTTTACAAAACTTGTCGGTCGTGAGACTTTCCATAAAGTTACTCAATTCGAGCGCCCTTCCGCCAAGTGGGTAAAATCGAGGCACCTCGCGGCTGCGGGGTTCGCCCGTGAGCTATCGGGTCGCGGATCACACAGACTTCATCATCCCGAACCCTCCCCGGCACGCCTTCCCACTCCATTTCGCTCGGTTCACAGTGCGAGTCTCCGCCTCGTTTTCAAGGCTCAGAGGATCTCGGAGTCGTCCGCTAAAGGAGTTGATCCGAGGGTGGGGCGGATCGAAGGCTTTGGCGTCGGAGAAGGGCACAAAAGGGGAAGGGAGGGGGGAGAAGGGGGCGGGGGGTCGGCCGGGTCAGGAGGCACATAACAGCTCCTCCGTGGCAACCTCCAAAATACTTTCCCTTCACCGCCGTCGCTGTCTTTGGAATGGGAACGTCGAAGAATCGTGTTGCACATCCTGTGCGATTATGGTATTTACAACCCATCGGCATCCCTCGTTGTTATTCATTTTCTTCAAAATCGGGAGGTGAATTCGGCCCTTTTTGCCACATCTTTCCTTAGGGACATATACGTACAAGGTGAACGAAATATTATTTTGTTGCCCAATGATTGGTGAGAGGAAAGAAAGGAAAAAATAAAAAATAGCAAAGTTTCGATGTCTGTGCGTCATGCATCCCTATTCTTTTGACGCAATTTTGAAGGGAGGGCGGGCGGGGGCGTGGGTGTTCAATTTGGTAAGAGAATTGACAGTAGGAGTAACCTTACACGATCGTCGGCGTTTCACAACTTTATCCGTTGGGTCTCCGTTCCATATGACGCGGGGTTGCAAAATCGAGGACGGGAAAGACAAAAGGGTTTATGAAGGGTGGGCGGAACCGGGATAGCCGTTGGTAGGTTGGGGATTGAAATAGTTTGAGAGGATGGCGATGGGAAAGGTTGCGGTCGCTGCCACTCTTCGGAGGATTGTCATTTTTTTCGCATATATCACGATTGGGGGCGCGACCCTCGTGTGTGAGGCGTGATTCCTCGCTGTTAATGTCGAGGTCTAAGCATAACAGGTGCAAGAACTTGTTGAGCCTCCTCAAATCGTAATTGACTACGTAACAGAAAGTCTATCGAAGACTGCGAAACGTAAAGGCGATGGAATGCAGCTTTGGTGGCTTAAAGTAGGCGTAAACATCATGACACAATTTGCGCAACTGATTTTTTGTAATGACAAAAATACCTAAATATGGATGGAATTAAAAAAACCAATAAAGGACTTAGAAGAGCAATCAGTAATGGTTGGAAAATGCTAATATTATAATTGTAGGCATGTGGCATTCTCATTTAAAATTTAATGGCTTAATAATGTTGACTAAATTTTGATTCATAATATAAGTAATGATCACGTCACTGCGAACCTGTTATACTTGTATTCTATGTTCTATTTATAACTTATTTGGATTTATATATTTGCTATGTTAATACAGTCGTTTAAATGTAATAGCATAAGAGTTTATTATAAATAGTACTGAGGAGTAGGATGAAAATAGTTTAGGTATCAATAATGTCCAAGAATTTCCTGAAATGTATCGTCCCTTTGTGAGAGAAAATTTCCATGGAATCTGAGTGAAATTTCCTAACTAATTTGTTTTGAATTTTATATCAATTCTAGAGCATTACCTCACTAAAAATTTATTTAACTTATTTTTATTCGACGTACGCGTAATGATACTGTAGATTATCCACATTCCAAAACGAAATCGTAAAGATATTCGAAACGTCCAGTTTTTAGCAAGCATACTAACAAATATTCCCCGAGTTTTATTCGTGCGAATAAAGGGACCGCGTCTGCGATAAAATTTTCCGAGTTCTTTCTACGTATCAGACATAGTTTATTAGATTGGGACTAATGTCTGTCTCCATTTAGCTTATACGCTGTCGTGAAGCGTAGTTATCGATATCTGTGTCTCAGTTCATAGCCAAATCCGCCACGCTGTACGTAATGAATGCTAAGAGGCTATTGTTCTCCATATGAAAGCGATAAGATCAATTTTAAATCACTGGTTATTCATTTCATGACTCTCTCGACGAGGAGCTCAAGGTAATTTTTTCGCCTGGATGTCGTTAGATATAATTTTTTTTTGACGTATACCGAGCTCATTATTCTCATATTTTGCTCTGAGATGCATCCAGATTGTAAATTTAAATAAAACTTTTGATCATTTTTCTGAATATTCTCGACGTACTAATTTTCCTCAGGAAATGCCACTAAAACATGTTCAGATATCTTTTTGCGGTTACGGGCGAGCATACTTGGCCGACAAGAGGGAGAGCCAAATTCAAATCTCTATCATGTCAATTTATATATTTTTCATCTTCCATTGTCCACATGTATGATACATTTTTTTGGCTCCCTCTCTAAAAATTAAAAATGCTGTACAATTTAAAATTCCTCTAGTAGGTGGGATTGTTATATTAAACTATTTAACTTAAGAAAGGGGTAAAAAGAGACGTTTCAGGCGGAATATGGTGGACTATCATAATTAATTAAAAATTGGTAATTTTCCACAAAATAAAATTTATTAATGCGATCGAAACTGGTTTATTTAACTATTGAAACACTGAAACCGGTGGCATTAATAAATTTTATTTTGTGCAAAATTGCCAATTTTTAATTTTTAATTAAGAAAGGGGGCTTCATATTCTTATACTGCGATACACACTCGTATTTAGCAGACCCTCAGGAGATATTATTTCGTTCAAAGTCTAGCAACAGTTATTTATTTATTTAGTATTAATCCAAAAATAGAAAGTGTTTGCTCTTTTGAGAGTTGAATGAAAATTCAGAGTAACATGGAGGTATTTGATGATCATTATCATTGGCGTAAGAAGCGGCAAATAGGATGCAAAATTGAATTTTCGGCGAATTAAACAACCAAGGATAGAATTTGATGCCAGTGAAAATATTGTCTAGAAATATTTTTGAGAAATTGACAAAAGAGGAATATGGCGATGTGAATAACGAGATCTAAACCTTGGTGGACCTAACATTTGTAATTTTAATGTGTCAATGATGCGGATATCGTATCATAAAGTGTTTATTGAAAAACCCAGAAGTTTTATTTTATCATAATTCAGTCATTGTGGATGTTCAAAATATTAATCTTGTACTGAAATGCTTTTTTTACCATTTAGTTGTTGATAATGTAGGTACAGCTGCGGCATTCTATCATTATGACCAAATTCTGGGCCAATGCTGTGGTAAACGTACCTGAAATGAAAAACACGTTATTAGAAATTATAAGTTAATGAAGATCCAGAAAACGAGTGTTCCTAATTATATCTCAAATTTGCTAAGAGTCTTGGGTTACAATTATGTAGCTAACGCACAAACTTTGCATACACTTACGGTTTGAAAAATTAGTTTCTAGTTGTCATACAATGAAATATATTAAATTAATCAAGAAATCTATAAAATAATGGCAAAATTTCGAGAGCGTGATAAAATGTAGCTAAAACATATTTTAAATAATTTTATGGGAATTTTATATCATTAAAGTTTAATATTTGAGTTAATAATCGAGGCTCATTATTCATATATCCAATTTAACTCCCTAGTTAACCAACTAACTCCAAGACTAACTGTCACCATCATCTACATCTACATAATATCCCGCAAGCCGCCGCAAGGGCGTGTGGCGGGGGGGTGTTAGGTCACCAACCGTAAAAAGAAACAATACCACTTCTAAAACAACCAAACCAATCAACCATCAACCAAAACCCACATTCAGCTGCCACCAAAAAGAGATGCCACTGAATCAATAAACTTATTATTTTTTCACAAAGATTTAACCCTACTATTGTTTAGTTTAGTTTATTGATTTAGTGATCATATATTTTCACAAAGTAGAGCCTGAAACCATCGGATTCGAAAAGGAACGTATCGATTTTAAAACACAATAGTTGGTTTACATGGCGATAATATTTTATTTAAATGTTATTCATTTTCTTTGTCAAATATAAAATCTAGTAAGTTGTCATTCATTCTTATCCGATTACGTTTATTATTTATTTAATCTTTTGGATAAAAAGTTTATGAACATCCATTTTAAGTAGACAATACGTACACTAGTGATATAATTTTGTGACATTGTTCGGGGAAAAGGAGTATTAGAATAGAATATAGAGGAATTTATAAGTAAAATCAAATTTCACCAATTAACAAATTAATTCGGTGAGGTAACACGTTTTTTCTTTTATAAAACTTAATTTAACCCTCAATATTAGCTCTTTAAGTTAATAGTTCTCAAAAGATTCTTCTGTTTCTTTATTGGTTCAGCTTGAATACTGATTTTGTTTTACTTCTATTATTTTAGAAGTGTTTTAATTTTTTGAAGATTACATTTTAATTAAAAAAGTTTTGGTGACTTAATATTCATAAGGCAACCATGTTCATAACGGTTTTTAAATGATTAAAAATATGCTATCTTTTATGCCAGTGTTACACCGCACTTGTTATGTCGTTAATTCCAGCCCTATGGACTTCATTTAACTTAAAAATGACAATCCCGACAAAAATCTCGTTAGTTTTACCGGCACGAAAATATCTTAATGAGTTTTGGTCTGCAACACGTTTGCTAGCGTACTTTTCCCAACGAGAGAGGAAATGGGTTTGAGATGCACCAGAGTGAAATTAAAAAAAATTAGCTTCCGTGGCACATACCTTATTTTTATGCCACCACATTGTTACGAGTTCCGTATCAAATTATATAGGTTAACTTATATTATATATATATACATATATATATATATATATATTATATAGGTTAACATACAGTATTGAGGTCTATAAGAACCGCAAAAAAATTAAAATATTTTCACACGTGGGAACGGTTTTGTCTCGGAATCTTTTTCGTGCCCCATTCTTCTTTGTTAAAACAACGTGCTTAACTGTTGTTTATTGTTATTTATTTCAGAATGAAGCTGAAACAAAAGATATTTAAACACACTACCTAGCAGGTTTCATATGAGCGACAAAAAGCAGAATATTTTATTTTCTCTCGCACGTACTCAAATAATAAACCCATTTTTCAATTGTGTTCACCGCCGATTTCATTTCATTCTTTTTTCTTCTATTTCGCGAGCCCAAATATTTGAAATGTTTAACTCTGTATTTCCTTCAGCTTTATTTTTATCTTTTCAGACCAAACTCCTGAACCTTAACGTTCTGAAATATTATTTTCTCAGCTCTGATAGGAACGCTTTGATGTAATAGACAAAATATAAATAACCGAAACCGGACCTTTATTAAAATTTAGTTTAGGTTCGCAATCGTAACTGAGCTTCGGATTCAGAATAGCTATTAGTGCTGTTAATAATAACACGGGAGGGATGGTAGTGGTCGAAATGACGTTAAAATGCCATCCGCATGCGCTGTAATCACGACGGCATCCTCGTTTAGTCACGAGACTTATTTTATTGCGAGGGAATGGCGGAGAATTAAAATCACGCAGTGTTCGCCACCTTTATAGGTAACGGCCCGTGGAGAGGTGATCCCGGCGAGCACATCCCGCGGGCGTCCCCTTCTTCCCGACAAACACGGCGGAATAGTTGAGGAGGGAAAAAGGTATAGTTGCGTAAATTGCAGAGTTCTTTTATTTTCGGAGGAGGTGCTGCACCCCTCTCTCTCTCTCTCTCTTCGATGAGGGAGAAGAGGAGGATTTTCCGTTATCCCTCAAAAGAGCTCCGAACGATCACGAACGCTCCTCCTTCGTCTCATCCCCCTTTCGAGCGCGAAATCTTCGGGGGATCGCGAACAATGCCTCTCGAGGATTTTTGTCCTTTGCAAACGGAATTTTGCGTCACCGCATGGGAATGCTCGGGCCGCGAACCTTGAATCACCCCGCTCGCTCCCATACGCCGCCATCTCACGCCTCCCGGCGCGGATCTCCTCCGCCATAAATCCGCTCCCTCTCTCGATCCCCCTCCCTCTCTCTAGATCCCCCTCCCGCGGAGCTCCCCCCACCTCTTCCGTCGCGAGATCTGAAGGAGGAAGCGGTGGAAGAGGGAAAAAAAGCCCTCCTCCTCCTCACCCTCTATACCTATTTCCATCTCTCTCTCTCCCTCTCTCCTTCTTTTATTATCAGACGCACGGCAACGGTTCAATCCGACACGTGATCGGTATTGTGCCGCGACACGTGATCGCAACTCCCCCCCTTCCCCCGTCTCCCTCCCGCTCGCTCGCTCGCCTTGTTTCCCTCTTTCTCGACTCCACGCGAGCTCTCCCGCTCGAAGATTTTTTTTCGAGAGCGGGTGTTGGTTGGTGGGGGGTGAGTGCAAGGAGGGTGGCGGGAGCTGTGGGAGGGAGGACGGATGCTGGGACCGGAGGCGAGTGGGTAGAAGGAGGTAGTGAGTGACGGGCGGGTAGGATACAGTGAGTAATGCTCTTTTGCATAGTAAGAAGTAATTTCGTACATGATGCAAACGATGCGTGGCCATCAGAGGTGAGGGGAGAAGGGAAGGGGTTGTGGCGAGTGGTAGGGGATTAAAACCTTTGCCATTTTGCTGATGACTTATACCAACGCCCACGGATTCAGCAACACACAGGAACGCTTTATGTAATCCACCCCTTCCACTTAATTAAAAATCTTTCTGGGTGGGTCGTTGGATAAAGTATGTGTGGGGTCGTCGGTATGCATTTTTCTTCGGCTCTATTGGCCGCGTTTTTCCTGGGGTCGTGTGATATATCATGAGTGGGTACCATAGTCAAGCTAGCCCATGTCTTATAGATTTAAGCGCGATTGTGGCCACTCAATGACTTTTGGTTTTTGTCCTCCATTTGTTTAATGTATTTATCTCCAGATCTTTTAGGTATTTAATGACAGTTTAATGTGATAGCTTAATGGAATGTGAATGATGAAGCGAGATGGCATTAATATTTTTTTGTTCTGTTGACGGTGAACAAGTAGTGAGACAATTATCCCTATTCTCTCATTTCCCACACCTATGAGTATTCCGAAATTGGCTGTGAAAACTCATGCCTTGATCTTTTGGAAATGTTTTATCTTTGAAATAGTCTTACAAATCAGATTCGGTAGAAGGGTTGTCGTCTAAAAAATACCAAAAAAGAAAAGGTCCTTGCTCAAAGAAGTAATAGGTTTATACCATAAGGGATTCAGATGCTAATTGTTTGGAGAAGTTTTTTAATGCTAATTTGTCGAAATTTCATGAAAAAATCGACGATTTTATTTGAAATGATTATAGTTTCTATTGAGCAGGTTACTTTTCTAATTTTCACATAGTTTTAAGGGTTCCGAATACTTTGTATTATTAAATCATAATATAAAATTAAAATTATATTCTGTAATCGACATGAAATATAACGGGAAGGGAAGGGTGAATTGCAGAAGATGCTCACTTTTTAGAAGGTAGGTATGTACCAATTTAACGGTAAATCATAGATTAAACGACTAAGAGGATACGATTCATATTTGAGAATATAATTCAATCCATGTAAATGTGCCTAATAGACTCCATTTGTCCCCCACCATACTACGTACATCATGCTTAGTCTATCAATCAGAAGACTGGTGGATTACAATCACCATTCTTCCAAATCCATTTATACTCCTCTCCCATCCGCCAACAGATCTTTATTGCATCTCTATTCATTTTGTCTAAGAATTACTATCTTGGCATTTCTCGAGGGTTCTTCCCTTCTATTATGTTCTTAAAAAATTCATTGTTCAGATTGAGCCCAAGTTATTTGATTCCAATTTACCGTCAAGTCATCCACGTAACTTTTTATTAGGACTACTCTGACTTATTATTCCTCTTGTTATTAATTTCTATGGTAATTTGTAGATTTCTCTCTCCAACGCAAGTTTTCGATAGCTTCTATTCTTTTATCACATGGTTTCTAATGAGTCAAGTCTCTGGGGATAGAATACTGCACGTGATAGGAATACTCTTACGCGCTTCAATCTAGGGGGTAACCGTTCTTCTTTGAGCAAAGTCGTTGTATCATCATCATGCACGTCTTCTTAGTCGAGATATGCGTTATTTGATTTCATTTCCACTCCCTCCATCCCATGTCTTTCTAAATTCGAGGTATAATCCTGATAGGTTCCTGCATTCGTGGTACGTTCCACTTGCATTCTAGTTTTTCTCCGCTAAGTTTTTTTCCGCTAGTTTTATCATTGTCTGCCTTCAGATTCTCTCTTCCGCATATTAGGATTTTAGTTAATTTTTTATTGTTTTTTTCCGGTAGATTTGCACTATTCTCAGACAAAACTTCGATGTCATCTACGAAATCGATCATATTTATTTATCCCAATTCATCTTCATTCCTTTGAGATCGATTCCAAGTGTTCTTTTTTATTAACTGCTCCAAATGTATGTGAATTTGTATCTATAGTATGTCGTGCAGTGCCTTTGGTACCCGTGTCCTTAATTTTCGTCATATTACGACACATTTACTTATGTTAACTTTAATATTATTCCAAATTCATTTCTAGCAAAATTATCCCTCTATTTATGCCTGAATCCGATTTGTATTTCAAGAAGGTTTTTTTTTTAAATCTTCCATCTTTTGGATTGCAATCTGGAAGACACCTGTGACACCAGAATCAACTTTCGGTGATCCATGCATCATCTTGTATCTTCCTCCTTGTTTTTTTCCGTTCGCAGTTTTGAAGTTATTTCCCAAATCTTTTGTCAGTCGTCCTCTTACAAAGCATTCCAAGATGCATGCCTTAACATGACTTTATGACTTATCTGGATGTTTTAGGCTTTACCTTCAAGGGCCTTGATAATTTCTTTGTTGATTGTGTCCGTTCCATATGCCTTAATTTTCCCATAGGTCTTTCACCACCCTGTAGAATTCATGTCTCGACATACTTAGACCCGGGCTGCCGTTATTCATCTCTTCATGTCTTTCATTAATCAACTTCCAGAGGTTCGGGTCCGTGAACCAATGACTCAATGTATAACTTTGCCTTCACCTTCTGTCAGCATATTTCCATTTGCATCTCTGATGCTATTGAAATCAGTTTTTTCCCCTTAGTGTCCTTCGCGGTATCCTGCAATCCATTCTTACTTGGCATCTTGCATGACTAGTTTCTGCCAACTTCTGATGTCTTCTCGTTGCCTCCCGAGTATATAATTAGGTCTAATTCTTTATACGCTGCTCCAGATACCATTCTTCCCACGCCATTTAATTTAGTGGAATCCTAGAATCCTCTATAGTCTAATCATTAAGAGCTCATCCCTTTGTTCACATTTCCAGCTTCTTCTCCACTTTCAAATACGTATCTCACGTTCCATGTCTTTAAATCCCGTTCGTCACATTTGGAGGTATATTTACGGAATGTTTTGCGCCCAGAATACTTATCCGTAATGAATTCCATCATTTCATCTTTGTAGACGCAATGCTGTATATTCCAGCGGGAATAATGCGGTAGTTTCCCGTCGCCTTCCACATTGGAACGACGCGCTCGATCGTGTGTGTTTCAATCTCGCCCATAGTTGTGGCGTTGGCAACCGGACTGATCTTCAAGATCTTTTCCGTCTGGTGAAACCGCTGCCTTTCTCCATTGATGCCGTTTAGTTAGGTGGAAACGTTTCTTCTCCAAAAAGTTAGCTCACTCCATTCTTGTTCCAGAACCAACTGAACTCTTTTTCCGAAATCTGGATCTGGCGCCAAAGAAATTTCAAATGAGTACTCCTAGTATGCCCCCTGAACTCCGCACTAAACATTCATTGTAGCGGTGACTTGGAAGTGTGGCACCTTTGACGCGAGGAGTTAAATTTTCCTTTAATTACTTTTATTATTATTATTCTTTGATGGACTTAAATCTCGCTCCCGTCATGCGATAGCAATCTATCTATTGCTAACATCTAGTCCGATAGGTAATGCACTTATTTTTAAACGTGGCTTTGTGCGTGTTGTAAACTTACACCTTTGTTCATTACACCGCAAAAAACGTTTCGGTATATGCAATAGTGTCATTCTTCACTTTAAGCCTAAGGTCGTATGACTGAAATGGATGATTAAAATTTCACAAAATACTTGTATGTCGTTCAGATTCATGTTTTGTAATGGTCGCCATTGTGCCATAGGAAATTGATTGTGTGTCACGAAATTTTCAAGTGATTTAATTTCCTATAAGTATTGGGATAATTAATAACTTTTATTTTTCACAATTTTATTAGCCCACATCGCAAAAGTAATCTCCATGAGATATGGGAAAAAAACGTTCACCTTGAGAACGTATTTTCTGCCATAATATACCTTGACAGGAAATGAAAATGTAAGGAAACATCAATTTTACGTCTAAAGTAATATTTCTTGAAAAAACCATTACTCTATTAAGTATTATATATATATGTATACATATATATATATATATATATATATATATATATATATATATATATATATATATATATATATTCCATGTGTGTGTATATATACATGTGCGTATATACGTGTGTGTGTGTGTATATATATTTATATATATATATATATATATATATATATATAAAAGTTGTGATAAATCATATGCAAACCAAATGGAAAGAAATACTTGGAATTTAAGTCTTATGACGCATTTAAAATATGACCGAGAACTGTTGACAAAAGTTTCCTCTTTATTTGTACGCTAGTTTGATCACTTGAAATGAGACTAGAAAAATAAATGCCTAGATTGCAATACTCGTGTGACCAGCACTTCGTATGATACAAGGCTAGTCAATTTAACTCCGTAGACAAATGGCTCAAATGATGGAATTGACGTTTCCCTTCTACGACATCCGCATTTTTCCATCTGGTCATAGTTTCGCCACAATTTATAATGCCTGACGAGGGTCAGTATCAATCTTTTTGAACGTAAATTCATTTACGGTAGACTAAGAATCATTTTTATGGATTAAAATATTGAAAAATAAGTTGGTTTACTCAAAGGTAAATGTTTGTAATAAAGATAATTTGATTACTCAGAGGCGAAATAATCAGTGAAATACTTTGAACGACAATGATTAATTTGAATTAGAAAAGCCGAATAACTGGTCACACACCGTTAATCGCATGGTTCGAGATTAGAAGACTTTGAAGGAAATGCATCTGGGTCATTGTGACAGTTCTGCACGATTAGATTTTGGTAGAATACACGCATTTATGGAAGCTAAATTAATAAGAGAGATGGATCTGTGATTGAAAAAAAACATCTCAGCCAAAATATCACCTGCCTTTTCAATGTTTACCTTATTTTCAATTATTTTATCATTATTATTATTATTTAAACTCGCACACAAGTCCCAAGTATTACAATCAAACCAACCTTGGAAAAATAACATGGCATCTCAAATCCAATCAATATCACAAAAGATAATAAATAAAATCAATCAGAAAAAAATACACTTAAAAGAAACTACCAAAGACCAATCTCTAGCACATAAAAAAAAAGAAAATCTCCGTCTCATTAACATCAGTTTCCCAATAAACGAGAAAAAAAATCAAAACCAAGCTGATGCATACAATTGTACACAACATATCAATCAAATTATTATGTAAATGTTTTACATCTTTTCTTAAAAGTATTTACACTATTAGGAAAGGACTCGAATAGTTTGCAGATAAACTGTTCCAATCAACAATTGTTTAAATTAGAAGGGAAATTAAGCCGGAAAATATTCCCGGAACCTATAACTTGCTGCCGAGTTGCGCATTCATCGGCAAATTGGACGATCTCGAATACCGTACCATACCGCAATGGCATTCTGCTGTCATTTAATGCAATGCGGTAAAAAGAGATGAGCTACGGCGTGGTCAAAGGAGCCGTAGGGCACAAGTGCCGAATACTTCTGTTCTTAAAAATCCTCCGTCCTTGAGCATTAAAATTTTATTTTCTTCATCATTAGCTGTCCCTTGCAGCATTCTGATGACGTCCAGCTCCGGCAAGTCTCAGCTGGGAAGATCTAAAAAGGGCGTCGCTGCCTTACCGGGCCATGAAGAAACTATTCCACCTACGCCCACCTTCGCTGAAGGGCAGACCGACGGGCGTACCAATATATCTCAGGAATTTTTATACCCCAGCGTTGAGGGGGTGGAGGTGGGGCGCCTAAAAAGATCAATCAGAGGCGGACAAAGGGGGCAGGAGAGTGGGGGAGCTGAGGCGGCGGGAGGGGAAGCAGCTGATCTGATACGCCACCGAGGGCTCAACGCTCGCTCGCTCGCCTCCCCGCCCGCCCGTCCCGTCCGGGGCAAAGAATTCCCTCTCGACCGTGCCGTGAAAGGGAACCTCGGGCCATGTCCTTCGCGGCGGCGGCGGCGGCGGCACGGCCAATAGCTCACCGCGCAGGCACGTTGTGTGTACATGTGGACGATGGGATACCTACGTGCGAGCATATAGATCCACCCATGCCCTCCCTCCCCACCGCCCCCGTCCACCACACCACACTCTGTGTCGCCCTTGGATCCCGGGGATGTCGCGGGGAGGGTTCAGGGTGGTCTCCGTGGAGGCATAGCCAGGTGGGATGGGGCGAGGTCTGACTAAATGACTTCGATTCCATGAATGCCTCGGCGCGGAAGAATGTAGTCCCAGGAGATGGTAATTCTCGGCGGGCGTGTCCCAACTCCTTGCTCGCTCGCGTACGCCGATGCTCGTGTTTTTTCCCATTTGGACTCCTCGAGCGAGTCAGGAAGAGAGGCGATTTCTTGAATTCTCTGGCTCTCATTCTGGGAGCAATTATATTATTTTTTCTACCACCTCATTGTTCTCTCACTCTCATGGGATCGTTCTTCTCCTTGTATTTTTTTAATCGACAGCGCGTTGGACAAAGGACGACCAGTTTTGTTTTGGAATGCGTTTCTCAATGACTTCGGGGTGATTAATGAATCTATTTCAGTCGGGGTGGGATATTGGGTGGCATACTAATGATTTTCCCCTTTTACATCTACGCATGTGGATTATTGAAATACCTAAGGATAGGTATCCAAGCCAGTTACGCTGATCTTCTCCCCCGCCTACTCTGATCATTTTCCCACTCGACCAGACGAATGAAGGTTCCTCGTAGTGCTGTTGACAAGGAGTCTATATTTTCTGCTGAAGAAATACCCGTCTTCATTTAAATGAGGAATTGTAAGGAGTAACTCGTCTCCTATCGATCTATGAGAATTGACGCATATTTTTTGCTGACGTGGAAGTTTTCATATTATTTTGATGCTCTTGAAATAGGGTGATGATTTCAATTAACCGTGTGACTCTTCGGGTAGGCTCTTGAAAATCATTGCATACGTATTCAGCATGTTTTTCACGCAGGGCTACACCGGCCGCCATGCTATATATTTCATTGCCTTAAAAACACTTAAAGCGAATGAAAATGAATCAAGCGAACTTCTTCTCGATTACTTGACAGCTTTCCTCGGCTACTTTAAATTACTTTGCTAACGTCAATTTTTTGTGGAATTTCATCGCTGTTTGGCGAAAGATTGTGCTTCACTATGATGTTACCTTCATAAAGATCATTCCTACCCACTGGCAGAGCCGACTTGGCAGTCCGAATTTTAGTTTTCCTTTATTAACTGTTGGTCACTAAAAATTATTCTTTATGCAGTGGAAGAGTGTTCCTTATTTATTCTTGAAAACTTTTACAACCACAGTTTCAATTGGACACGAATCGAGTTTCAATGCCAACCGTTAGTGTGTAATGTATACTGTATGGTCTGTAAAAGTTTCGAGCAATAAATCAATTGTAATGGAATAATATAACATTTCTGAGGAGCAAGCTTTATTTTTCAATGTTCTTGATAAGATGTCTACAATAATCCTCGAACTTTCATAGCCTTGAGGAATTTTAGAATTTTCACATTACCTTGCGATCTACCCTTGGATCACGAAAGTAAAAGACCAAAATTAACCATTAAACTCGAGGTCTCATTTGAATAAAAAGAGAACCTAGTCGCACTGGTATGGCCGATTATATATTGAGTTGAACATTTATTTTCGATTGTAGTCTCCCTATAATGCCAAATATCCATTATTCTTTCCTGAAGGAGTAGTTATTTGGAAACTCGTTAAAGAAAGACTCTTGGCCAATGAACATTTTTACTCTCGGCAAACCACATAGTCGAATGCTTGGAAATTAGAACCTGTGAATAAGAGCTAAGTAATTAAATTAAAAACGAAATGTCGTCCTCTTGCCAGCCCATTGCTCCTAATGAGGTAAGTGATATGGATGAGCAGCCGTGGATGAAGAGAGAAGTGCCCGTTTAAGGCTTGCGGAACAACCTCAGTGGAGAGTTAAAAGGCTGCTGGGAAAATTACTCCTTTGTAACTTAGTAAGCTAATATCGGCGAGGTGTGAACTGAATGCTTTCTTCAAATCTCCACTTCCTCAACACTGATTGCTGATTAGTTTTCTCCCCACACCTCGTCAAAGGTGAACAGCTCAAGTAGTCACAAGAGATTCTTGGATTTACGTGTGTTGTGAAGGGAGATTTTACATCTACTCTCTTTGAAACATTTGTAGTACAAATACTAAAGGTGAAGGTGAAATAATATTTGAGTTACAGAAATTTCACTACAATACTAGGAAAATTTTGAGCGATGTCACGTGTGCCATAAATTCTCATGAGTTATCTTGGTTTGATTTGGTAGTCTACCGTTTAAGTTAGACTTGGGATGGGCACAGGCTGTGCTTTCGTACATTTCTTAGCCTAACCTAACTAGACAAAACTTGACGCCTCACCCTACATTAAACTGTTCTTCAATTCCTAATGCAGTCCCTTCGTTCCCTATCATTTTCCCAGCCCTTACTCGCTTGCCTATCGTCCTCCCTTCCATCACAATCATCAGCATTCCATCGTCAATCAAAATAATCTGCATCCATCTTTCCCTGCTTTTCTTTTGAGCAAATCTCTAATTGACTCTTATAGGAAGATGGCCGAAGTTAAATGAATTAATCCGGATTGTTAAGCTAGAGATCGTTCGTCCTGACAGTTGAGGTCATCCTAGCAAGATAACCGAAGTTGTGAGTAGAGAGTAGAAAGTAGGGAATGACAACTGTGTGAAATAACGATATTTTGAACGGGAAACGACAAAGGATTCGATTGTTTTGCAAGTTCGCTTGAGTAGAGTGAAATTAAGACAAAATCTCTTCCAATTAGTGCCACTCAAAAGAAAAAAATTCAAGCCTTAACTCTAAAGAGGCAAAATAATTTACGAGAAGGGATTTAGGGAGCTTGAAAAGTTGAAATATTAATAGCAGTATTTATGAAAATTTTAATCGATCCATATAAAACGCCCAATGTTTTCTGCCGTGAAAGCGCGTGGTCTCAGAAGGGACGAGGAAATTATGCGGACTGCGGGAGGGGGCAGGGTCTCGCGTAAAGAGCGTAGGGGAGCATGTGTGGGGGAAATGAGAACGAGAAAACAAGAGGTGAGGATGGCATAGAGGTTAGTGGAAGGATTAGCGTCGAACTCTTCCGGTGAGGGAACAAAAGAAAACCTTCACGCGAATCGCGTGGGGGTGATGGCGTCGTGGCAGCCGGTCGAACTTCTCCTGCCCCTCGGGCTAATTGCTCTCCGGAAGAGGGAAAGGAGTCTCACAAACTTCTCCTCCCATTCCAACCTCTCACATCAGATATCAGAATTTGGGAGAGTCCGTCGGGGGAATACCCACAATTTTTTTTCGCACCCCATGCGTATCTTAATTTCCACCATGCCGAGTTTCCCACCCAACCGGATCTAAACAACACAATTACCTATCAGTAATTGTCGCAAAAAAGCGGATGTCCAAAGAGCTTCCCTCTTTAGAAGAGATTGCTTCGACACGGACTACTGTTCTACTCATTTCTGAGTTTACAAATGAAGGAAACTCCTCGTTTTTTTCTCTCCCCGACTGAGATTTGATGAATGAATCTCCGCGTTGATTTCTCGCTTGAGTAACACTTTTTGAAAGGTAAAGGAAGTGATGATTCTATTTCAAATCATATCATTTTCCACAGAGGCGGCTAACGATAGATGAATACATGCCATTGTGATTGTTTCACGAAGAATTCACCCGCGACCAATATGGTACCAGTGACATTTATGAAGTATTACACAATTTTATTTCTCTCAAAACGATTGATGAGCTATTTTATCATTAACATTTTTTTATTAGTAAAGATCCTTTACAAAATTGATTTCTTTCCCCGTCGCGAGAGTTAGTTCACCGTAACATGAAATTTAAGGGCAATTTTTTTTTGAATTCCTTGCGGACGATTGTCTCTATACGGTATATGTATGAGGCAATTGTCTATATACAGCCTATGTACAGCTTATGTTATATGAGGTCACATTTGGTGCATCATTAAGCACTATTAATACATTTACAGATAATATTTTCGGTTATTGCACGTTGAGGTAAACATGTTACACATATGCTGCAGGAAGGTATGTCATATCGGCCAATATTGAATCCACACACACATAAATAAAAAAGGAATCTATTCAGTTTCAACGTTTAAGACAAGAGAACGCCGCTTTTTTGATGCGTCATTAGTCCCAGCTCATGGCCTCGACAAATACGTAGAACGCCCCTTCGTCTGCAACAATGATTTCTAACATTATGAGGCTTCTTGTCGCCCTCGGAATTTTTTAAAGCCTTTCTCGTTAAACAAAGGCATAAAAAAGCGGAGAATAGTTTGTTGGATATTCCCGCCGGGCAGCAGCAACGTTCCACTCGTGGCGCATGCGTCAAGGGATGTCCGACGTCACCACCAAGGCTGCCACCTGCACTTCTGCAGCCACATCGGGAACTTCTTCTTCAAAAGACGATCACGAATGCGAATGACGCTGTCGTGCGATATGAAAGATAAATGACAAACGCCTTTTTCTTTCGTTCGCCGCGTTCATTCCTTCCGTATGGCTTGTCCCTGAGTGGAGTCGTGAGATACGTACACGCCTCTCGACTCCACATCCGAGATCTCCGTTTTTCAAGGGTTCCTTTTATGTCTCGCATGAGGTTGGTGCGAGGGGTCAAGGAGTCCGCGTGTCGACGCTGTGCGGAGTCGCCACAGGAATAAAATGCCGCTGAAATCCCTCTGCCTGTCGCCAAAAACATTCGATCCCCTGTGTAATGAGCGTGTGAACGGCATTGAAATATAAAATGTTCGCCACTTCAATTCAATGACTGTTATTATTATTCTTCTAGTATTAGTAAACTGAATCCATTGCTTAATTTTTAATTTTATTATCTACTTTGGAAATGAAAACCTCATATTGAGAAGGTAAACTATCAATCAGTCAGCTTACAAGTATTATGCACTTAACAAAAATAAATATGTATAGATAAATAATACTTAGTTATAAAACGGCAAATCCCAGTGCTTGGTACGCCTAAATTACTGGATTGTAAATCGTCATTGCCAATTATTTATAGTATGCATATCATTAATATACTATTAATTAAATTTTGTTGGATAAATGTCATGGGACTTATTTATTTAAATCTACCATAGTCTTTTAAAAAGACTTTCGGATATCGAAATTATTTGTCTTAGAACATGTAATGGCTCAGTGCTCGAGGTTCATGTTAACATTTAAGCAAAGGATAGTGACTCATAGCGTTAAGGTGCAAGGTAATAATGAAAAATAATTGAATTTTTGTGTGATGTGCTTATTTGCAGTATTACTCATTTATAAATATGAATAATATGACTATGCCTGTAGCGGTAGATTGTTTAAAGGATTACCTTAACCTTGGGGTATTATTTCCACTGCGTCTCGGTATTAACATCGACTACTCCAGGCAGAAACTCAGATGGGAAAACTCTCACGCCGTTTTTAATGGACTTGTGCATTAACGTGTAACTGCGAGTAGGAATACACTCGGAATTATAGCTGATCTATGCATAAGATTCTTTCTCATTCGGAAACGAACCGAGAAGACAAAAGAAGCGCATCTAAGCTAATTAATGCAATGGAAGTACAATGTAGCTTTTGCTTACAGAAAGAACGATTAAGGAACGGTGAGCAAAAAATATAGCACGATAAGCCTAACGGAAAATTGAATAAAGCCTTTCCAAAATGTAGTACTTGAATGTCCTAACTCTGTATATTGTCTTATAAGTACGGCGAATCGGTTTGGGAACTTAATATGCATTTAATTTGGTAAATGGAGGAGAACTAGGTAGAACTTCGACCGGGGAATCCATTAGTGGCACAATTACTAAATAAAACCTCTTTTTCTATTTATTTCAAGAAACAAATTATCTTTTACTTTTACGACTTAATATGTGTATGCGATATGTACATGCGCACCCAACCCTGAAATAAAGTTCTCGTTAGTTTTTAAACTCATTTGAGGATCATATGGTCGGTTTTAATTATGGGCATAGCAAATAGTGCCAACTGAATTTCAATTAATGGGGAAACACGTAAACGGTAAATTCTTAGTCTGCTTGACGACGTGGTCGTGGAGGTATCACTGCGGAAAAAGATGCCGAGATATGTTAATAAGATGATTCTTTCCGCGTAGTCACGGCTTTCTCTTGATTGTCCTATAAAGATCTTCCTCAGAACTTAATCATCTTTCATGTCTTGAGTTCTTCTGACAGAAGGTTCACTTTGGGGAAACAATGGTGTGCCTATATTCGACATTATTCGCTGTACGATTCGGAAGAAGGTTGATATCTTCTTAAGACAATCATAGCATTCTGAATCATATCTCTCAGCATGCGGAAATAATGAATTCATGTAAAAGAATGGCATGATTTCAAATCTCCAATAGTTTATTGATGCAATACTGACTGAATCTAGGCAATGCGCAGTATTATTTAAATTCTAATTTTTTGATCGGTACAGATACTTCCATTTGAAGAAAACCCATTCGGTCAAGGTTCTCGTCATAGTGAGGAGAGAGGGGTGGTTTTTGCGAGAGACCCGAGGAAGACTGGAAAGGTGGATGCAGGAATTAATTAATGAGGGCCAGTGGGATGCTGGAGAAGTCTGCTGTCAGAAGGAAAAATTGCTCTGCAAACTAGAAATAGTCTTCCCTCTTCCACGTCCTTTTTGGATGGAATGTGGGAGGGTGGAAAGTATTCTAGGCTAAAAAATTATTTATTATAATATGGAGTTCAAGGGTATTTAGTGTCGTGTTACGTAGCGCTTATGACTGCAGCTGTGAGAAGTGTTTGATTGCATCAAATGTCTACCCTTACTGCTATTTACAATAATCCTTTCAAATAGGCATCACTTTACACGCGGAAAAATTCACCTTCCACATCATATATTGGAGAACTCTCTAATTAGATTGAAAACCTCGATATTTTTATGCAATCATATAAATGAAAATTACAGCGAAGTATTGGTTTTCTGTTTCAAATCAGAAGCAGATGCATTCCGCAGCCACACGACTGGAACTAACTGGCTTTTAGCGTGGTGTGAACCCTGGTTAACGAGGTATGAATCACTTCATTCTATTCATATTTTCTAATCCATTTAGTAATTGAAGACTATTAGAGCTGATATGGTGCGGTTTGTCACTCAGGTTTTCAACGGAATTTTTAAGCTCGTTTTAAAGCTTTGAAACACGTGAAGAGAAAATTTCCTTTATTGCTTATAGTTATGGAAAAGGTTTTATCTCATCGTAAATAAGTATTCCGTCTGCATTCATTAGATGGAAACATTTGTGGAAATCATAGTGAGTGAATCCCACTTTAGATGGAATGAGCTTAGGTCGTTATCCCGAGCCTTTTGACGTGTCGGAAGTTGGAAACATTGTTATGCACTATTGGCGGCGGAACGTGAAATTGAAAATCACGTGCTTTTTTACGGGGATCAGTCGCGGAAATATTGACAGTTGGCCGATGACTCCGCATCTTTTTATGGGCATGGGGCACGGATATTTTCTTTTGCCGGCTACATTTTTTCCCTTCTCCTCTAAATTTTTTTTAAACCCATCTCGGTCCTCCTCTCTGACGCTTCTGCATTCCCCAAATCTCTCCACTACTATTGTGTCTCGGGGGTATTATTTCTTCTTCGCCCCTATCCGTGCCACTTGCCGGGCCGAGCCGGGGCACCCTTTTTGCCATCATCACTGCCCTCCACCCCCGCCCTCCCCCATTCTCTCCCTTCAGCTCGCCCCTTTTTCTCTGCAGTACGTGCACTCTCTCCCCGTCCCGAGCACCCTTCCCGCACTTCGGCCTCCTCCCCCTTATTTATTTTTAGCCCAAACCCTCCCTCACTCTGTAAAAGCGCACTGGACTACAGCTGAGGCTGAGACACTCATGTTTTGCCTTACTTCTTTTACGCTTTTCCACTACCGTGAGCAAACCTCGAAAAAAAAGGAAAGCCGATGCAATTCTTTCGTCAGCGATCATTAGAGAAACTTTCTAATTTAAGAGCGTTCACAGAGCATTCATTTTTTTCCTTACCCGGGCTGCTATATTCCGCACTTCCTACTCTTTCGTTGTGAGTCTACAATGGATGATGCTTCCGCGCGCGGAGGATTTGCAAAGTGGTAATCAACGCTACCGTTTGCTGGGTTCCGATCGGGGAATATTCGGCGGTTTTTAAAGAACGAGAAAACTAACTTGATGCTATTCGACTAGACTTTGTGCGCTTAACACAATAGTTTTTTTTAGAGTTTTTAAAATTTTGTGAAAGGCGAAATTAGTAGATACCAGGTAAACTGCTAATAGAGTGACAGAAGTGTACCGGGATGCATTTTTAACATTTTTAGAAACGAAAATAACGCTTTTGAATGAACGTGAGCTCTACGTACATTGCAAGTAATCGACGTATAATTTTAATTATGTATTTTCCAACGAAATCGTTCTTGCAGTTGAAAGGTGTGGATTGAAATTGGTATTAATCGATCCGAAGACAGGAAAGGTTCGATTAATAGACGATTCGTTCTTGGTATACTATTACATAAAATTACTCCCTGAAAATTTTTTAATACAAAATTCTCAAAAAGAATGATTTTTTTATTTTATTTGAACTTAGAATGTACATTGCATCTGCATATTCAAATGGATATTTATCCTTGAATCTTCAAATGCAGAAATTGGCTTTTGTGTTCGTGAAAGCATTACGGATTTGATTGGAGCGTTCATTTCAAACGGAGATCCTGTTAGGCTTTTCTTGTCCGCTTCATTTCATTAGAGACTCCCCGCTCGATCGAGCATTTACAAAGTTGTTAAGTGAATTAAGCGAAATGCTAAGGTTGTTTGAATAAAACGTTATTTAGAGAACATTTAGAATCTCGGGGACGTTTCCAATTGCTTCGGTGAGTAACATGGGGCTTGAAATCCCCCGACCCGCTCTAGGATTGGTCGCCCGCCGTCACTTCCCCTCCCACCTTCCCTTTGGCATTTGCGTGCGCCACCCGCTAACCCTCTGTCCTTCGGAGGGAAACGTGAGCGGGTGGAAAAAAATTCAAAGAGTCCTTTTATCGCCGCAGTCTTCCTTTTCGAGCACCGCATTCGTTAAAATGCCTCAGAGGTGCAAAACCCTATTGCCTGCCATTCGTGAGTCGGTCTTCATCCTCATGGATTTCGCAATCAAGTAATTGCTTCAGTGTGTCATTGGCTTTATGAAGATGTTTCCATTTGATAATTCCCAGTTTTCCAATCATAATTACTGCGAGATCCATCGACTCCGTTGCCCAATGCGGTAATCAGTACAAAAGTAGCGAAAGTAATCACGAGTTTACCATCAGTTCATTTCAGGATGATGCACTTAAGCAATTGAATTATAAATGAACCCCTCCCACTGACAAGTTTCACGGCGGTTGGGAAATAGCAATCTGTAAACTCCGCAGTTCCTCACGATTTTACTCATGCTTTGTGATATTTTTTCAATCACCCCATTCATATTTTCAACTGGGGGAAATATGAAAAATAGTACAAGGTGGAGTGACGGTTGCCCTTTCGTTGGTGACCCTGATTGGAAATTGGTAAAATTTGGGAAGAGTGGGCATATCTTTTAGCGGAAGCGTTTTAAGATTTTCATTGTGACAAAGAGCAATCAAGCCATGAATGGCGGCGAATTATTCCATTGTTTTCGTCAGAGGATTGTCGCTTCATGAAACGGTGGAAAATATCAACTCACGCGAATTTCATCCCTCTGCTTTTTTAGTTGATTAATGATATCATTTTTCTACTGCGTGGAAAGGGTTAGGTTCGTATATACTTTTATGCATGGGTTATCGTGCAGTTTTAGAAATATTTTCAGATATGTCTGTTCCCTCTACTCACGTCGTATTCGAAAACCGCCGACAACTTTTCCTCTATTTTCTAGCATCTCAAAATTCAAAATATTAATGCCGATAACGTTTTTTTTTTTCTAATTTCAAGATAGATTTTCAACAAAATGCGCTCTTTGGCTAGTCTTTTGTGGTCGAGAGGTAAATTACTTGATAAGTTCCTAAGAATATTTTTTAGCTCAGGAATTAAACTTAAATGTGAGGCTTAAGAACCTTTTGCCTTTGGCATGTATAAAAAAATGTCTATTCCTGTGTTCTCTTTCTCATGATTTCAGAGAAAAACACCAGTTGAATATATCAGGTATGAAAAAATAGTTGAAAATAATTAAATTAACCACTGACGACAACTAATGACAATTGATAATGCGTTGGATTATCGATAAAGGCTTAATTGAGAGAGGAGCAAGAACTGAGGAAATTAGATGATATATATTTCGCTGGTGGAATCTTGGGCTTTCTGATGGAATCGGTTGCTTAAAATGTCCTGAAAGGTTTACCATATTCTTTATGTGGGATTATTTATAAATTTATAAAATAATTAGATTAGAAAAATACACTTTTTCAATATTTACTTCAGTTGCAGGACACTCTGTCGCCTACTTCAATCGATAAAGCGAAATCAGTGGGGAGTAATAAAGTTTCATGAAAATGATCGAGAATACCGCGACTTTCCACTTTTGTTCAGATGGGATTCGTGGGAGCACTGAGCAGTTGTAGCGCGGCTATCGTCAGTGAAACATAAAACATCGGCTTATGATGGCGCACTTGATCGATTTATTCTTTCCTTCGCTAATCCATTTCAACCCCGCGTATTTCTTTCGAACATAAAAATAATCAGCATAGCAGACAACCAAGTTTTTTCATCGCAAATGGCATCGACATAGCCTCATTCGAGCCGTCCTATTAATTTTTCTCATTCGTTCCAATTTTTCTGACCCTGTGCTAAGCTTCCTCCGCCACGAATAAACGTCCCATTAATCCCTCGGAACCTTGGAGCGACGTAATTTGCAGGCACGATTTATTTTAGCTTTTGAGAGAGTCTTCTTCCACCGTGGCGTTTTTTTTTTTTCATTTAGTTGAAAAGGCATTATTCCACGTCGCCCTTCTCTCGCCTTTCCCTCCAAAACCTCCTCCCTTCTCTCATTCGTGACGACGCATTCATCCACCCTCCCCCATACCCTCTTCGAAAATCCACCGTCTCTTCCCATCCCTCCGGCGATTCCCTCTCCCGATGCGTGTGCATAAACATACTCACGTCACCCCCTTAGAACCTCTCGGGCCTTTATCACGATGAGAAATCACGAAGCAACATGTCCCCGATGCTGACTTTAGAACACGTTCGACACCGTGAATGGCGAAGCGCAAAAGTCGTACGAATAATTGGACTCAAAAGTGATGGAATTTTCGTTTGATACGATATACAAGGGTACTTTTAATTAGAAAATAAAGTATTTCATGCAGATTTTAAGAAAATAAATGTCGATGAAAAAAAACTTCCACATTTTGGATAGCTTCAAATGGGAGATTTATTTTTGCTTTTCTCGTATTTTCTTTTGAGCCGACGTGATTATTGCGCACATACTTGGGTCGTTTGAGGAGGTGGTGGTCTCCAACTAATCTGCATCTTTCCAGAATAAGATATGGCTATCTGTTCATCTAGCCTCGCAGGTGATGTACGGCCAAGATCTTCCGCGAGCATTGGCGCCGCGCACGGCGTGTCCCCATGGCATTCGAAACGCACTCCATCACTGGGATGCGTTCGCTGCCGACTCGACCGAGCTGGGCTGCACTCCTCGCCTCCCCCACCCGGTCTCCCGCCTTCGCTCCTCCACCGCAGAAACCCCCTCGACGCCCCAGGCGAGCATTCATGCTTCATTCCCTTTCCGCTCCTTTTGGGTCCGAGCACTTCTACCCTCCTCCACCTCGCTCTCCGCTCCCCTTCCCGAAGGAAAATTTTCCGCACGGGTTACGCATTCGCTCTTGAAGCTCCGGTAAAATATTCCCGCTTAAGTGAATTCTCTTCGCCCCTTTATGTTAGTTTGCCCTTACTTCATGAGGGAGACGGTTTGGGGGAGATGATTTTCGTTCGCTGCTCGTTTTGGAGGACTAGAATTTTCGTTTATTCCCAGAAGGAAAGGTGTTTTCCCGCTCAGATTTTCGAGACGGCTCATCATCGAGCCGGTTAAGTCGTTTGTGAGTTCCCATGGAGTAAGAGTTGTCACGGTTTGAGCGCTTAGTAATAATAATCGTCACAATATCGGTCAATGTCGAGAGCATTACACATGCCGAGGACGTGAAAAATTACTTTAATTTGCTAACAATTGAAACTTTTATCGTTTAATGGTCGAGGGCCGTACTTAATGTGAATTTTTCCATTAATTGATTTCCACAGGAAATAATACGCTATTTTATCGTAAACCTTTTGCGCAATTTATTTATGGTATTTCAATGCAGATTCGTATTTTTATTTTATTGTTTGGAGGCTGCTTTCACCGTCTAAGCTGTTAAGCGTAGCAATATTTATATTTGATTTTCCTTTGGCATGGAAAAGTAGCACACGGTTAAAACTAAAGTTTTCACGGAAATAATAAGCTAGACGCGACGTTCTCAACAAGAATTCAAATTAACGTGAGTCGTAGAGGGAGAAAAACAGGTTTTACGTAAATGCTAGTCTGTCTTCCGAGCCATATAATAGCTTTTTCTCTCTTCCTCAGTGCAGGATGAAGGACTGAAGTGATTAATAGAAGTTTTTTGTTTCCCAAAAATATGCTACCAAGAAGTACCGAGTAGCTGGATTTTTATTGTGGAATTATATCTCATTCTTTGCTATAGATAATGTGTTATAAAAGAGGATTTTATTTTACCTAAGTATGAGGTAATTCATTAATATGTAAATAAGGGATTCATTATGCTAAAATTTAATTTGATATGAGTTGAGGTGTTACTGCCAACCTTTTTCATTTCCATATGATTATCTATAATTGTGGAATGGAAGATAGTGCGATAGCACGACAATGGTTTCTTTACACTGAAACGTTTAAAAAACTGGTGTCGGCTATTCCATTAGAAACCTAACACTACAGTCCTAGCAGAAATATATAGTTAAAAAATCACGCTCAAAATTTATATCGAAATTGATTGGGGATAAACGTGAATTATTACTGACAGAGAGAGAGAGAGAGAGAGAGAGAGAGAGTTTAGAAATGTTGAAGAGTGAATTGGGTGTTTTTTGGGTGATGTGAAACACTAAGGTGTTTTTGATTCACATCAACTGTATGCTTTCCGAGAAGAGCAAACTTGGCCATCGACAACGTCGCAGTTGATGAACTCTCTGCGTCAGAGACACGAAAACAAATTTATCAGGGAGAGGGATGTGTTGAGTGAACTGAATGGGTTGGCGTAATTCAATTTTCTACCGCATCGCCTTATATTTCAGGGTTCAATCGATATCGCTTGGTTCGGAAAGGAAAATTGACGTTCGCCCACATAGTAACCCATTGTTTGTTTCGAAAAGCTATGGCTTCCTTCTTTGGCGACTTATTTCCCTTGCTGAGATGCACAAAATGACGTTTTTTCTAAAATGCAAAAAGAAAAAAAAAGAACGAAAAAGGAAAGAAAAAAGTTTTTTTGGATTGCGAAATAATTAAAATTCAAACTAACTGAAGGGGTTGACGAGTGATTTGTTTGTATAACTAAAGGCGTTGGAAACGGATTCCACATGTTGCGGATGGCGAATTTTCCGAATTCGCAGGAAAGGCCTGAAATAGTTCGCCAAACTTAGGGGGCGTGTTCATTTGGTTAACCGATAATGGTAAAAGGCAGAGAATGGACATTGACTCGGAAATGTTTTCTAATCGGGTGGAAATAATTCAGCTATAAGTATTGGATAACTTCGTCGAGAAGTACATCTATCGAACATGAGGATGTACAAGAGACGGTATAATGGATATAAAAAAATCAGCTTTATTTCATTGATCTTTTACAAAATTGGAAGATGCATGGTCTCCACTATATTCTTTTATGCGGTTGATATTGCATGGAAAAGGGTAGTTTGAAGAGTCTACTTTCTCTAACTGTGATTTTCTCGTAACTACGAGTATTATTTTATCTCCAACGCCGTTAAAATACTTTTTCACCAGTTTCACTGGGTAACCTATTTGCAGATTATTCCAGAATACTGGAGTCGGCAGTGGTTAAGGCTCAAAAGTAACAGTAAGGCTAGGTTTTGCCTTATTTGGTCATATTATTAGTGTAAATTGGTATTTTGATAAAAGAGAGCGCATAAATATCCAGGCGGTGATTACCTAGTGACCAATGACTTGACACACAATAATTTCGGAGCTGGAAGTGCTAAGCACTGTTTGTGTTAGGCAATGACGTTATAAGTACAAAGGTATTCCCCAAATGATTGTGTTATCCCCTAAGGGCGTGAATGAAGCAGGAATTTCTCAGCGAAACTTGGGCTTTAAGAAAAAACTTGCTCTAATTGTAAGCTCTACCGGAGGCAATGCTTCACTAGGATTAGCACGATATGCTCGTAAACGTTTCGAAAATGGTCTGCGGTAGTTGGAAGAAAGTAGAGCGGAGTTAAGTGCAGTGAGATTTTGAAACTAATTGGAGGAGGGAACGAGCTTGTATGAATAAAAATGAGAGGTGTGAGCTATATGGGTCCGTGAAATTCTAACTGTATAACTTAACTTCATATAATTCTTATTCCAATTTGTCATTTTAAAATTAGGGAACCAGATATGTAAAACTAATCACTCTTTACATCAGCACTTACTATCGCCTTTATCTTTTCAAAAAATAACCCTATGTAGCGCTATTTTACGATCTAAAAGTTTCGCAACTATCTTTCCCCGGGAACACCATGGAGTTTGATTATGTTTGTCTACTTTGAAACTATTCCCAGCGCCGTTCTTCCTCAAATATGTAGAATTGAGAAGTTTCGTAAAATTGATTTAGCTCTTGAGATATTGAAGTCGTTTATATTTTGAAATATCACGGCGTACTGATATATCCTTCTATTAAGAATACTCTCAAAACAATGATAAAACGAAGTTAATCATTTTCTCCGGCGCTGGCGCAGTTAACTTTTGGCATGGTAACGTCGTGAATCCACGTTACAAACTGAATGAGATTCATGAAACTTTAGAGATTAATCTCGCACACTTTTAGTTTGTAATTTTTGCATATTTTCTTCGAACTAACTTAAATACCTGCTCGTTGGGAAATATTAAACACTACAAAATTATTGACTCGGTAGAGGAAACATGTTATTGCAATTATACTGAAAAACAAGCAGAGGGAAAATTGAGTACATTTTCATAAAAGCAAAAATAAGTCTCCCTATGAAGCGCTCTCTAGTTTAGGATGAGTCATTCTAGTGATGAAAATATTTAATACTTATCCAGGTAGGATTATATCTATCGTTTTTTAAAGGAAATAGTAAAATTTTCTTTAATTGATAGCTCTTCTCCAGAGTAAAACCAAAAGTACTCAATGGAGCCTAAAGTTAATATTCCGATTGAAATAAATAACAAAAAGGGTTTCCTTTCTTGTTGCCTTAATATATTTCTGATATTTCCCGTTCTCTTTCATTCTCTCTCGTGTGGCATACGCATATTTCCCCCTGCGTACCTTATTCCTACTTCAGCGTATATTATATAAATACCTGTGCTCTATGCTTCACTCACTCATCGATATTCCCAGCTCCTCTTGATTTCGTCTCGAACTGCTTCATCCATTTTTATGCATTTACCTTATTTCGACAACATAGAAACTCGACTATTTCTTATAAAACTACCCCTCTTTTGAAGTGGAAGCATTTAGAGTTGAATGCATCCTTAGGGTATCTATCACTGATGTCACTTGCTGCGACTCGGAGCCAAGAGATTAGCTCGTCATATTTTGCAGTCGCATATTTTTTCGCTCAATCACGACCTTCATTTTCATTGACAATCATTATCATATTCCAAATTATTTCTACGCTCGAGGCGAAAGTAAACCAGAAGCCACACGTTACTTTTCTTGGCAAATTACAGGCCGATGAGGGAAAAAGGATGAAGAAAATGCCATTTTCGAATTGGCACCCAGGGGCGGGAAAAAAACGGAGCCCCTTAGAGAGAGTTTGGGGTTCCTGTGGTTTGCGTCGCTAATTGGGACTTCCCTTCCCGCCGCAAAACTCATCGCTTGCCTGCACGTGTGAGAGAGAGACCTTACGCTCCTTCGTTTTGAATGAGTGGGGCGGGGGAGATAAATTCCTGAGTAGACCGAGCACCAACGCCCACTCCAGAATCCGAGACCTTTGAATAGCAGCAGCAGTTCGGGGGAAAAAAAGAGGATTGGTGGTCGTCGGCCGCGTGCGGAGGGCTTAAATAAAACTCCGGCCGCCACCGCCACACCCCTCCGTGCTCCAATCCCCGGCCGCTGCGGCGGCGTAATAGCGGTAGCATTCTTGCTTCGGGCGACCAACCTCGACAGGCGCCAGGTTGTCGTAACAGATTTTTCGCGATCATATTTTCACGAGCAGCGTTCCAAATTTAATCCACGTGACTTTTGATGAAATTCAGTTTTTATTTACAAAATAATGCCGGCCAACGATGATTGCGGTGACTTCAACACGCTCTGAATAATGATGAAGTAAACATTATGGTTTAACCCTAATACACCCAGTTATTTTGGCCGCATTCTCAACTCGTGGGTCCGCGATTTCAAAACGAAAAGATCACATCTGAGCCACAAATAGAAGAGATTGTATACCGACTTATAATGTACTATTTTGCGCGTGCCTCATGAAAGAAAAGTAACCTCTCAGTTGGAAACGGTTTCAATAGTCAGCCTCCACTCTAATCTTGTCTAATGGTGCTAACATGTATCTGTGCGCATGACCGCCTGCATGATACGTAGATGTCCTTAGAATTTATAGCGGGGTTGACTGGTGGTAGGAGTAGAACTGCTTGAGTTCTTATTGGTTTCTTCCCTCATACTTTTTAACAGCTTTATATAAATCATAAACACAGTAATCACCCCGAAGGTCGGTTTGGTAGGTGATGGTAGAGAGTTCGCACAGTACTAAGCCCGACGGCGAGTGAAATTCACACATCAGGGAAGGGTCAGTGCCTCTCCCCGTGCCGGTTATGGTTTTCTAGGAATATCTGGGAGGGTACCCTGAGAGGCTTGCCCGGGAATCGAACCCGGGCACTCCGGTCAGTAGTCCAACGCTCTGCCCCTTGACTACAGCGACCCATCAATTTACAAGATAAAATGGAGTATATAGTTTTCCGCAATTTCCTATGGTAATATTGGTTTTGTTAGCCCAGATTTTCGTTCAGATGATCGGTTCAGGTTTATTTCATAATAAAATATATCAGTGAAACTTCAATGATGGAAACCCCTTGTCTCTCTCCAAATCCAAATCCTGTAATCCCTGCATCTATCAACTAAATACTCCATATTTAGCTTACTGCTGCAAAGACTCCTCTCAATTGCAGTGAGTATCGATTTGCCATAAAATTTGGAAAATAAAAAAATGATTTTTGTTCGCCAGCCCTTACATTTCACGTCTCACTGAGGTTTAATAAGTGCCCATCATAACTGAAGTGTAAAGTTTTCGAAGCGTTATCATTCATTGAATTACTTGTGACTACCAAATTAAATGTGTCATGAAATGCATCATTTAATCACAGTTGGAAAATTTGCCTACCTGCTTTTCTCCACTCCCTTTCTTCTTATCAGAAATGAATAGTTTTGCCCAAACCCGGATGTGCTCACTATGTGCTAACTCACTTAACGAATCTCCTTCTTCGCAGTTAGCCCTCAAGGTTTCTTTCTCCTCACTTCCTCGCCCTCCTCGATAACCTCCCTACACTCCATCTTTTCATCCTGGTGCCTCCCTTCTCTTCCTAGTTAAAAATTTAATCGAAAAACGTTTGATGTTTATCAAGTTTGACGGGTACGGAATGTAAGTTATGGAGGGAGGACAGAGTTTTCTGGATCAAAAGTTTCGGCATCACTCAATAAATTTAAGGGAACAAGGAGCAACTCATTGAATTTCATTTACTGAAAACAAAAACCTCATTTCTGGGAGTTGGCACAGTTTCAGACACTAGAATTTTAAGTCAATGCTGTTGTTTCCAAAACGATCGATAGTATTTCGGCTATAATCTTGTGATTTACTAATTATTAATGATTCGATAGACATTTACCATACCGAAATCATATTCATACATGTGTATTTCCCTAACTGGGAAACAGGGAGAGTTTGATCTCATTACATTGTGTGGTGAATGATTAATTGTAAAATATATGAATTATGGCTTAATTGTTAACATTTCTCTACAGATAATCTAACCTCTATCATATGCATCCAAACTAAAACTGACATCGTCATGGGAACTTTCTCACATCCTAACTTAACCTTCCATCAATGTGTGTGGACCATGTTAAAATGAATTGAGAACATACAATATATGACATTGTGATACTTAAAGAGGAACATGCTGATTTAGAATGTATTTCTCCACGCGAGTATCAATATTTCACAGTATACTCCCTTCTTCTTAGTTTACGTAGCCGAAAGATATTTACATTATAATCATGTTTATTCATCACCATCAGAATCGTTGTGGATAAGTTGCATACAGTCCTCCTCCTCTTAACGTTTCTATTTGCTGGCGTGTTCATACTTTCCATTATAGCTTTCATGAATGGAATCTGGTGTCTTTGTACTCTCCATCAATTCACCTTACACAATTGAATCCACAAGTAAAAATTTTCGATCTATAATGCTTAAAAATGTCCGATGAGTTCATAACTTAGCCTTGTCTTCGTTTTTCATAGGTTTCTCTCTCTCTCGCGCACTCTTCGTAGAACTTTATTTGTAAATATTTGATCCATCCAATCGCTATTCACCCTTCTCGCCACATTCCTATTTCAACGGCCTTTCTTCTTCTGTCGCCATCCGCCATGCTTCACATCTACAGAGAATTTTGCTTCATATTTGCGTGTTGCAATGTTTTCTATTTTTGATACTCTACAATTGGTTTTCTCCTCTACTCCAAAATGTTCGTGGGTGTCCTTAGGTTATTATTTTGTTAGTAATGCTCCGATGAATTTTCCATCATTGATTATCATGCTCCTAAGCTCCAAGTTCTCCCGCTTTCGTACTTTTACTACTTGTATCCATCCAGCCTCTAAAGGTCTTTATCTAGATTTTGTTTTCGCCTATCTTCCGTTTGGATCGTTTCAACGCTTTCTCCATATCTCTATTCGCGCCCTATTCAAATATTTTCTTCCCTTTTCACTACCACTATCGATTTATTTTTTACTCTGAGCAAGAATTATCTCCAATATCTCAAATAAATCAACATATTAATTTCATCCTTTCTATCCTTTCATCCGGCTGCATTAAATGTCTATAACAGCTTATAGTAATCATGTGATCTGTTTTGCCCTACTCCTAACTGGTTGTCTTGGATTGATTTATCCTTTTAAATTATTAAAAATCAATAAATATTTATTCTTTCCTCCCTGGTTTTTTCCTTAGATCTGCCTAATCTCCTATCTAATACAAAAATGTAAAAATCGTTCACCTTGACCGGGATTCGACCCTGATCCTAGATGTTCGGCCATGGCTTTAGCCAGTTAAGCTACCGAGGCGTCCTCTGGAGGCTTTAAAGGCACAACATGTCATGATGAAATACCATGCATACAATGCCACATGTATTCGTAGTCGTGCCTTTGTGGAGAGCCCTTTGGGAGTGAGTACGCCGTCCGTCGGATGGGACATTAAACTGCGGACCCCTTGGTACCTTTCGTTAAGAGTAGGCTGATGCCGACGCCGGGTTTCTCTCCACCCTACATCCTCCTTTCCCATCCATCCCTTACGGCGCAAATGACCTTAGCTGTCGGTCACCTCACCTATATCTACTGCTGCTCGTAGTCGTGTACATAATGCCACGGTCCACGAGGCTAAAGCCAACGTTTTAAACACAAAGGTACACGAATCCAAAGAACTGAGGGAGACGCCGCGAATGTAACTTTTAACGGGGTCATCCGCAAATATGAGTTTACATATTCAGGAATTTTTCTCGGGTTTCCAACCGGGTCAGGTTTTGGAGTACCGACGTTTCGATGGCTGACTCTGCCATCGTCTTCAGGGTTGAAGTCCTGAAGTCACTTCAACCCTGAAGACGATGGCAGAGTCAGCCATCGAAACGTCGGTACTCCGAAACCTGACCCGGTTGGAAACCCGAGAAAAATTCCTGAATACTATTCGCCGGGAAAGCCTGAGATCCTTCATTATGAGTTTACATGCAACAATTTCAAATTGTAAAAATCGGTAAAATAAAGTGCATATTAGCGAACGACTCCGCTAAATGTTACTGTCGCGGAATCTCACACAGCCTCCCTTATGGAATCTGATATCTAATTTTTTTATTCCCTCGTGTAACTTCAATTCTCTATATATTTTGTTTTATTTCTTCTCCATTTAAGTCCAGGATTTTCTTCGCATTCCAGGACTTCCTCTTGGCGAATTCGTTTATCTATGGCTTCCTTGCGCAACATGAGCTTCAATAATTTACCATCCATCATCCCTCTAGTAATTTGTTGTTCTTCCTTTCTATCTCCAGGAGTTAAGCCTTTATTAGTTAAAATTCTCTCACTTTCCATGTTAATGTTTTCTAGCTTTCCGAATTAAGCTAAAATCCCATCGATAGTAAGTCGCGGTCCCGGATGATGCTTGTTCGAACGACTTGAGATCCGTGCCTAGAAGGACCTCTGGTCATAAATAAAGATATTATGGTAAGAACTGCAGATTTTGTGACGCAATTCGAGTCATTTAAATATTTGAGAAGGAAAGCGAGCCATGTTTCGGTGGAATCTAAAAATATCCGTCGCCAAAACAGCGAGACACTTCCGTAGTCCGTGCTGTCTTCTCTCTGTAAACTCTTGACCTAAATTGTAGAGCATCATTTCTCTCGATTGCTCTCCATTCCCCCTTTCTCGAAACTGCCGGAATTCAAGTTAAACAAACATATAATTTAAGTTAAACATTGAAATGAAAGTATATGCTAGCTAGTTAAAAACGAAGTATACGGAAGGAAATACACACACAATACACAAAAACGTATATATATATATATGACGCCATCTCTTGGCTAAAGAATCGGGGCGCTTGGCGACATATTAGACCCACGGATCTCAGGGTAAATTACGTTTCCTCGATAGCTCAAGTGGTTAAGAGCATCCGCGCGGCAAGTCGAAAGATCCGGGCGTGTCCCGGTCAAGGAAATATTTTTACTCTTGTGATCCGTTCGATTCCACCTTCCCCACCTCTATTGTGTTCGTCCTTTATATGTGTTCCTATCCCTTTTCCTTATATCTGTTTCTGTATATATGAGTATTTATTCGCCGTTTGGCGGTATTTCGTGTTTGAATGTGTGTATATATATATATATATATATATATATATATATATATATATATATATATATATATATATATATATATATATATATATTTTTTTTTTTTTTAAGTAATCTACCGGTTAAGGTAGGTTTTTGGACTGACACAACTACCAAACAAATATTTTATTACTCCTAACAAAACACAAAATCAATCATCCTACTCTATATCAGGTCCCTCTTCATCTCTGAGTACTTCCTTCCTCCCTTCATCCCGTCCAACAACCCTATCCTGTTCCTTCCCTTTCCTCTTTTGCCCAACATTCTACCCTCTATCACAGTCTTCAACATCCCACTGCCGGCCAACACCCCCTTCATCCACTTTTCCTGCCTCCATAGGGTTGCTCCCAACAAACCCCTCTCTTCGCCCACCATACCAAGTACTTCCTCATTTGTTTTCTTCTCTGTCCATTTCACCTTCTCCATTCTTCTCCACACCCACATTTCAAAAGCCTCCAATCTACGTCTATCCTCCTGCTTCAATGACCACGTTTCCGCTCCGTACATAGCTACGCTCCATATCAAAGTTTTTACGAGTCTTTTCTTAACATCCTTACTCAAAGTCCCTGTCATCAACTCCCTCCTCCTTGTGAAAGCCTCTTTGCCTAGCGCAATTCTTCTCCTTACGTCCCTACTACTTTGACCGTGTTGGTCCAAAACACTACCGAGATACGTAAACTGTTCTACCTGCTCTAGCTTTTGCCCTCCTATTTTAATGTTAAGCTTGGCCTTTTTCTTTCTAGAAAATCGCATAACCTTTGTTTTATTAATATTGATTCTCATCCCATACCTGTCGCACTGAATTTCCAATTCACTAAGCAATGCTTGCAGCCCCTTGGCTGACTGACAAACTAAAGCTTGGTCATCAGCAAACCTAACTGATTTTACGAATTCCCCGCCCACTTTCATTCCTACCTTGAGTTCTTCCCATGCCTCTTTGATCATTTCTTCTGCGTACAGGTTGAACAGCAACGGTGATAATGGGCAACCCTGCCTTACACCCCTTCCTAACACTGCCCATCCTGACTCCCCGTTTCCCACCCTCACCTGAGCAGTCTGAGACATGTACAGGTTGCGGATTAGCCTCCTTTCCCTCCAATCTATTCCTATTTTCTGCAATATACTCATTAGTTTTTCCCAATTTACTCTATCAAACGCTTTTTCGAAATCTACGAAACAGGCAAATACCTCCTGGTTGTGTTCTATATTCCTCTCGATTAATAATCTCATTACTGCAATGGCATCACGCGTACCTCTCCCCTTCCTAAACCCAAACTGATCATCCCCTAAGTAATCATTTGCCCTACTCTCTATCCTTTTGTTTATGATCCTGAGAACAACCTTAGCTGCGTGGGATATCAAACTAATTGTCCTATAGTCCTCACATGACGTGGCCTTTACCTTTTTCGGAATAGGAACTAAAACTGATCTCACAAAGTCTTCCGGCCAGATTCCCTCCTCATAAATACTACGGATCAGCCCATATAGCCTCTTCCTCCCACATTTTCCCAAGCATTTCAAAAGTTCCACGGGAATGTTATCTACCCCCACGGCCTTATTTAGTTTCATCTCCCTTAATGCCCTTTCTATCTCATTGTCTAGTATGCCTGGACCTAAGCTATCTTCCTCTACGTCATGTTCCTTTTCAATGTCTAACTTTGTTGGTCTAAGCTCTTTACTATACAGGTCTTCTACATATTCCTTCCATCTCTCTTGGATCTTTCCTGCGTCAACTATTACCTTACCGGCCTTATCTCTAACTGCTATCGTTGATCTCCCTTTCTTACTTCCCGATAAAGATTTAACTATGCTGTAAAGCGCACCAATTTTCCCCTTCCTCTGCAGACTTTCCATATTCTCGCACTGCGTCTTCCACCATGCTTCCTTTGCTTTATTTGTTGCCCGCCTCAATTTATTGTTCAATTCTTTGTACTTCATTTTGCCTAATTCTGTATTTATATTCTTCCATTTTCGCCGCTCATCCATTTTTGTAATCATCTCATCCGTGATCCATGGTTTACGAGTCCTTTTAGCGTTAACGGTTCCAATAGTGTCTTTTGCCGCTTTAGACAACCCTTTTTTGATACATTCCCATTTTTCTTCAATAGTACTTAGCTCTTTACCGTCCTCCATGATTTTCTCTACCGCCTGTTTGTATTCCTTTCTTTTCAACCCATTTAATGCTTCTACATTCCATTTTCTAACTCGCCGCCCCTGCCTTATCTTTTTAAAACGTACGCTACATTTCATAACAACTAAATTGTGGTCTGAGTCCGCATCCGCTCCCGGGAAGCTGTGGGAATTTATCACACTGTTCCTAAACCTGTGTCTAACCAGGATATAATCTAGCTGATATCTTCCCGAGTCACCTGGCATTTTCCATGTATACCTGCGTCTTTTGTGGTGTCTGAACCAAGTGTTGGTGATAACTAACCCCTGTCTCCTGCAGAACTCAACTGCTTTCTCCCCGCGGTCATTCCTCGTGCCTAAACCGTAGTCCCCCACCTCATCACCATCTCTTCCTTCGCCTACTGTCGCATTCCAATCCCCCATCACTATCAAATGTTTCCCTGCAGGAACACATGCAATCATGTCCTCTAACTGATCGTATATCCTATCGACCTCTTCTTCCTTATGGTTGCTCGGTGGCATGTATACCTGGATAATAACTAAGTTCGTCGGTTCTGCTTTTATCTCCACTAGTAGTATTCTATCCGTTACCTGCTCTATGTTGACTACGCTTCTTCCTACCTCTTCATTTAATACTATGGCGACCCCTCGTTGGCTCTCGTCCCCACCGCTGTATATTATTCTATACTTATCACTCCAGTAATCCCCGCTATCTTTCCATCTCACCTCGCATAGACCTAAAATATCTATATTTCCCCTTTCCATCTCTCGCTTAACATTCTCCAATTTCCCCGTCCTCATCATTGTCCTAACATTCCACGTTCCTATTCTAACTAATTTGGTCTTCTTCTCCTGCGTCTTCTGTCCTGCTGCTGCTGGTTTTCCCTTGCAAGGGTTTCGTGGGATGACGACCGCGGAAGCCTTGCCTCCCCCACTGCCGGGCACGACACACGGCCGATTGGGCCGAGCCCCGTGGTTGCCAGGACTCAAAATATCTCTATTGTCCATCACATTGTTCTTGGGAATGATAATTGAGGGGGTTTCCCGTTGCCTTCCTCAATAGTGTTTTTAACGTGACACCATCACTTACTGGCCGCCCCACTGGGGTCAGACGCCATTGCAGCCGCCTCACTGAGGAACAGACGCTGCGTGGACTACCTTTCGTCTGGCTCCTAACCTTCGACCTATCTGGCATGGGTGACCCTACCAGGAGCAATTTTTATTACTCCCGCCAGTACAGCTCTAGGGGTCATCGGAACACACAAGCCCTTCCACCACGTCAAGGTTGTAGTCCGGGGAGGGATATATATATATATATATATATATATATATATATATATATACACATAACAGTAATCAACCCAAAGGTCGGTTTGGTAAGTGACGGTAGAGTTCACCCAGTACTAAGCCCTATACGGCGTGTGAATATTCACACATCATTCATATACATTATTATTTACATCCATGAGACATTCATATAAATCATTTATATACTACCTTGATCAAAAAGTTCCCGGAATAACCACCGTGTGGCGCTCCCATCGTTCCGATTTGAGTTCTGTTTTTTTTTTGTTAAATTGGTACATCTGTTGTTGACATTCCCTTTAAATCTTAGTGTCATAACTTGACATTTGCAAAAGTTACGTAGCCAAGAGTACATCTATCTCTGTGTGTGTTGGCGATTTTTTACAATTGCAGAAATGGATTTAAATTTGCAACAACGAACTTGTATTAAATTTTGCGTAAAAAACGGATTTAGTGGCGCACGGACGTTGGAAATGTTGGAAAAGTGTTTCGGCAACGATTCTCTAAAAAAACGGTCGTTTACCAGTGGCACGAGCGGTTCAGAAGTGGTCGTGAGTCAATCGAAGATGATGAACGCAGTGGCAGACCATCGACATCGAAAGTCGGTGAAAAAATTGATAAAGTAAAAGAAATGTTGGTCAATAACCGCAAATTAACCATCAGAGAAATAGCGGAGGACTTGAACATTGCCTATGGATCCGCCCAAGACATTGTGGTTAATGATTTGGGTTTCCGTCGTGTAGCAGCAAAGTTGGTTCCAAAAGACCTCAATTTCATGCAAAAAAGAGACCGTGTTGACGTCGCAAAAGACATGATTTGCGAGGCTGAATCCGATCCCACATTCATCAAAAGGATCATTACTGGAGACGAGACGTGGGTTTATGAGTACGACACGCAATCCAGACATCAGGCAAGTGAATGGCGTTCACCAAATGAGCCGAGACCAAAAAAACCACGTCGTTTTCAGTCAAAAAAGAAGGCAATGCTGACGGTTTTCATGGATTACAACGGTGTAGTGCATCATGAATTTTTGCCAGAAGGCCAGACAGTAAACAAAGAGTATTATTTGGGCGTTATGAGACGTTTGCGTGAAGCAATTCGCCGAAAGAGACCAGAAATGTGGGCAGAAAACTCGTGGATTTTGCACCATGATAACGCACCGTCGCACAGTGCTATCATTATTCGTAATTTTTTGACGAAAAATGCAACAAATACCATCCAACAGCCACCGAATTCACCTGATTTGGCTCCCTGTGACTTCTTTCTGTTCAATCGAGTTAAAAAACCATTACGGGGAACGCGTTTTAGCAGCCGAGAGGAAGTAATGGAAAAATCGCAGGAAGCACTGATGGACATACCGAAAACCGAATATAAAAAATGTTTCGAGGATTGGATCAAGCGCTGGCATAAGTGTGTTGCAGTCGATGGGGATGCAAGGGTTTCGTGGGATGACGACCGCGGAAGTCTTGCCTCCCCCGCTGCCGGGCACGACACACGGCCGATTGGGCCGAGCTCCGTAGTTGCCAGGACTCAAAATCTTTGTATTGTCCATCATTTTCATCTTGGGAATGATAATTGACGTGGTTTCCCGTTGCCTTCCTCAATAGTGTTTTTAACGAGACACCATCACTTACTGGCCGCCGCACTGGGGTCAGACGCCATTGCAGCCGCCTCACTGAGGGACAGACGCTGCGTGGACTACCTTTCGTCAGGCTCCTAACCTTCGACCTATCTGGCATGGGTGACCCTACCAGGAGCAATTATTATTACTCCTGCCAGCACAGCTTTAGGGGTCATCGGAACGCGCAAGCCCTTCCACCACGTCTAGGTTGTAGTCCGGGCGAGGGATATATATATGTATGTATGTATATATATATATATATATATATATATATATATATATATATATATATATATATATATATATATATATATATATATATGTGTGTGTGTGTGTGTGTGTGTGTGTATGTATGTGTGTGTATTTATACACACACTTATGATATGGTTTTTTTAGTTCATATATTTAGATATAGTTGTTCTATAACTTTTCCGTTTTTTAGTGAGACAGTTTTCAATGGATAACAAATATCATCCCTGGACATATGTGGACTCATCGTTTAATATCTTGTTTCAGTTCCAGTTGAGGTTGTGTACACGCGTCTTTCGAGTTTGCACTTGAGGACATTCACTCGGTCTTTTCCACGATAAAGGATATCCGTTCAAACGAAGATGGTAATCTCTCTTCCCTCTGCATTGGTTCGCTTGGAAAACTTTTCCTGTTGCTTCCATTCCCGATTCACATCTTTTCTCTCGACCTCTTTTTAATTCCCACTTCCTGTCTTTTGTCTTCCCTCCCCACTCGTTTAGTTCGCTTTGGTTTGATATATGCTGGTACATTGACTCTATTAATTGGCTCGCGTTGGCACATGCTACCATTCATGGTCATTAGATGCTACTACTTTATACCACGGGTACCAATGTATTTGAACTCGTTCAGTGCGACGTCAATGCGGCTGCATACAATGCAGGATGCAGTCGGCGGTGTTGATTGAGCGCTCGTCACCTTCGATGTACAATCTGCAAATCGTTCGTATGCTGTGAGTAAAAATATCTTCGTTGGAGTAGATAGTGTATCTTAATTTGATGATTTGATTATCATTTGATTTTAAGTCCATCTTTACTAATAGCTGTAGATTTTGTGTCTATTTTTCGTATTATTGCAATCGCTTCCTAGTGTTAATTATCCATAGTAGTACGTAATTTTTTGTTCTACTACCATTAGTCGTTCTTTACAAAAATCGGAATCGCTTCATAATTCATTTTGTTTCTCCCTATCATTTCCGTAATTAACTTGACCAAATGTGTGCACTTTGTAATTCCTCAACAATTCTTACCTTAAACCTGCTTAAAATATACCTTCGATGCTATTTGAAATAATGTGGCTCATATTTTTGAATTGTGAAACGGAAATATTGTCATCAATGCGTGGACTTTTTTCTACTTAAAAATGGGACACTATTTTTATGATATTGGATATTAATTGTATTAGGTCTTAAAATTTCCTTTAGAGATTTAAAACATCAACATGTTCTTCTATGGGAGGTCAATTGAATTTATTCAATCGGTCGATGTTAGTATTTTCGCAAGGAGGAAAATGTATAACTCAGAGGCGTGAAAAGGTTATGGAATGGAAAACAGCATTTGTCTAAGGTTTGAGTTTATTAATCAGGGAAATTTTAGTTTAAGCGTTGATTTTCAAATGCCGTGCGTTAATTGTCGTTAATTTTGTACGCTTTATGCGCTCTCGATTTCCCATATTGGATTGCATTGTTGGGTAATACCACAGCATTGCTTGGAAAAAAGAAAATTTATATGCACGTTAAATTAGAATTGTGAGAATTCATGGGCAAACTATCGTGGATATGGCTTACACTCTTGCCGTTGTAATAAAAAGTTGAAGAATGCTTTAAACAACTTAAAGAATGATATGAGCTGATTTTTCTCATTCTTTAATTTTAATTACCCACGTTATCCAATTCCATCGTGTCTGATTCTCTATTACGCTGAATAAGGTGGCCGTGCCACTGAAAATATTTAAGAAGACGAATCATGAGTGACATATTTTTATTCCTTCAACATGCCTGTGGAGATATTTATTTTTACTTTTGTGAATAATTCCTCGCTAAAATCGGCTTCATAACGTTTCCTGTGCACCTGTTAACATGTCTTTTCCTGAACCCAATGTTAGCACTTCATGTTACTCAAACTCTATAAATTGCTCAGTCTAAATTTTTCTAAACTTTTTTGATGAAAGGTACACTTTTCTTCGGACTAACGCAACACAGGAATCAATATCGGAAATTATTAGTCGACTCAACACGTGATAAAAGTAATTTTTCCTCCGTTAGGTATGGGTTGATATGTTTTCTTTACAATGTGTAAATTATATTTGCACTCATGTGCGCTAATATTCACTAACCAAGGTGCATGGGGCTTCAAATCACTATGATATTTTTCCTCGCATCACAGTAAAGAAGAATATGATATATTTTTTGCATCAAATAGTGATGAAATATCTCACCAATGAAGTGTTTTGATTTTTCCTGTTTCCGGAATTCCTACCGCGTCGTTCCATTGCGTGGACACGCGTTCACGCAATAGAGAGTCTATCGTCGGAACACCGGAACTCCGCGGGGGAAATCCAGGGAACCAGAAAAAAACCAACTGAAGCCCCGCAGAAAAGCCTTCCTCACTTTTTTTTACTTCATAACTCTGTAGAAAGGGAAAAGTTTTCCTGAGATCCTTAATTGTTGGGTGACCACTTCGCATTGGTCCATAGTTGACCTCACTGCAGAGCAACGCTCTTCAGCAGCACCAAGTCGTCCATGACTCCCTCCTCTCCTCTCACCGATATAAAAATGCGTTGATTCCAAATAAAGAATTGTTCGCGGCAATGCGGGGAATCGCTAATTTAATATTTTAACATTTAAAAAGAGATTTTAAATTACAGAGGGTTCCATCAAGTGTTGTTTTCCAGTTGCTTTTGCTGGAAACAGAAAATGGAACTTATCCATTCTCACAAAGAACTTCATTCAGTAATCCATAACTCAGGATTTCTTCAACTGAATGTACTGTGTGACAACGAAATCTTCAACACATGAAATAATGCTTGTTCGGAATACCTTTTTGCATGAATCATATCCATCAAATCATCGTCATGAATCAGATCTATCATAAAGTCACAAAAAATGTCATGAATTCTTAACAAAATCCCTGCATTTTGGCATTTAGCCATGGACATTCAAATTGACTACGGATGTGTGAGTTTTCATTTATTTCTGGAATCATGAGAGACATAGATGAGAATTTTTAGTTTTTCCACCCAAATTGTTGAGATCCATTAGAATATTTGGTGTGTTGCCACTTTTTAAGGAACATTTGATGTCAATATATTACACTCTACCATTTTATCCCCATACCCTTTGCGGAGACTAGGAGTGATTCAGAGCGGGTTTACTCCGCTGACGTTAGCATCATTATGAAAATTGCAGGCATCAAAAGTGTTCTTGAAAAATTGTGATGAAAAATTGAGATTTAATCGGTGGTTAGGAGAATCCAGTGCCGTCACTGCGTTTCATAGATGAGAGAACTACGCTAATCCATTAGTTCTGAATTGTATGAAATCACGTTTTTTAACCTTTTTTTAACCCGTGAATATCCGATGCGTAGCAATTATTCCATATCTCATAGTCTTACGTCTACGTGGTTATGGTGTATAATTTACTGTGATATAAGTAATTATAACTGTCAAGTAAAATCGAATGAATTCAAATCAGTTAATTTCATGAAGGTTTTAATATTCATATTAGGCATTGCGTGAGATATCGAATCGCTCTCTGTCGTGATAACGGTGAATTGAGGTTCACAGTGAATGTGTTATTTGAAACCGTTACGCTTGAGAAAACCTGAAACGGAAAACTACGTAAAAAGACCGCTCTGTGCTCTAATCTTTGTGGAAAACTCAGCGACGCCCTTAAAAAAAAAATAATAATGTTCCGCGAGAAGGTGAAGGTGGTGAGTGGGCAGGAGAAAACGTGCAGACTCCCAAATGACCCGTCAAGATTGCTATTTGGGAATAAAAAACGAAATTTTTTTGGAGAACGATTCGACCTCGAATGGAAAATAAAATCCCACGCTACCCTAGGAGTACGGATTGAGGGAACGGATGACTTGTTCCTCAGAATGCGGAAGGTAATAGCTCAAAATTAAAGAATTTTGATAGACATACTACGGTATTTAAATATTACTCATAATTCTAGTTTGTTCTACGTTCACTTTAGCGATTTCTAATCCGGCAGTTTGACATCGAAAAACGTGTGCTTAACGGTTCACCTTAATCATTTTCTAATTTTTAAAAGCGCGTTAGGACTTCAAAATCTTCTGCCTCATTGTTAGCAACAAAAATTACGCTCCTCAATGTATGTATTGTTAGTAAAATGTAATGTAAGAACACTCCCACTGCACAATAAAAATGAACTCAATTGCAAGTGGATATCTTGCGTCCAAGACAGGTTTATCTCACGTTTCCTTCTTTAAAGGGTCGTGTAAATTGCATCGTGAACGCAGGCGATGGAAACCATGATTGTTTCCTTAAAGTCATTCAGCATAGTATTCTCTGTCGGCCATTCATTTAGAAAGCCCTTATCAAAATCCCGGCATGACATAATTATATGTCGAATGAGCACAGTTTCCTTTCGTCGATAATGACAACTGCAGATAAAAATTCAATGATTTTAAAATTCAATTACCTTTTCATTTCAGTTCATTCGTTGTCAGAAATAGCAAGGAAAATGTGGGATCTTTTCAGGGAATTTTTCTCACAGACATTCACGGTACCGTTTCCCTTTATTGAATTTTCGTCTAAGGGAAAGATGCTTTAGATGGCCATTCTATTTCCCCCGCGCTCTTTACGTCGATTAAAGCCTTGAGGACTCCCAAATCACCGCGACCTAAACGCGATGGTTTTTTTTCTTCAATCCGCGGAGGAGTTCGCGAGCGATGATTGTTTTCCGAAAAGGCGGCTGGGAGAAGGGAGGCAAAGTCGCGCGGAGGTCTCCTCCATCCTCGAAGCCATTCTTTCAACACTCGTCCATCACGAAACAGAGACAGCATATCCCTTATTTAGCCCTTCACTCCTACAATCCCTTCCTCTCGCCGCCCTATCGACGCATTCGAAAAGTGATCCCACCCCGCGAGTCTCCCTCGTCCCGCTCTCGTCCGTGCTCCCTCTTCCCCATAGAGAGATCCTCCTCCCCGTCGAAAAAAATAAAATCCTCCCGCCGGGTGATGGCCAAGGTTAGGAGGTATTGAGGTCAAGCGGAGAGCGAGTGAGCGGGAGAGTCGAAGTGGAAGGGGCGGGGGGGGGGAAGGTTTGAGGGAAGTCGCGGGAGGTAGGGAGACGGGGTTAGGGGGATCCGTGCTGGCGGGCGGAGAGGGCGGGAGAGCGGAGGAAGTGAAAGGTAGCGAAGGCGCTTCGGTGCGTGCGTCTTCGAAGCGGAGGTGTGCGTGCGTGGTTCGTTCGGCAAGGGGGTGATCACGAATTGACGACGGGGGGGCGGGGGGTGGAGGAGAGGGGGCGGGGTTGTCCTGTTACTTTCTTCGGCGAGTTCGGTCTGACGCATCGGTTATCTATCCATAGATTTGTGCCAGGATTGCGTTTCCCCGAGTCATCGGGCCGACACACTTCTTACGTAAAAGTCTGAAGTGTACATATGTGCAATTGTTTGAGCCATGGAAAAAGAATTATGAAAATAAGGATAGACTACTTTTTTTATCAGAATGGCGATGACCATTGGATCGTAAAACCATTTGTCTAATCGAAAAAACTTTTTTTTAATATTAATTTATTTCGTTTTAATTTTTGAACCCTGAATTTTTAAGCACTGAAGTTGTAATAATATCCTTCTTTCTGTGTTTAGAACCATGTTGGCATATTATAAGGTTTTTCAAGGAAGCTATTCATTTTAATGGCAATATATCATTAGGTAAAAGTCAGCTCATGAATTATTGTCAATGTCTTAGCACTGAAGTGCGGATATTTTATGAAAACTCTTTCAAGTGTCCTGTATACTTAACCACCACATGCAGTGATGAGTTTCGAAATCGTTCTCCCCAGTGTTCTCGAGAAATATTCTGCAAATTTATGCTATAGGCGAGCGAATCGAGCGCCATTCAATCCAAATTTCCAAGGACTAGCCCACATCCATAAGGAAATTTCTAAGGTAAATGAGTAGAGTGGCTACGTTTGCGGAGATAAGAAAATATTTGAAAACATTTGAAGTAACTGGGACGAATTAAAACTATTAATCTGGTTGGATGTGCCCAAGCCCAACTAACTGATTAGACAATCTCATCTATTTGAAGTACTCTGCATTGTCGGGTTTCACCGCGTCGTTGTTTGATTCAGACAACAGTTTCGCTGAAGTTGCATTCGGCGTCTTCAGGTCGAAGAAACTGTTGTCTGAATCAAACAACGACGCGGTGAAACCCGACAATGCAGAGTACTTCAAACCACCGCCGCGAAAACCTACGCAGCCATATAATCTCATCTATTTGTTTATCCCATCATTATTTGAGAAGGTCATTATTGGCATTTAAATTATGAAGATTTTCATGACTTATCGATGAAATCCTAATATAGTCATTGCGAAAAATAAAGCATGAACTTTATTGAGTTGTAGGCATGCATTCACGAAAGCGTTCTGGCGAGTGACCTTAGAGGATGGAGAATGCCTTTGAAAACATGGGAAGAAAGAAAGATTGATGTCTGCGGGCCAAGACAAGGCCTGTCATCTTTAGCAGCGAGGTATAACGATTGCCTTAAATTCATGTATATTATTGAAACGTTCAGGTTAGAGGTCGACATTTACTGATGTTTCGCTGTCTGATTCATCGCACCCACTCTTTCATGTTTCCCTCCTCTTCGCCCTCTTTTCCACCTGTAAAAGTCGGCCATCACTCTCTCACTCTGCAATTTTTTCCCAGCCATGAAAGGATATCGTTTATAATGAACGCATATTCACACTTGAATTATACCAGTCCTTTCGAGAATATTTTCGTGGTGTTAACTTGTAGGAGAACGCGTATCAAAATGGAAGGGGAAAATGTAGCAGCATGGCCTCGCAGTCAGTCGCACCCCCGTCAACCAGGAATCTGCTTTCTCTTGAATTTTCTGTTTTTTTTATGTCACAGGCTTTCAAAGGCGGAGGAGATATGAATCACATTGGATCATTAAATATTTTAAAATTGAACCGGTACTTTTTTGTATTGAAGGGAGATCGTGAAATCCTTTTTGCTGGCCATCCACCGCTGGGCATGATTTAAAAAATTCAGCGTTGAACTTGGATTGATTTTATTAATGCAAGTTCATCAAGGACTGAAACTTTTTTAGTTGAAAACCAGAGTAAATCGATTTGGTTGCAAACGAAATCTGTCACGGAGTATTAAGCTGCAAGAATTATTAAAATTTGCAAATTTTTTTATCATAAATAAAATAATTCATAATAAATTCATAAGGCTAATACGGTATGAAACAAGATGTAAGAGTTATCGCAAAACCAGTTTATCTGAAGAAACAAAGCTATTATTTATTTTTTAAAAGTTTAATCTATTGAATTTTTGTTCAGCTAAATTCACGGTTTTGCAAAATGAATAACACGCTCCTTGAAACAATCTATTATGGCTGGATCGTGATTTTTATTCATAAAATGGGTTATGAATGTGCCCCTAAACTGAATTGTATTTCGTTTAAATATTCTCCTAATGGGGTAAAAATACTGAATTTTCCTGGTTATTAGTGTTGGGAACTCAAGAGAGTCAGTTCCTGTTAAACTCTCGGGTTAAATCTCCTTTCAACAAGTAATTGCGATTTTCAACTTCATAGTGCGTAGAATTTCAAAATATTTCGCCGTGTGATGCTGTAAATGTTATATGAAAACCACAAATAGTATAGGCGGAGTATTTTACAGGATACGTCACTATATATGGAATGAGTTTTCTGAGAAAATATATACTGTATGTAGAGTGCCCGATTCATCTCATCATCTCGTACCGTAATTCATTTAATTTTTTTGGGGCGAATCTTCAATCTCCGATTTAGGAGAGAAGATTGAAAAAGAAGTACTCATATTATTATGACTAATTAATCGGTTTTGGTTTAATGTAGCTGTGGAAAAGGTCGTGATGTATCTCATTTGTCAAAGAATACTTCCCCTCCTCCTTTCATTTCCGCCCGCTCAAGTGACAATCGCACGGAATTTTCTCCCACGAAGTCTTAGCGCGAAGTAACTCCGCGCAAGTGCATTTTTGGAGTATTTGTAACTCAGAGAGTCACTACTAAACCTTCAGCATATGCCATAAATGCCTTCCGTGGATAATTACCATGGTTAAGGAAAATGAGATGTGGACATAATTTTCAGGGTTGTATTGGGAGACTTTGAGAAGATTGAATGGTCCATAGTGCTCACAATCGGTGGAGGCATTCACCAGCGGACGAAAATTCTGTTCCAAGTTCAACACATAAATGCTGCAATTATGGTGGGCGAGTTCAAATGTGTATATTTCAACTTCTCTGTGCTAAAACTCATCTCAATCCCTCAGGACCAGAACCCGTTTGATTGATGTGGATGCTAACGCATTTCTCCTCCTTACTGAAAGCTATTTTTGAAATTACTTGGACGACACTATTAACGCCATCCGAATATTACTCAGTATTTTTTAAAAAATGTGACTTGCATCAAATATCCTACGGATGTGAGTTTGAACATTTATTACGACTTTTGAAGTGAATTATTACCAACTGTGGATTCCGTTCAACCCTTCCACTCCCTAGTAGTTATTCTACCTACCACATGCATTAGCTATTGTTTCTCGTTGGTCACTTGACATGGATATGCGATTTAACTTTATTTTTAACCGTTTCGGTCTGCAGTTCATGACTTCGTACTTTCATTGAAACATTCTATTATTGATGCTTCATTAATTGGCATCAATTGTCACTTTCTGTCATTAATTCCCTCAGTATGTACTTCAGTTCTTCCCTGTTACGACCGATTAAAGAGATTTTATCTGCTCTCGTATGGGTTGACCAACTCTTCAGTAAATGAAAATGGAAATTGCCACGCCTCCGACTTCGAAGATTGGTCATGAATATTTAGGCTTTCTGAGACATTATTCTGAACGCCTTGTTATAAAGGATGGCTTTGCCGGTCTCAGTGGCGACGGGGTTAAGTCCTCGCCTGACGACTCGGAGGCCGCGGGTTAGATTCCCGCATAATTGGATTTTCCTGGGGCTTGATTGGTCGTGGTTGTCCTTTTTGTTATTTCATGATTGTCCGATGATAGCCCGATGTTAAAGGCTATTAGACTTGGCTTTTTTCGGATTATAAATGTATAAGATTTGTTAAAATGCGCGAAGAATCAAAGAGAAGGATTGGGGAGCATGTGATGAAAGTGGAAACGCAGGAGCGAGAGAGGGAAAAAAACGGTGCCTTATTGATCAATTTCGTTACATTGAAGGGGAATCATTAAAAATGTGAGGTTGCTACAACGTAAGGAATGTAATTGTTAGGAATGCTTGCAAGAGGAAGACTTCAATCCAACTTTTATGTAAATCAGCGAAGTGTATTGGGCCTGATGGTCGTTTTGATATGACATACCTATCCGAGTAATATGCATGACATTTTTCCAGTCTCGTTAATGCTGGTCTGGATCACATTATTTGTCAACATCCGCGAGTCTTGCTGAAAAGTGGTCCATCAAGAGATCGTCCTTCTTGACATTTTAATTTGAACACATGCATGTTTCATTCTCCGTGGAATGCTCATGGTTGCAGGTCACGAGAGACAGGAGAGAGAAGTGAAGGTGGAAGCCGCGGAATGCCTTTCCTTTTCATACTCTTGAAGTTGTACTTGAAAAGCGAAAGAGAGAGCATATCCCGCTGTCACGTGGCCGTGTGTTTATAAACGTGCCGGCGCACGAGTGTAGTCGGTCAACGCTCGTGTTCTACAGTTAAAGGTGAAGGGGAGGAGGCGGAGGTGGGTGGGCGGGCGGGCGTTGGAGCAGGCTCAAGGTGTGGTCGAATGGCCGGTCGCCAGCTGGCCATCAGCTTTTGCGGCGGTGTCGGCCGCCGTTGACTCGCCGGGCGGAAAGAGGGATGAGAGGGTTACTTATAACCCTCGCCGGAGATCGTGACTGCGTGAGTGGGTGCGTGGGACATTTAATTAACCCGCCCCGAGGGTGTGCGAGTCCTCGGGCGTGTGCGAAAGAGAAAATGGAATACGGGTGCGAATCTCTCATTCGTCATTTCGGTTTTTACTCTTCGGAGCGAGCCGTCTTGCTCCATTCCGATCTAATCTACACTCTCCACAGAAGAGCCGATAACACACACACACACACTCTTACTGCTCTGGAAAAAAATGCATCCACCTCCTTCTCAGGTGAACCTCTTCTTCTGAGCCTTAATTGGTATGATTTCATTCGTCGAATGGGACGAGATTTATGATTGCGCGTCATTGATTTGAATTTATGACTTCTTCGCCGCCCGTATGTTTGATCATGATTGGAAATGGCAGCAATTAACCAAGAGTTTGTCATTAACATAATTCGATCACGTTACGCGTGATTGCTGAAATTATTTCTTTCGGCCAATGACGCCATGGATACGATGGTGTATTTTATTTTGCGCCATGTAGCCGATGGTATCTCTATAGTAGAAAGTGCTCTTGAGTGGCATACATACAACTGAATCTTCATAGGCTGAGCGTGAAGAATCTTGATGAAACCTCGGCATTGTTTGCTGGTCACATATGGACTGCAATTCTGTCGCATAAATTTGGTAAGGCTGAATGAAGTAACTTAATTTTATGGAATAAAATAGTATGCCAGAAGTTGCAAAGTATCCTTGAATTTAATAACATTGTTAAAATATATTTTTCTAGGTCAGTTAGACCAATTCTAAATCCGAGCACATTTACTTATAAATCAGATCGAGAGATTATTTAGAAAGAAGGTAGGGGAAATTGTGGAGTTCAATTCATCATGATACTTGAAGAGTCATTCTGTTAGTTAACGCTGGTATACCTGCGAATTTATTGCAGTTTTGGTGAGCATAGTGTAGTTTTCTATTTGTGTCTCTTTGAACTCAGAAACTCTTTGTGGTTCGAACGGTCGATGCTCTTTAGTGTAACTCCTGAGGCCAATGTACTCCTCTACCTCATTAATATTAACTAATGAAATGGACTCAAGAAAACCTTTCAAATTATTTTTTTTTTAATCTTTCTGAGTATCAATTCTTTTGAGTTGTGTCTCATAGCTGAACGCTGATCTCTAAATGACAGTGTTGTTTTATTTATTTACCCATTGCATAAAAAATGGTGACCCAATTACTATTGAAATCAGTGAACATTATTACTCTTATTCAGTAAGGCCAGGTGGTTTCCATGCCACACGAATTGCGGCGTACGTTGGACGGGTGTATTCCTTGGGGCCTCCTATAAAGGATGGGGTAGGGATGTTACCCACTTCCCCCGTCTAACACACGCCCCAAAATAATATATCCGTGATCACCAGTCCGTGCTGAGCCGTGCAATGAACCCGGCTGTCGAGCGCCTACCTAAGTCACCACTACCACTACTATTACGAGGTTAGGCTGAAAACTAATGCACACATGCTCGTAGGCCACAAACAAAATGATCTTCAGAACTCCTGGTGGCATGTGGAAGTAACATTTCCCCTCTATCTACGCATGCGCAGTTTTGAAGTCGTTACATTCATCCAGTGTATTTTGAGAAACGCAAGTATGGAGACGTGTTCTAGTACTATGCCAACGCGGGTTAAACAGCGTGCTTTTATCGAATTTCTAACTGCTGAAAAAGTAACTCCTACCGAGACTCGTCATTGTTTAAAGGCTGTTTATGGTTAAAATGCTGTTGATAGGTCTAGTACTGTAAATCGATGGGTAGTAAAATTTCGTGGATGAGAGCCTGGAAAAGCCATATCTATGTACACCCAGCTCGTATCTACATTTGTGATGCTACGGCAAAAAAATTTGAAGATTTCTGTGATCTAGAGGGCGAAGCCAAACACCGATCAAGCGCATTGCGGCGTCGATTTTCATTCCATGACAGCATGAATGATCGTTGTCAATAATCAGTCGTTGATGCATCCACCAATTGCATTAATTGCAATTCCGGGGTCGTTGATTGTATCTCGTCATTCGCGACATCTCCAGAGCAGAAGGCGGCGGGCGCGCGGAGGACAAAAATCAGCCGGCGTCAAGGGAAAATACCGTTATCGTGCGGCCGGGAGAGAGATGTGGGTCAGGCATCGGAGGGAAGGAAATCGTTTACTTTCAGAAGGCGGAGTGGTCGGAGAGGGATGGGAAGGGGCTTTGACCGAGATTGTGCGCTTCCTCAAACTGGTTTGTCTCGTTCTATTCCATTGTCCGAGAGAAACATCTCTGCAGATTCGAAAGCTGCGCGTCGGAAGAGGGATGTAGGAAGGAAGTGAGATTGGAGGGGGAGCGGTGAGCGATTCCGGCCCCTCCCCATCCCCCCCCCACACTCTCTCCCTCACCACCCCCCCTTTCCATCCCACACTCTTTCTCTCTCTCTCTCTTTCTCTCACCGTATCTCCGGCTGAGATCTCCATCTTTCAAGTTTGCGGAGGCAAATCGCAGAGCCTGTCATTTAAATCGCATCCGATCATCGTCGTCCAGCTCTCCCCGAGTGGCCGTCCCACCCCCTCCCCGTCGCCTTGGCAACGGTGCCACCGCATAAATAATTCCTCCGAAGGGGCACGTGGTGGGAGGAGTTGGGAACTCCCACCCCTTTCTCTCTCATCCCCTCGCCGCTTCCTCTATTTTCTCTGACTCTCAACTTCCTACTTTCGTTCGCACGATGCGGCTGCACGCGTGATCTAGCACGTGTCTGTCTCTCTCCAACTCTAGCTGCACCCTCATTCCTTCGAGTCGAAGATTATTCTCACCATCAGTCTCCCATGCGTATTTCTGTTCAACATTTTCTTCATTGCATCTTCAATACTGCTTGGAAGTATATTAATTTTTGAACCGCGATCCGATCTTAAGAAAATTATAACTTTATTCGTCGTGTAAATCATTCCTCGTGATTGTTCATCGAGTAGAATTGCGATCAAATATGTTGATTTCACCTTTTGGAGACAATAATTTCGCTTCGTGTATTTTAAAGTGTTTTCCCGATTAATACTACTCGTGGACATCTAGGTATTTATTTTCAGTGTCATATCGCAAAAAAGTGCAAATGTTTAATGTAGCCGTCTCTCTCCCCTCCCCTCACTCTCTCCCAGTCTTTCGTCGGCTGCCAACTTCATACTATTGTTCACACACCGCCGCACGTGATCCGGCACGTTTTTCTTCTCCTCTCTATTGCCAACTCCACCCTTCTCTCTCATTCCTACTGGTACGTAAATGCTTATTTTTTTCTCTCTCTTTCGTAAACCTTGCGTAAAATATTCCTCTACGTCCTGGATACCGTTTCATTCTTTCTTTTTTTTCAACTCCGAGTTAATAGTCGGAAAAATCAGAATTCATTCGAAATCCACAATATCGTTAAAAAATTCGCGAATCTAAGTTGCAGGTTTGTGGTGAATGTCTATCCTGTAGAATCGAACTAAATGATTTCAAACCATTTTTTACAGCGTTTTTTTTTGTCATTTCGTGTTTACAGGTATGAAATTGATACATATTTTTTAGTACCCATAATCTGTAGTTTTGTCATTAGTTTAATCGATTAGTTTATTGTGGGATGTGTCTTTCACTTATATTATATTTGCTTGGAAATTTCAATGTTTATTGCCGGGTCAAAATTTTTAATTTCTCAGAAAATTTAATTTTGCCAATTTATATAAAATGATTCCTTAATAAATTAATATAATACATTATATAATGCATTGGATTTCTGTTCAATATCATGGTTTTGCACTTCTCTTAATGTTCTTGTTGTATAGCTATCATTCTTGCCTATACATTTTCCATACCCGCACGTTCATTTGCTTATCCTAATTGTCCAAGTGACGTTAAGTGAAGTTAAGTGACCTAGAGATTAATAATCATAGTTTTCCCGAACTTTTGAGGGAGGTAAACATTTTTTGAAATAAGTTTCTCCAGTCATTGCATCTTATTAAATCTGTACTTATTAATAAGTACAGATTTAATAAGATTGTTATGCATTCTGATGTCATTTATAATTTAAGGTGAATTCTGCAATCGACTTGGCTATCCTACCTTTTACACTTCCTTTCAAAGTGGAGCAGTTATTTTAGATGGGAATATTGATTAGTTTCTTTGGTTCTCGATTCTGTTGCATTTTCATGAACTCGTTAAAACGCGTGACTTCCAGTCTCCATAAGCCGAGCCCTACAAGGTTTCTTTGAAGGTGATAACTTGGCATTGGATCAAGCCGACAGGAGACTAAATCTCGAAAAGTATTTCCGTTCACGTAATTATATCCCAGAGGTGGTCATTTCAAGTCACATTTTGAGTGTTTTTCATGAGCAAATCCATTTGTCGTCTAGAGCATATTCTCACGTGTTTTATGAATTTGTGGTTTCGGGCTCTGAAAAAGCTTCGAAATTTTTTGTGCTCTTTTGACGAACCAGGAAGTGAGAAAGCATTCAGTCATCAGTGGCGGTGGAAATGAATGTCAAGGTTAATTTCAAAGATGTCTGTAATGATATAATTTTCTGTGACTGCTGCCGACACTGAAAATTGCAGCAATTATTTTCCCCTTTGACCGTGGTCTAATATTAATACAATGTCTTACTTTTCTTGTGCCAAGTCCTTTTTTTTTATACACTTTGTCTGTTTAAATCCTTCTTTTTCAACGGAGGACACGCTCTTTGTATTTATTGGGACATGGACCTATTTTTCTTTGCACTTAGGATCGTTTCAAGTAAAATACGACTGTTTTTAAAATTACAATTATATTTGCCGTCCACTTCGTCGCCATGTCGGTAGTTCTGAGCATTTGAAACTAGTTGAAGACAGAGTTGTGTTTAGATGCAACACAACGTATTGATTACATCTTTCTTGCTGTTTAATATTTTTTCTTAATGATTGTTTTCATGACTGAGGAACACTGCTCAGTTCACTTTGAGCAAGGAAATGCAATGCAAGGTGGACAGTGTAGAAAAGAAAGGTTTTCCGATAAACCTTGACTCTGACCGTCAAGGATTTGTTCTGCCCTCGCCAAAAAATGTATGTGGGCCCTTGAATACTGAAGCCGAAGAGAAAATTAGGGCGAGTAGGCAAAAATGGGCGACGGTAATAGTCTAAGGCAAGGAGATGGCCGTGGAGGAATTCAAACGCGTGTGGGGGGGGTGGGCGGAGGGAGGGTGTGCTTGCTGGTGGAATGCCGGCTGGGTGTGGAGGGGAAAAAGGAACACCAGGAGTGCACGAATTGTATGCTGGAGGCATAAAAGACAGACTTTGTTAGCAAGTCGATGGAGGAAATTAAATCACAAGCGTGAGTTTCACACTAATTTAACTGAAGCCATGGTCTCGAAGCTGAGAGTCAATATCAAGGTCGATACCGTCATTATCCTTGATAATGAAACACGAAATGATTCTTAATAAAGGCAATTAGTTTCGACACTATGGTTGCGTTGTAATTAAAACTAATCTTAAAAAATAAAATGTTTTTAATTTAATTAAATCATTTTGGATGTTAATCAAACTGCCAATATGTAAATGTGTTTTGAAAAAGTCATGATTGGAAGACTTAAAAAACAAGACTATCTCTTAGGATTGATTTTGTTGTGAGGAGGGATTCCATATCACGCTTTACTCCAGGTTACGGAAACGGAAGAGTACTGTTAGTGAGTAAAATTAAATTAACGTGAGAATCCTGTTCAAAAATTGTAATCATTAAAACGTGGTATTATGTTGATTTTTGAAAAGTTGCTGAAAGCTTAACTGGTTTCCTCGATGAATAAGTATTCTTCGCTAAATGTACCAATGTGTCTTTGTCACCTAATTGGGTTTTACAAAAAAACTTGGGCAAACTTTTAGTTCGCAGTGAAAGTAGCGCGAAAGGAATTACAAATCATTATTATGCTGCTTACGTTCTCTGTAACTTGGTAAGGTTAATAAACAGTAATTATAGGTTATCATTCATGGAGAGTTAGTGAAAACTCTGGAAAATTAGATCGCTTTTTTGAGCCAGCAGCCTTTTCATTTTTTTTTATTTTCGCAGCGAGTTAAAGTTTTCTTATACCTCCGAATTTAAGAAAGAAATATGTCGATAGGGGTAGAGATGAAAGATGAGATGTAAACATGGGGTTAGGGAAATTGCCATGAGTGGAGAGAGAAAGCTCCATTATTTTTCACAAGACTGATCGATTTTCTGATTAATGAACTTCGTGGGGTCTTCTTTCTCGTACAAACTGAGGCAGTCAGAGAGGAAGGACTCGCTCAGGGAAAGGGGTAGGATATCAGGTGATTTAACAGTGAAATAATACCATAAGAACGTGGAAGATTCCATTCCGGGAAGATAATTTGTTTGAAATGGCAGGAGCGGTTGTCAGCGTAATTTATTGAAATAAGAGTAACTGATTTCTTAGCTCGATTAGAAAGAAAGATATATTACTGTCTAGCGATGATTTTATTTATGAAATCGTCGAAATGAATGATAACGGTCCAAAGAAATAGCAATAAATGGAGAGAGTCATGAATTTTAAGGATTCACAGTTATTGTTAAAGATTTCGAGCTAAGTTACGAGTTTGACTGCGTTTTCCCAATATAAAAAATGTTCCGCTTGTAAAAAAACTCCATGAGCTCTTCAGCTACCCAAAAGATAAATGGAAATATAAATTAAAATTCAGAGACAAGAAAATTAAAGAAAAACAGGAAGAATTTTGAACGAATAAAGAAAACATTTTTCATAGAACCCTAGGTATGTACATTAAAAATCGAATCTGAAGAGAACAGATATGAGAGAATTCAAAAATTTGTGGCCTTGTGCTGAGAATACGTATGCAAGCAAATTGGTAATATTAAAGTTTTATTCCGAACATTTTAACTATTTTATATAATTGTGGTCCAAATTTTAGACAGCACATAATATGTGTAAGTTTATTTTTTTCGCGGGTGCCAAAATGTGGAATTTCAATGGGTTCTTCCTCAGAGTAATATTTATAACATCGTATTATGTAGCCAACACACTGGAGGGCCATAATTCCATCCAGGAAAAATAAATAAACTTCTACCCTAACAGATTCGAATATTGTTATTACTTGATTAATTATTATATCTTCGCAGCTCAAACGATACACAAGAAATTTTGGCCAGTATTTATGATTCGGGGGCGTCCAGGGGGTAGAGTGCTGGACTACCGATCAGAGGGCCCGGGTTCAAGAGTCTAGGTTTTATTCGGATACCAGATCCTGCACTGGGAATTGAACACGCCCCCCTGGCTACACTCATGGGTGAATTTTCAGAAACCCTCACCTAGCATACTTTGGATGCATTAGCATATTCGGATCGATAACTTTGGTGCAGCGTGGTGGATACATGGAACATTGAAAATATTTTCATGCTGTCTTCTTTTATGAATATCTCATATCGTATATTCTTCACTGTTTAGATTTTCACAATGGATATTTGCAGACCTAATACCATACGCAATACGTACATTATGAAAATCGCAGGATATCATGTAAAGGTATATTTTTGTCCTCACAACTTTTACTATTTGATTTTTTAATATGACTGAAAATTATTATAACTAGTCATCTTATAATTGTGGGTACACAATACCTTTTATCATTGGAAATTTAAAATGTTGATATTACTTCTGAAGTTTTGATTAATTAAAATCCTTCCATGTATGACATATGAAAACTGGGGGAGACGAAATCAAAGAATTAACATATAGACTACTCTCCTGGAATATGAAGGGAGAAACTGACTCACAATGCATAATCTCCGCGTCTTCATGTACCGAATAGAGGTATTCCATTTACTTTATGCAGAAAATATAGCCATTTCTAATAAATGACGGGCACAGGTTTGATTTTTAATTCGATCTCTTTTCCTTGTCGTTAAAAGCTCTGTTAATGGTTCGAATGTTTCCGTGCTTCTTGCAGAGCGGACCCGGCATGGAAAGGGTCTCATCGGAGCATAACGATTTGCCCTGTGGTGGAATATTGAGAAATGCTCTCGATGAAGTTGATTAAAGAGATCGTGATACACATGACGACCCGGTTTGCCTCTATCGAAGACGAAGTCGGGGAAAAATCCTTTAAAAGGATTAGTTACGGATTATTGGCCCGAAAAAACGCTCTTCTTCCTCGAAATAGGGAGTTATCCTTGACATAGCAACCTTATCTTTTGAAAGTCATGAGCACCGAGCGAACACTGATCACCTGCAGAAAAATAAAATTTTCCGATAAGACCTTGATGGAGTTTTAATTGGTTCTGCCGTTAATAAGTCGCTCGGAGATAATTGATGACGCTTTGTCGCTAAGAAACTATGAATTTTCTTGGGGAAGGCTTGAATTGGATTTGGTTTTAGTTAATAAAACTTCTAAGGAAAGTCATGCGCTACCATATTTTTTAGATGTCTGGCACATTTGTTGGTGCTACGAAGAAATGTTCATCTGCATGTATTAATTCCGACTATTATTCGAGAAATTAGATTCTGAGACCAATGAGTATTTTGATGTTTATTTCAGTAGCCGCGAATAAAATATTCAAACTTTATTTAATCCGTTAATCCCTGTTCAAAAGCAATAGGTATTAAAGACAAAATCATAAAGGGAAGATATATTATATATATATATATATATATATATATATATATATATATATATATATATATATATATAATGTGCTGACACAATATAACACAAATAGAATAGAATAGCAACATTTAAAAGGACATTCACACGATAAATTGCTCGAGCTTTCGGCCCTCTCAGAGGCCTTCTTCAAGTGAGGCTGAAAATATGCTGGAGAGGGGAAAGGGGTATGGGCGGGGTGGGGAGTTGTGGAGCAGGGAATGCTGGGAGGGATATTAAAAATGGCGGTTAAGGGTGGGAATTTTGAAAGAGCGGAAAGCATATATGTAGGCGGATTCTCGAGTTCTCACCTCTATATTGGTGGCTGAATCGGGTAGGGATTCTAGGATGCTAAGAGCAAAACACTTGTCGATTGAAAGGCTGCGGAAATTGGCGTGTGAAGGGATAGGAAGAGAAGAGAGTGAGGCAGAATTGCAGGAGTACCGGTGATTATTCATTCGAATGCATAAGGGGGTAATGCATTCGCCTATGTAAAAGGAAGTGCAATGTTTGCATGACAAAAGATAAATAATGTTTTTTGAGAGGCAATTAGCGTGGGAACGAGGTCAGGGGGCAATGAGGGGATGTAGGGAAGGGGGAGTAGACCTAATAAGAAGACAGGTTTTACATCGGGGGCGGTTGTAAGTAAGGGAAATGTTAGGAAATTTGTTACGGGGGGGCGTCAAAGGGTTGGTGGATCTCAGGTTTTGGAGATCGGCGGGTCGTATGTATGCGAGAGATGAGCATTGGGATAGTAAGGATGAGGTCGCGTCATTGTCATGGAAAATTGGAAACAGTTCTTTAAGCAAGGTTTTCAGTCTGTGTGATCCGGGGAAATAGATGGTGCAAAGGTTGAGTCCTGCGTCAGATGTGGGCTTGTTTTTATGTGGTGTGTGTGGTCGGGTGGAGATATAGATTGTTTGAGCTTGCCGCCTTCTTAGAGGCCTTCTTCAACTGTATGTACCTCATTTTAAAGCTAACGCCTCCCAACACTCATGCAAACACTTTCGTTACAAAGGTCCGCAATCAAAGTAACTAAGAGCTTACTTTGTTGAAGAAACTAATATGATATTTATATATTCTCTGTATTTATTCTAATTGTTACAATTATTTCTCTTTTGAAATAATCGTTTGGAGGTTAGAAACCACTATCCTGATTGAATATCAAGTTTTTTTGTAAATTTCTTTTAAAATACCACATTAATTAACCCAAATGTAGGTTTAATACACAAGATAGGAGCACGCCTTGTACTAAATCCTACGGTGTTTACAAATAGTATGGGGACTTTTATTCTCTACACATCCCTCGGATTCCGATAGAGAAGCTTAAAATATTCTAAACCAAAAATCACACGGATTGGGAATAAGGCTAAGTATGTCCCTCGAAATCCGTATGTGTATTCAAACAATCCGGTTAGTTCCAATAAACTGCGGGAGATGCCGCAACAGTAACTTTTTGACGGAGTCATTCGCTAATGTGCATAGCACACACCATTCGCCGCGCCACCACGCACGGGGTATCGTTACAAAGCTCGCTGTTTTGGGCGTTTATTGTAAAAGTGTACTTTTCAACACATCTGCTGATAGACTACGTTAGACATCCAATGACCTGCCCCTCTTTTTTTATCTTTCTATTGATCATTTTTCTAATTATGGCTTTTAAATCTTTCGCTCGTTACATGCTTGTAATTTTTTAACTACTTCCATAAAATGTCATGCTAGTTTCTGGTAATACACTGTAGAATTCCCTCATAATTGAGGTTCAACGGAAGAAAAAGATTTTTAATATCTCACTTTGAATATTTTAACTCTAATGGATCATGTTTTTTAATATTTCATGTCTCCTTGAGGCCGTATTAAGATGACGAAACCCAGGTCATCTATATAGTCACTGTGTTCGTTTCTCCTAATGATGACTTAATCTCTCAATATTCGGGTTGTGAGAGAAAAAATGAACGAAGCGGAATGGACGGTCTTTTTCCTCCCTGACATATGAAATGCTTCACGAACCGGTTCATTAGTATTATCTGATAGCCATCGTTGGACTGGTTTTCTTCAATAACGTGCTCGCCTATCTTCTAATCTCTCATTGCGCCCTCTCATGATTTAGTCACTTTAGCCGGGAAAATAGTCATGCGTCTTGTATTTACGACTTTCATTGTATGCCATTCCACGTGTTCTCCGTCAAATTCGTGTTGCTGTGCCCAGAAACGAAAGCCGTTGGTGTTTAAATCCGGATTCACGGGTTGCTTCTGTTTTTCTCTATTTCATTACAGAAACGGGCGCTTCCCTCCTGATGTCTTAGTTAATTCATTCAAGATCTTTCTTAAGATTCAAAAATTCATACACCATCGCTGCCCTGCTACTCCTTCCGTCCACCATTGTGGTATGTTTTGTCTACGAGTATCAGTAGTAAGGGTGAAAAACTGAGTGATGACATAATAAAAAGGAAAAGTGTTGATACGGGAGAAAAAGATGATGTTTCTTAGTTTCAGGCACCGTTCAAAACCTATACCTAATAGGCTAAGCACAGAGTGCCTTGTGGCGAAATTGTTCGATAAATTTGTAGAGTGCATAGTAATGTTTTTTAGCAAGTTATGCAAAATTTTAAGTTGGATTAATTATATTATACAATAATGGACACTTATCTCGCTGCATAATTTAACGATTGATTTATATAGGCAAGAAAAGCATGGCATTACTTAGTTAGGAAATATCTAATTCTATTCCAGTAGTATGACGTTTGTGAAATTAAAGATCAAAATCATAGTTAATGACCGTAATCAACAGGGTATCAAATTATTGTTGCTATAAAATGGTCTGTGAGACTTAATAATTAACCTTTTTATGAAATTCTCAGCCTAAGTTTTTGTATTAAGACGTCGTGGAAGAGTTATGGGCAGAAGTAGCAGTTTCTTTGATGGACTACTTTAATAATTAAACGCATTACGTATTTTTGGATGACTTTTTATGACTGCTATTTCTAATGTGAATACGCAGTTTCAACTCAGAAAAACTGAAATGGCGACTAATAATGCCCAAACGAGAATCGTATGTTGTGTTCCGAAGGGCTTCAAAGATAATCGATGTTGCAAGCGTCTTCCAGTGTACTACGTTTCATATTACTAGTATGTAACTTTTTACTCGATGCTCCAGAGAGTTTAATTTCTGCGTTCTATGTTCATATTGGCGTTACTGGAGGGAGGCCTCTTAAGGCACAAGTGGGGAATTTTTTCCCTTTTGATGCAGTTGTTTTCCATTGCCTATTTTCTTGCTTGTTTTCCGAATAAATAGATTTTTTCAAATCTATTTTTCTTTTCGTATCACTTAGGTATGACTTTGTTTGAGATATTTCAAGATTTTTAAAATTTAAATAATCTAAAGAGTTAAGAGTATGCCATTGAAATACATATTAATTAGGTCTCTCATAGTGTGATGTCTTTCCTATTTGTAGCAATAGTTTTGGCCATGGGTTTACATTGACTGAGGAAATTCCGTGCTGTGAAATTAAATCGGCTTTAATACATAGCATGTCAAACTCAGCATACAACCTTTTGGTGCGGTTGAAACCGCTCCAAAGGATTGAACAGGACACGAATAAATTATTCAAATTTCAGTTCATTTTATTTATACGACGACATGCACTCGAGATGGCGTTATTTTCCGTAAAATTCGTGTATTTAGTTTCACCGCATGCTCTATGTATGTCAGATTTTATTGTTAATAATAATAATTTGGCCCGTTTGATTAGAATCGGGCAATTTATTGTTTCAATTTTTTGGGGTGCCTTATTTTTGAACCCCCAATACGATTTCGTTAAATTTTTTACGTAATACAAAATATGAGCCACATGCCCTTCCTTTCCGTAATTCTCCCCGTTCCCACTTTATCTTTTGCTGATAAATCTATCCAATATTTTCCTAATCGGTTTCTTGTGTAGATATTTCCCAATTCGTTGGACGTTATGCAAATATCCAAGGATAGCTTCCAGTTCGCGTCTTTTTCCTCGGCATAAATTGGGCAATAAAGGACTCTTTTGTGCATTGCCGTGTCCTCCTCCATCATGCATTCACACATCCCCTCATTTTTTCCCTATTTTCTAGTGGCATGATCTAAACTGCCCGTGTCCTCTTAAAATTTGCGTAATTTCTTTGTAAGTTTTAAATTTTATCTTCGTTCTCTCCTTCACGCTAGGCAGGAATTGTCTGGTTCTTTACCCCTTTTCCAATATTTCCCATTCCCGTTCCCATTTCTCCAGGAAATACGCTCTTATGACCTTCCTGTTCCCGCTAGATTTTATTGTTAAACGAGAACATAGATATGCATTAAACTTTAGTTGGAAAAAATGAGGGTGCTAGTGCAGAACTTCCTTCAAACGTGCGGGCCGAGTAGACACCGAGCTGGCTCCTGACCTGAGCGTACGATTTTAACATTCCGTAGGGAATGGTGAGATCTCCTTCAGTCAATTCAATCTTCCGTTCGAAGGATTTATCTAATGTCCTTGGCAACATAGCTGTGAATATGAATAAAATTTTTGAATGATTGTTTGAGGAAGGAACTCGCTTATGAATCTATTTGAATTTCTTGAAATGAAACAATAAAAACCGTGAATCATTTATCAAAATCTTGGATTTAAAAGTACATACCTGCGTGCTGAGTGAGCAATCAACCAAAAAACTTAAAATTTAAAAGTATTTACTGACCGAAATCCTTTTCATTCAATCTAAAAATCCTGATATTACCTGCCTTGAGGAATGTAAAAAAATATGACTCAAGGAGAAATCAGTTTCAATAGGAACTTTTTCATTTTTTTGCTCGTTGGAATTTCGCGCGTTTCGACTTTGAGAGTCCTTAGTGAATGTCGGACCTTTCCAGCTGAGCCAACTCACAAACGCGTGAATAGGAAGTGGTCGCCGAGCTGCTCTTATTTTCTGTTGGATGCCTTTTTCCGTTTCTGGCGACACGGCTCACTTGTCCCAGAGAGCTTCTCTCTCATTTGAGAAACGAGTTCCGCCATTCTCCTTCCCCGGATCTGCCGTGCTCACCGCGAAAATGGGGAAGCTAATGGATGCATTTAGGAGGCGCAGTGGCAGAACGCTGGACTTTCCCTCCGACCCAACATCTGGAATGGTCTTCTGAATGCATTACCTCTTCCTCCTTCCCTGCTGGAGACTTGCGCACATGGTCCCCGGGTAAGCGCCCTTGAAATTATCTTAGATATTTCCTGAAATCCGCGCGACAGTTGGAACATTCAAAAAAGGAATTTTGAGCATTTTCGACGGGAAAGGCATGTTTATTATCCCCATGATATCTTCGCCATCGTCAGCAGAAAGTCTACTTATTCGGTCAGCTCTACTCTGCTCCTTAATATGCTTCCCAATTTCCAACCTTTCCCGTTTTTCATTCAAGGTCTGTATTAAAAGTATCGGTGACAATTTTTTCCTGACGCGTGCGTGTAGCGATTAATTCAGGCCGTCAGTTAAGTGTACGCATGATCGCAGATGGTATTGGCATTGATAAGTTGACATTGCACACCATTATCACTGAAAATTTGGCGATGCGAAAGATCTGCGCTAAACTCATCCCGGAGGTCTTCGGACGGACGACCAAGAGCAGAGTCGAGTGTCTGCTTGCGAAGACCTTCAGCAAAGGCATCGCGACGATTCCCCAACCCCCTCACAGACCAAACTTGGTGCCAGCAGACTAGTTCCTATTCCCAAAAGTGAAATCCTCCCTTCAAAGGACACCACCAAGGGACCCTAAGTGCCGTCAAAGAAGCTTGCACGCGTACCCTTGAGGACCTTCCGGAATCCGCCTACCAGGGAGCCTTCGAGTCGCGTAAAAAAGCCGCTGGCAAAAGAGTGTAGACGCTCAAGGGATGTGCTTTGAAGAATGTTGAGGCATTGTCGCTATATCTAAAATAAATCTATTTTTCCAAGTAGCTACGATCTTCATGTTCATTACCATTATACAGGTATTCTCTAGATTAAGTGCCTATATGTTTCTACAGAACCTACGAAAATTTTAACGTTTTTTAATGCCAAAATAAAGTCCTTTGCTTCATTTGTTAACGTTAAATCTATATCATTCTTGAAACAAATTATATGATCTGATTTTTATATCAACGTTAACGGTCAATTTAATGCGTCGAATTTAAGATGAAAAGAGTTGCCCTTTCTCTTATGGTTTTTACAATAGTTGACAGCGTTTCATACGATGTACCCTGTTCCATACCCTGCACTTCGTTCTCGGTCCTTACATATGGGATTACTATTTTTTTGACCTTCCTCGCAAAACTCTTTTGATAAAATTTCGGACAGAATTGTGATCGAGAATGATTTCTGGTCAAGTGAGACTTCAGCAGAACGGAAACGGTTGAAAGGAACGCGATGGGTTGCAATTTGAATTAATTTTCGCTCAGTCAGTTTTCACTTGCAAAAAAGTTTCTTTACCGCTGGTATAATAATCCATTAGATTGCGTTTCATTAGAAATCGAATTTCAGCAAAATGCGGTCGGTCCAATTTCAGAGGGCTCAATCGAAGTATCACTCAGTTAAAAGCGTGTGGTATTTTGTGTGCGCGAAAAAATTTAAGTGTTCATATCGCTACAACCACGTGTGTATGGAACGTAGCCTTTTCTCTCTATCAGAGGAATAAGGTATCCATACTGATACTTTAACTATCACAATAGTCGGTGTGCTGGCATATTTGTTTGGCTGCCTGGAGGCATGCATCTAATCCATCGGCGTCGAATCGATTTTATCTGTGCTTGTTTGGGAACATTGGAAACCATAGACATAAATAAATTGCTGCTCAATCACAAAATAGTAAAACTTTTATTGTTAGTTAAAAAGTAATATTTAAAATATTAAGGTTTCCGTTGAGAAGTGGAGCATGAAAAACATTCGATTAAATTTTTCGTAATCAGTGCTTTGAGTTGTGCCATCGAAAAGGTTCATATTTTACAAGGAAACTCATTTTTATGAGTCGTGACTGAAGGTGGTCCTGTGACGGGATAAAAATTTGGCAAGTAATTTTCTTCCCAGGATATTTCAATCTGTGTCTCTCTCTCGTGGCAGTTGTTGGCTGAACGAGCGGATTTGACGTGAGTGCTGAATTTCCCTCTCCCTTCGTCTTCCCGTTACGTCCCGCAGGCGATAATGACGTGACGTTCGCCCCAAATAAAGTCACTCGGACGTGCATTGGTCATGAAGAAGCCTCGGACCAAGATAGTGTTAGATTTTTAATGATGCCAATGAAGAGTCCGTCGGAATTCAGTTAATAATTTACTGATTTGAAGGGTGTTATCATTTCGTTGCGAATGCCATCCTCGAAAATTAATGGCATAAATACAATGTAAACGTGATTTAATATTATAACTTCAGCCGTATGATGTAACTGCAGAATTTGCATGTTCCAAAGAAAACAGTGTTGAGCAATCTTGTGCATTTAACAGACAATGCAATTTCACAAGTATTAATTTTTTTCGTTAATAGTTCAGTTTATGCATCACGAGATCCCTCATTTTTTCGAACTTATTACCCTATTATTTTTTAATTTTTTTATGAATATCTTAATGGCCACGTTCACTTTTACTAACCCACTGACAGCTTTTTTTCGCATCTATTAATTGATTGCCACTTAAAGAGATGAATCCACTCCGACCTTTCCCAGAACTTTTCTCTCCAGCCTCACGACCAATGAATGTTAAAAAAAATCTCAACTCTGCCGAAACGATATTAGGATTGCTAACCAATGTGTTGGGCCTGCCGATTGATGGCATAAAATGTAAAACTCCGATTTCCATCGAGGCAAAAGTTTGGTGAGCGGAAGCATCAAAATTATTTTAGCGTGACGATTGTAAGCCGCCTTCCATTTTAGTAAGGGAAGATTGGAAAGTTGAGTCGGGGGTTGGGATAAAGATACAGCATGGACATGCGCAGCTTTTATTAATAATTCCGGTTAATTACGAGCTAATTCAGGTCTCGACGTAAGGAAAACAACATTTTAACTTAGCAGAAAAAAAACCCGCTGTGATTGTTCCCTGGTGTACATCGGGCTACACCTCGCAGATGTTGAATCTAACAAAACTTGAGAGAGATAGGGATAAGTTGAAAGGCGGTTTTGGATCATCCGCTTTAATTAACCCACTTTTTTCGCCGTGAATTTCTCCGCGTGTGGAAAAGACCTCATTAAATTTCCCTCCAGGTGCTCCAGTCACTATGCAAACGTGTGGTTGCAAAAACATTCGGAATGAAAAGCATCCCTTGGGGCGTGAGAAGGGGAAGTGGTAATTGTAACGGATATTTTTTCACGCGTAACTTCCCTCCCACCAATCTGAATAAACCTTTTCATTCCTTCTCGAAGTTGCCCACGTGAGAATAGTGGTGAAGGTTTCGCTACAGGTTTACCCTAAGGGTTTGTGTCTTTTGCATTACTCAGGATTGCCATCGAGCATTGCTGTATTGATGACTTCTTTTTCAGGAGACTTGAGCGCTGGACTAGAGGGAAAGAAGCCGCAGAATGAAAAAGGAAGTCCAGTCTTTAACTGCTCCTGTTCATTCACTATGGTTAATTATCTGTCGGTAATAGTCAAAAATCACCTGAGGAAAAACTCTGATCTATTGATATTCGTTTTTATTAAGGAAGCGTGTTAGCTCAGTGGATAAAGCGTCCGGCTTCTGCCCGTAGGATCTCGTTTCAAATACGTTGCAAACTAAAAACCAAATCCATGCTGTGTGATTTTATTCCTACCAGAAATTTAAAAAAAAACACAATAAGTACAGGGAAAGATACTGGCTGCTCTGTTCTGATGTATGAATGTTGGTGCGAACTTCACCCAACAAGGAGATGTTAATTCCGAGGACTCTGCTAACTGATACTCAATATTTGAGATGAGAGGAATACTAAATTCCCTTAGTTTTTGTTGACAGAAGATTCGTTACCTTTTATACCCTTCCCCCTTGATGCCTTTCAGCCGGAATGACTTCAATGAACAAGGATGAATCAAATAACTCAGCATTTCCACTAAATCGTATTTTGAAGTAAGCAAAATAAATTCAATTAAGGCAAATAAAATTCTATCCCGTGGGAACGCACAGTTATTTTATTCGTCCTTGTTCATTACAGTGGAATTCCACAGAGTGTCTGCCCCAACTATCTCTCTAATGAATAACGTTTTTTTGACTTCCTATTTCTATTAATTAATATTAATTAGGGGAGGGGGAGGAGACCGACAGCTAAGACCATTTCCATCATTTGGGGATGGAGGAAGCAGGTGGAGAGAAACCTGGCTTCGACGTTAGCCTACTCTCGACGATGGGCGCCAAAGGGGTACGCATCCCATCCTAAGTCCAGCATACTCACTTCAAGTACTCTTTACGAAGCAACCCGAGTGGGAATCGCGATACTAATGAAAAATCCTGCCTCCTCCGGGATCCGAACCCGGGCCCTCGGGGTGGTAAGCCATTTATTAGCCCCCGCACCATCCTATTCGTTTCATCATCGAGAGACTTTCTACGTACTTGTGTGCTATTGTACTCTGTCCCATAGCCAGTCGGTCGGATCGGTTCCTCTGTTTTTTTAGGCGTTATGATATTTTGGAATTATATTCCTTAATGTAGGTCGATTGTCTCCAGCCGATCATGGAGAAGTCATGAAGTAAGTCCGCCTGGATGCCGTGAGTCCGTCCCTCTGGCGGCCGAGTTGTGAGTGAGAGTAGTAGCGGTGGGAGGAGAGTGGGGGGAGGCAGGAGGGGGAGAGGAGGGTGGGGGGAGTGGGCGGGAATGGGGAGGTGAGGTATGGAACGGAAAAGTAAAAGCGATGTCACTTTCGATCTCTCCCCCACCCTTCCCTGCCCCCTCTCCCACCCCCCACGAACCGCGTTCTTTCTTCCCTTCTCACCCGTATGGAATGATCATCGGAGGAATACGAAAGCCAGCTAGGTTTATTCCTCAGAAAGATTCTATTTTATTTCCACTTGGACGCTTACCAATCGATTTCCGTGCAATTTGGCATAGAGCACAATTCATGCGGGTCTTTACGCGGTTCACGAGGAAGTTGAGTCACGATGAGCACGGTGACCGCATGTGGCATAGATATGAGTCAACGACACCTCCGTGGCTCATCCTCTGTATCGAATTCTCTTGCTCGAGGAGAAACATTATTCTCAGAATGTTATCATAATTAATATGCGGTTTCTCGTGAGATTAGACAAAATTATTTGGCACTAACATTTTGTCAGCTTTATCAAAATAAAGCAAATCTTACCGAAAAGATCCGTTGCTAGTGTTTTTAGTGGGGAGCCTACATCTTTGTTTGACTCGAGTTAATAAGGCTCAACGTCGTACTCGGAATTATAAAATTGTTATATTTAATTGGAATGTTTGATTGAGCGAATATATTTTTCGGCAAATGAAGAATACGATAAGGAAAGACCTTTGGGCTGAAGCGAGGATGAGTGTCTCCTTACTGAGATTCCCTTCGCTCGTGGGCTTTCTATTAATAAAGTTTTGTACACATAAGTTAATGGCAATCTAAAGCAAAGTGGCAATAGTAGGTTTTGCTTGGAAATACCTAAAAGTTAATATTCTTGAATTCCGAGTGAAAACTTTTGTAGAAATACGAACGGGCGATAAGTTTTCGATTGGTAAAATAACAAAAGGGAAATGCTCGAAACTTATTTTAGTGTTTGGCATGTCACAAGCCTTCCCTCTTACCTCAAGCGAGAGCATTTTGAAATTCATCACCATTCATTCACGCAACACCTCGAACGTTGGCTCGCCGACACTACCGTTTCGAAAGTTTTTTAGAAGCAACGAAGACCAACGAATTCTTGACTGTACTAAAAGGGCTTTTTCTTGGATGGGTGCAACTACAATGACGGAGAAAATAGATGTCGCACGGCAATCTTAACAAAGATTCGGCTCCGTCCTTGTTTATAAGATGAACAAAATTGATGACCTATGCCTGATACAATGGTAATAACTGATGATATTTTGTCATTACCATCTCATAGACGATTTCAAATCGCATTAAAGGTGAGAGTAAGGAGGGCAGGGAAAACATTCAGTATATTTACCCTACGTTATTTATCATTTTCTCGATACAATGTGCAAATTGTGAATAGATTGTTAAACATCATTTTCTCAAATACTTCCTTATTATTGGCACAAGCAATTATAAGCGAGCAATTATTTTGATTTTTTGGAATACTTATTAATTGTGGAATGAAGTCGTCTTATCCAATTAATGAAATAGAAGTTATAGAATCAAATGCCAAATTAATCTTACGCCTAAAAATGCGAAACTCGTGATCGCGAGGCTGCGTGGGAAGCGAAAGTTCCTCCTTAATTGAAATTTCGTTCTTGGGTCATCAACGGTCTGATTTATGGTCATTAATGATTTATTCATGCTGAGAAAAATATGCGCCAGCCAAAAAACGCTAGAATCACCAGGCAGTAAAATTCCTTTATTCTTTCGGTGTTCTGTTTCACCCCTCCTCTTTCGAGCTTTCGACAGTCCCGTGGAGCAAGGAGTTTAGCAATCAAACACTAGAAGCTTCTGGAAAATTATAGCTACTGATGTTGAATATAAGCTCTTAATTGTATTTCCTTATAGAACTATCATTAGCGTGTTATATCAAGCATAGTAATTTTAAATGGCAGTATTTACCTCTGTTTCCTCAGTGAGAGGCTTCAAAAAGAATCTAAGCGTTTATGAGATACACTCTGAATTGCTTCAAGTACTCTTTTGTGCACTTCACGCGACGCCAATTATATTCGAATTGTATTTTAATCATTGTGTATTAAGTCATTTACTATTCGTCCTTTCATCTCATGTTTTTCCTTTAATATATGCCCGTTTAAAATTGAGAGGACAAAAGACTCGGACATTCTTATTTGTGTATGAATTGATGCATAAATTATTAAAATTTTTTCGGATTCCCTATTTGAAATTATTCATTATGCGTGCGTAGAAAATGTACATGTGAAACAATGTCGGCAAGGAAAAATCAAGAACATAAAATTTAAAGTAATCTTTTATTGAGAAACATATTACATTATTTGCCCAAGCAATTCATATTATTTTTATAAAGAATGCGCTGTCAATGAGTTTAAACCAATATCTAATAGTTCTAAAAGTTAAATCTCAAGTCTCTCATTATCCTAAGTACAAACATACTCGAAAAGATTGTTTTGTGAGGGTAGTTTATATATTTTCGAAAGGCTTACAGAAAATGGAGGGTGGGTTGGGAAAATAATTGAGAAACGCATAACTTACTGTAGTATCTAAATCATAAATAAATGCTCAAATTTTCAATAGCGTGGAATATATTGCTGGAAACATTGAGGAGAGATATTTGTTCCATGAAGGGAAAATTAATTTTTCGTATTTTAATTTTTTCATTTTACTTTGGTAAAAGTTTTGTTTATCCGAAATAAAATGAGTAAAATATCGTGCTTTTTCATCACCCAGAGATGAAAAAGCACGTTATTCCTATGATATTATACATACGTCGTTCGTGTTTGAAACTGCAAATTAATGTTTTCAATTAGTACAAAAACCAAGCATTTTCCGCGTATTCCATTCCTAATCATCGTTGAGTGCTTGGTGAATAACGAATCATATTTTTTTACCCTATATAATAATTGTTTCAACGCCTGAATTAATCAGCGTGAAGAAATATAAAATCTGACCGTGATCTGTTCATGAAACATGACTGCTATGAAGTGGAACATATTTTATTTCCATTTAGCCATTCGTCAAGCTACGTAAACTCAGGAAAGTTAATCAATACGGTCTTGAATATACGATTAAAGATGCATTGTATTTGTGGAATGAGATCTTCGCAATCTTAATAAAACCATTTTCCAGTTTGAAGCGATTTTCATAAATATTTTAATAAATATAATTTTTGTCGGGTGATAAGAAGAATTTTTACGTGCATCTTTGTAAATATATTTCACTCTCGTGCAATTCCCAGGCGTATGCACTAAATTTTAGTTCAGGGATTTAGAGTTAAGTTAAACTCTTTTACGGGAAAGAGAGTGTGAGTTGACGGTAAATTGACATAGAGACTTGATGGAGAAATGGGAAGAGCGAAAAGCCATATAGAAGGTGGACACTTTTGTTTGTATTTTCCGCAATAATCCGAGGGTACTAATCTCTCGAACCTTATGCGAATCAGTGGGTGAAGCGATGAATGAAACCGAGCGGAATTTATTTGTGTAAGTTTCGACCTTCGTTTTGCAGCATATCTTCCTTCCATTGTGTGAGTCCCAGACAAAAAGTTCTCACGGGGAAGGAACTTCTTCTCCCTTGAGCCTTGTGAGTTCAAGGTTTCCGGGGAATTCAGCAGGAAGGAGCCTCCATGCTCGTGTGGGTGTCGTATGTATTTGGTGTGCGTGTGACAATGAACTCCTTTGAGCGAGTGTATCTATTTTCGTCTTCTGATCACTCCTCACACGCAATCGTCATGGAATTAATCTTCCAAGTAGTTTTTAAAATTTGGTTTTCGACCGAGTTAAAGGATTAGATCATTAAAAAAATTAAAACTCATAATCATGAATTCTTTGGATTTTTTTTGGTCGACGAAGCGTCCACACATCGGATGGCGCGCACCGTACAGTTTTTTTGGAACATGTAGGGAAACGGTGAAGCGTTAGCCTTCGGCAGAAAACCTTCGTGCATCTTTTATCACACCTTTGATCAACTTTAATGCTTCTTTTCCTGTGACCATGGGAACGAGAGTCGAACCGTGGGTATGTCGGCAGGAAGATTTTATAATTAATTTTTTTTAAACGCAAGTGTTGACAAGAAAATAAATATATGATATTTAGAAGTTATCGTATTATTTAATGTAATTCTGCGTTTCCCCTACAGTTCAAAGAATCTTCAGGTGCAAGTTGAATTATTTTTCGTGATTTTAACGAATGTGTGCCTTCTTGTTGGAGCTGTGTTAGTCCGTACTATTTTAGGCTATTGGCTGGCGTATTCGTTGGCTTATATTGTTTGCATTCCCGTGAAAGACTATTCTTTTCTATGTCATAGAAAAGTATTTTGATTATTGTTGAAAAAATGTGTGGTTCAAAATGACTAGAGTAGTCATAGCATTTAGGATTGGAAATAGGAATAAAATTGCTTCTCCGCCTCGTATCAGTAATTCATCGTACGGAAGATTTATGGAGTGTCCCGTGTAGATTCGAAGGCCGATTCGATAGCCGCGAAAATATGACGTGTTGGGACTGCAGTCGGAGACGCTTTTGGATACTTCGACGCCCGCATTGAAATCCCTTCAAGGTATCGGGAATTGTTTTCACGGGTAAACCTTGCGAGTCATCATCCGTTTCGATCGCAGGATATATGGTTAGGTTAGGAGGCGGGAAGGGACGTCGGGGTGAGCGAGAACGGGAGGAGGGGGTAGTTCATATTGTGGCGCTCGGGAAAAGGCGATTCTTCGTCGCTAAGAATTAGTTTCACTCGAGAAGGAAGCAAGAATTATTCGAGTCCGTGAGAAGTGAACTTGAGGCGGAGGAACGTCGGCCGACTACGGCGAAGAGAGCGTCTCTCCCACGCGCATTGTTTTTTTTCCTCAGAGACGGCTGGAAAATTCACTTTTCCTCACCCGTATGTGGAACGTGACCCTGATGACCCTTTCAGTTGGATACACTATATTGCAACGCTTTCTTCTGCCCTTCAAAACTAATACACACCTCCGGCAACTCCTTGTAAGTTCCGCTCTCCAGGTTTACCTCGACTGATAACGTTGGAGTTTTTTTTCTACCCGCTTTTCAATTGGAATGTTTTTTTCCTGAGAAGGACGCCGATTAGACCTCCAGAAATGCTTTCATCACGGCTAAACGTTCATTCTAATATTGGGCCGATATAAAACTCGGTCCGTTTGGGATAACTGATGAAAATGTAGCCATGGCTTACTCGAGGTAGCATTACGGCCCTGTTATTTTTTTTATGCATGAAGGTCCCATTCTCTATGTTATTTTTTGTCTTTCTCTCTGTGTGTATGTAGGACTCTAAATATCTTTATTGCATGATTAAAAAATACTACATAGCAAATAATTTACGATCTCCATTCTATTCTACCCGGAGAGTAATCCCAGCGCTAACGGTAGATCATGGTTTACTTTTTATTGGCCATATTTCTGCGTTCCAATGAGAGGACATGATTGCCATCGAAACCGCACCTATTTTTATGCTTCAGCAATAAATACATCGAATTGCGGAAAAGTCTGAAATATGGGATTGCGCCAAATCCAGAAGCAAGCATCAGTTGATTCATTTCGTATTAGATGATTCCTTGGGGTATAAAATTAACTAGCTGACGCTTGATTAATATAATAAATCGAATTCCACGGTGGTTTTCCTTGCATGAAATCTTTTGAATGCACAATGATCTTGAGTATTTTAGTAAATATGAATAAAATCCGATTCGATCAAAGGGTAATGCGCGTATCTTTTTTATTTATCTTCTTTTGATTACAGAATAAATTGCAGTCATTCGGTTATTAACCCCTCGCGTATTGCTGGTGATTTGAATCGGTCACTCTCCCAATTTTACGTCAAGATTCCAAGCAACAGCTGAATTCGCCGAGGCGTATTGCTGTCAGGTTGTTTCGAATCGCAGAGATCAGAGTTTCATCCACGTTTTAGTAAGCAGGTCCTGATTAATGTATATTTGAAATCTAGTTTAAAAAATGAGCAAATGAGGCAAAATAATATTCATTTTTGCGTGAGACACAGAATATGAGACAGATTAGATTTGAGATCACGGTTGACAATGGGAAAATGATAATCTTTTGGCAATCACCACTCAAGTACAAATAATCAGCGCGATAGTTCATTATTGATATCTGATAAAAATACCTGATTATTTATGCGGATTAATTTTTCTAATTAAGATGATTAATTTGCATTGCTCTTTCCAGGCTCGCGTCATTCTACACCCGTTCCACGGTAGTCTCACGCGCGTTAGGGTCATCCAAACATGGCAGGTAAGGAAAAGAGACTGCGGTTCTGCAAGCATGTATAGTGAAAAGTCAGAAATACTGACTATCAATCGGCCAACTGGGAAAAAGCGACGTTTCACTTTTCGAAATAGGAATCAATTTTTGTACTTTTTTTTAGACGCCCAGCTTTTTTCAATGTATCTAGGCAAATGACTTGCTTTCCTGCCTACCTTTCCGAGATGTGCAACTTAGACTGCATTTGGAATAATGGCTGGCTGAGTTCCTCCTTTGATGCATTAGTTGTTTCTTATAGCACAGAAATTGACCAGTAAACAAAAGGTATTTTTAGTTTAAATATTCTGAATTTTAATGAAACAATATCAGATTGTAAAAATCATTTCCCTTAAAATTGTTTTGAAAAATTTGAAAAAAAAATTCTGAGTTTAAGCTTCGCTAGCTAAACTGGCTAAAGCACTCGGACGGATATCGAGGGATCCGGGTTCGAATTCCGGTCAAGGTGAATGACTTTTACGCTCTCAAATTGTTGCATTGGAATGCATATTATCGGATGACTCCGTAAAAAGTTACTGTTGCGGCATCTTTCGCAGTTTCTTGGCATCCTGAATTTTCATATTAGGAACTGAAATTTATATTTCTCTTAAATCTTATGTAGTTGGTTAAGTTTTAGCCTGCGAAAATTATTACTACCCTAGCACAATAGCTGGTTTTGTTCTATCGTATGTCAGTATTTCATTAAAAATCCTGTCTCATTCACTCGTAATTGTCATTACTGGCGCGCTAAATGAAGCTGATTCATTGAATCGAAAAGGTAGGCAAGACTCGTTTTAGCTTAACATATGAAGAATGAATGAGTTGAGTGAAGGAAGTTTACTGAAACTGCTCGCTCAGCTCTCTCTCTCTCCTTTATAAATATCTTGCGATGAAATAATGCAGATAGCGGAAATCTGCCTTTCGAGGTTGCATGCCAGGTACGATTGATCACGGCATATGACTCGTCATCGCTCCAACTTCCGATGCGCATTTCGTCAAGGTCATTATCAAAATAAAAATGGATAACGTGGAGGGCATAGTGAATACAGCCTTTTATGTGCTACTCGCTAAGGTTGGGTGAAATGGGAGAGATGGGTGACGCTGATGGTCTCATTTCCCCGGAAACAACACGGTTGTCTAGCCCCCTATAGTTGCTGCTGCTGCTTACAAAAGTTCACTTTTTGGGTTGCTGAGAGTAGTTGTAGCTGGGAAGAGTGATCTTTTTTCGGAGCTTGGAGTAGTAGTAGTTTTGAGGGGAGGCGACCGACAGCTAAGGTCATTTGCGCCATAGGGGATGGACAGGAAAGGATGAAGGGTGGAGAGAAACCCGGCGTCGGCATTAGCCTACTCTTTACGAAAGGCGCCAAGGGGTCCGCAGTTTAACGTCCCATCCGACGGACGGCGTACTCACTCAAAGTGCCCTCCACAAAGCACCTCAAGTAGGGATCGAGATACCTCTGAAAAATATTCAACACCGCCGGGATTTGAACCCGCGCCCTCAGGGTGGGAAGCCAGTACGTTAGCCCCCGCACCATCTCGATCCCCTCGGAGCTTGGAATACTTTTTTTTTTGGATGATAAATGGATGGAAACAATGTTTGGAAACTTTCCTCAGACTTTATTCAGATTTGAATCCGGGGTCTCATGAGAGTAGCCGACTGCTTTTTCCCAGTAAACCACCAGTTATTCAGTTATCGCTCGCTTTTAGTTGAAAATAACAAGTTAACTTCCCACAAAATCTGTCCAATCGTGTAGGATCCATCTCGGTTTTTAATTCCTTTTGTGTAAATATTTTTCCTGAACTGAACGACGGGACTTTTTAGATTTTTAGAAAAATCTCAAAAAATACTTGTGATCGCGAAGAATCAAAAAGAAATCAACGACCTAAATTTTCCTGCAGCGTGATTGCAGACTCACTGAAATTCCGTGTTCTTATTGGCACAATAAACTCGCCAAAACATGTCGGTGCTTACACAATTCGCGACTTAAAAAAAGCGATTAAAAAAAAATTGGTTTCATTCCTTCATCTCTTTAAAATCCACGTTTTCTAAAGATAGCTTTTGAACACTAATGATTTACGATTGCTGCAACCTGCAGTTATCAACGCAAAGGTTAGTTAGCTAGGTAGGTGAGGATCTGTGAGATCTTCTTCCCTTAACCTCAAGATTTGAGAAATGTAGACATTCAGGGTAATAAGGGAAGTCACCTCTTACCATTCGTCACGCCTTTGGTTTTCCAAGCAGATGTCGCAAACGAAAAATCATTAAGTTTAAGTGAAGCTATTGATGTTAAAAGCCATCTGAATTCCATACCGGGTCCCCCAGTTCAGACGCAGAATCCTCTCTGCTCTTACACTGTTACGCACCTTCCATTATCAACAACGAGCGATACATTTCATCAGCTTGCCTCTTTTTTTAGGGCATTTTCCCATTTTTGATTACTTAACCGAAGCCTCTTGCGGTGAGTGCGAGAATTAATGCTTGAATCCGTAAATTGCCTTTCAAGTATCCCATTCACACGCAAGTTAACCCACCCACTCATCACGTTAACTGTGAAACGGTAAGTCAAGACAGGGCGTGGATACGAGTGCCTTTTCAACCTGCGTTGAATACCATTCGCAAAAAATCGTTGGCTCACGCAAGACATTGTACTCTTTGGAATTTGGCCTGGATCAGCTCCATTTAGCACTGCCGCAGCAGTGCGGGTGGGGTCGGGGAAGGCAGAGAGAGATTGGGGGAACGAGGCTAATATTTGGAAATATCTCCTATAAGCTAGTGTTGTCGAGCCTATGCCACTCTTACCACAAGTGGAACACGTGAATTCATTGCTTGGGACACTGCTTGGTGATGAAAGGTCATTATCGATCTAACGTCAATTTTTTTCAATATCTTCTCTCGAAAATAGAGCGATAGGTGTCGCAAGGAAAACCAATTTTGGAATTAAGTCAAATTTATTTCAGACACAATTTATAAAAAGGAGCAAAATTTTGAACATTTCTTGAATTATGGCATTCAATCTTTGTTATAAGTGATCCGAATTTTTTTAAAAAATGTAATGTGATGAATTAAGGAAATATTTGAGAAATTTGGAAACTAAATGGTATGGAACGTCCCGCGTGCTCTTGGACGTAATTTTTACAAAATCACGAATCACGAACAACTCCATAGGGTTACTATATATAAAGTAGAAAGCGATATGGTGCACTATTTTTTTCTGAAAAGTTAAGGTAAGGAAAATTCACTGGTTTTTCCTTTGACCCTTTTATTTCCCGTGACTAATGTAACTATTGAGCTATTAATTTCAGCGATAAAAATAAACATTGAAGTTCTTAGCATATTTTGTCTCGCTGGAAAATTTCAATCCAATGAAAATATCTCATCAGATAACAACTAAAGCTTAATCTAGAGAAACGCATTGCTTTGTCTCACCTTTGATTTCTGCGAAAGGAATAAGTTTCTCGGGCGTTTATGTTGTTATACGAATAATATCAAAGTTTGAAATACCCTGCTTCAAATATGTAAGCATATTTAATAAATTTATGTTGCTAAACATTTAAATATATCCATTTTCCAACGTTCCCCGAGTGTTTAATGTGATTATTTAAATGTAAATGATTATCGCCGGTCACGAGAAATGTCGAGGGGATTCATGAATGAATTTTTAACTTAAAAATGAAGAATATGAATATTGATTGAATAGCCCGAAGCGATTTCACGCAAAAATCCAATTTCTTGTTTTATATCCCACAAAGTGATCCGAAATATTATTCCTCTGACCAGGAGAGGATCACGAATGTTCGCGGGTTACAGAAGACGGTTTTCAATTGAAAATGTTAAATATTTTTGGAAGCAATCGCAACCAAGAAATTCGACGCTGGTATTTTTCTGTTAAGGCATTCCAAGTGGATAGTGCGAGTGTAAAAACATGGCCACCAAGAAATCGGGGTATCCAGAAAATTTACACATGAGCAGCATACATAGCCAATTTTAAACGATCTTTTTACACGATCATTAGGCGCGAATGTGTACGTCAGTTAATGTTAAATCAATTATTCAAGTAGCTAAGACCACGACGCGTCCCTTTATTATTATTTTCCTTCGCCTGGTATCCATTAGGCTATTCAAATTCAAATTTTCGTCCTTAGACACAGGTCTCATTTGTCTCTCACCTAGAATCATGGGTGGTTGCCCACGCATTGTATTCTTCCCTGAAAAACTTTGATCTAATGAACCGAAACAGAATCGTTGCAGCTAGTCAGTGGGTATGAACTCCTTGCTGATACCCTGGGCTCTTACTTACCTGGTCGCGTGACTTCCAACAACCCCGTACGAAAATCTACGGGATGATGCCATTGTACCTGCGTGGTCAATCGAATCTTCCTCAGCCCCTACTTTACCGTAATTCAAAATATATTCTTTGTATTATTTTAAAACTCATTTTTGCGTTTACGAAGTTCTCCACCAATAATACCTTAGCCTTTCATGCCCAACGCGTTCTTGCCGTTTTTGAATGCTGGCGACACCCAAGAAAAAGAGCGAGGTGGGAGGGAGGTTTTGGAAGGGGAAATCACTTGGCCTATCCGCACCATTGGATAGGAAAAACACCGTGCAGTTGGTATGGGCGACCCTCTTTGTGTGCCCAGCCACCATGTCAGCCTGCTGCTACGCGTTGGCGTTGGCCCGTCTCATGTCGCTGGTCAAGGGTCCACTCGGTCGCCATTGGCCCGGTACCCACCGCGTCTCTGCTTTTTGCGAATTCCTCAACGCCCGATCGAGCAGCGCCCACGTTGGACTGCCACATCGCGCGAGTGCACCAGACGAGTGCCGGCGGTGTCCTTATGGAACTTTTATGCTTTATCGCCCCTCATAATTATCAGGCTTTCTCCGTTTCCACAGCTGGCTGCCGTTGGCCCTCCCACCCGCACCCACCCCCACCCTCGCTCCCCTCGCGGCGCGGCCCCGGGCGGCTACTAACTACACAACTGTTGCACCACGGAGGTGGTGGCCTCGTCATGGTCCGGACCCCCCTTTGCTCGCCCCTCCAGGATTTGTCGTTCGGCGCCAACCTCGTCGGAAGGTTATTTGCCCTAAGTCTCTCCCGGTTGCAATCCGTTACCCTTTCGAAATTAAGGGGATAGATTTGTTGCAAGGATCCCTGTTCCCCGAGGAATGGGGTGAAGGATTAGCATGAGCTGACGCCGGGTTTCTCTCCACCATTTGTCTTATATGAATGGTGAAAAATCACCTCGATATTAGCTGCGGGGTTTTTCTATAGCACATGACAGTGTTAATTCTAGTATAAGATCTACTACAATATTAACTAGAGTGAAAAATATTAATCTGATATCCAAATTTAATTTCTGAAAAAATTTTGATGCCTGTCTACATTTTCCGTGTCATTCTCGATAATGTGGTAGACATACTGTAGCTCCATTGCCCAACAGAAGAAAAGGACGTGGCATCGAATTCGCTGAAATGTGTGCTAATGTTTTCAACGGACTTAGGACGATCAATCGACTATAATTTTTAAATGGTCATTTTATCTCCTATATTCCATCCATTCTCCTAGGGAATGCAGGTGTACCTTATCTTATACAAAAGTTTAAGCTAATTAGTACCGGTGCAAATTTTTACATGGAGTGCCCCTAGCTAACAGCTGGGTTAAAATTACGAGGCATTGTCTGCAGTTCAGTATAGACTTCTAGCTGTATTCATCATACCATTCAACATTCACGACTGTATGGAATTTGTCTTTTTTGTCAATTGTTTAACTACAAAAGTATATATTTTTACAGGACATTGCATGCAACAAAAACCTCATCACCATTTTTCCCTTCAATGGTAGCATAGTTATACACACGCTAATAGTGTAGTTTTCCCTCTCAGTAACAAAATCTCCTTGAGTAAGCGAGAAAATTAGTTTTCGCTCAAATTCATATTGCCTTTTGGGAGACTACAGTCTTGAGTAGCGACTCTTGAATACTGTTGAAGCGGAACTTATTAATGCAAGCATTAAATTTAAGTTTCCGATCATTTATTTCAAGTTGTAATATGCACATCACCACTGAATTATGGGATAGCCTTGTCCCTCAACTTCACACATATCGCTAGCTTAATGATGGAGAGACAAGGTTGATATTGACAATGACCTATTGTTTCGAAAATCGCCCGTAAAAAATTCAAATGAGACATTTAAATTCCTGTTTCACCGTTGAGTCCACCTTGAGCGACTTTTTCATTGTTTTCGCTGTAATTTCACCAGGTCATATATATGCGTTAATGTTGTGGTAATGCTAATAGGTACACAGGGATTGTGCCTTGTCTGATAACCGCCACCTAAAACATTTGAGCTCCACGGGCTGTCCTCAGTTTTCAGTACAGAATTGAATTGCGTCAGGGATTGCTAAAATGTAATTCCTAGTCGGTTTGATACAATTTCATATCTTGCAAGCACCCTTTCCATAGATGTGACTTCAAGCGCCAAGAATTCCAAGTAGAGTTAATTTGACACCTTCTACTACCCTCGGCACGTGCATATAGTATACAATTAATGAGTGAAAAATGTGATTTTTCTATTGTGCTAGGTTGCAAAAAATCTCCATTTTTCCTTCTTTCAGAGACATTATAGTTTCAGCAAGGAATTTTTTTTCTGGAAAAAAATTCAAGTCTTATTTATTTCCACAGTTTTATAACGGTATTCTGGTAAAACATACTATATTTCTTTTGCCGTGAGGATGTCGGAGTTACATTTATAAAAATGCCATAGTGAAAAAAGGTAGAATTTTCATGGTGTGTTGTGATGAAAAATCCAGTTTCCTTTTCACTTTTGGTTTCGAGCAGGCTTCCAAGGATATTGCTCGCAATTGAGATAAAAGCCAACAAAAGAGGCAGCCAAAGATTTGAATGCGTGTCCGGAATAAATAAAGGTCTTGACAAGAGAAGAATTTGAAAGTGGCGAGTGCTCCTCGTGGAAGTGTCTTACCATGCGTGGAACGATTCATCGTAAAATCTCTAATAATGTACTGCCTCCTCGCTTCTTCAACCATTGTCCCTAACAGAAAAATGCATTCGAAATGCATGCCATTAATGAATGTTGAGAAATCGGTATCTTCAAAGTGTTCCCATTGATGATAGTCGCATTATGTTTTATTTTTAATTTCCTGATAAATTTTTCTTTTAATTCCATATTTACCACGGTTTATTGTGACTTCACCGTTTCCACACGCACATTTGTGATATTAAATAACTCTATGTTCAATCCTGCTCAAAAAATATTTGACACAACCGGGATAGAATGACCTTCCATTATCCGCTGTGGAATGTATACAATGTTATTTCGTCCACAGATCGGTATTACTAGTTCCTTATTGATAGCGTGAGTTTTGCTGTATTATAATTTAAAAATTTCCTCAGCCAAATGTTTGTATTTTTAAAAACTAACAACGAAGGGAAAACTCTTTTCAACTTTAATTTTGCTACTTCAAGGCACAACCCAAGGCTTGCCTTTTTCTTCTGGACGTTACGCAATAAATATTAACTTGTGGGCACTTGGCGGATACATGAGTTACGATAGCTTGAGAAATGAAGAGGAAGGTGTGTACCAAAAAGACATTGAGCGACGGGAGGGATTAATGGAAGAGGTAAAGAACGGCGGGGTATTTTTAAAAGGAAAACGAATTAATAACTCAAAGGCATCCTCAAGGTCCCTCCCTCTCTCTCTCTCTCTCCATATTCTCTTCCATTCCTTCCGCAAGGCGTGCCATGCTACCTTAATCAGCAGATCTTATTTCATAGCTCAAGCTTTGTGCAACTAACGATGGCCAACATAAACTATATTGCCTATATGCGTGTGCTTTTCTAAATCAATACGGCCTGCAATACCTTTCGATGGGAATGTAAGGATTTAATTGCTCAAATGCGGAAGGGATAAAAACACGTTATAACCTGAGATTTTGGTCGTAGAAGGGTAGATCAGTTTTGAAAAGGGAGTATAAGGTGGAAGAAGGGACTATAGGTCTCAACCTCGCCCATTTAAGTCGATAAATAACTAAATAAATAAATAAATATAAGGAGTCAATATCCACCCACGTATTCCGGGTGTTACTTCCCCCGGACCCTCCCCGGTGATTTCAACATCAACGGAGGGAGCGGTATGGAAGTGAACAGATAATATTCAAGGGTGTAGGTGCCACGATTTGGGCCCCGACCCCAATACTTATGAGCACATTTGTCCTGTGTCGCGCGTATTGGGGGCCATCGGTTAGAAATGGCTGGGAAACGGTAAAACGAAATGTGGATGGAGATGAATGGATGGTCCTACTTTTCTCATCTGTCTCTTTTTACCGTCTCGCGATTGTATCATAGCAGAAGCAACACACGTTTTGTAATGGACGAGGTTTTATGGCATTTTACTAATATATCTCCGCAGTTTAAATATAACTGTCCACCTTGTATGTTTTTTAAATCTTTTAATTGGGCCAGAATATATCATACCCTTCTTTTACCCTAACATTATTTTTGAATAACGATACTGGTAAATGAACGCGCGCGATAGTTCGAAGTTTGGTCACATTGCATTTATTATTTTATTTGGCCAGACCCCTTCCGTAAGTTCGTGATCAAGAGGTTCTTAATATTAATGGAGCTTAAAAGAAATAAAGGAGGCAGCTTGGGTATTATCATCATTGCCTATTGATATTGACGAAAGAAGTGGATTGAAGAGAAAGGAGAGCTGGAGAGAGAGTGTAGGGATCGAAGAAACCAAAGCCCCTCTTCCCTTTTGCACCTTGGCAAAAAATAAATAGCCGCTTGTTAATTTCTACAGCTTCAAGTAGTAAACAATACATTTCCTGTTCTTTCTTATTTGTAATGACTAGCATCTTTCAGATTACCGTAAATTTTCTTTTCTAAATCCTATATTTCCCTTTTTTAAGAAACTATTAACCGACGTCCCTCCTCTCACCGTATTAATGGCACACATTAGACGGCATGACATGCAATTTGACCTCATCTAGGATGAATTCTACCAACCGCAACTCATTTAAGTAAAATGTATGAAATTCATGTCCCAGAAGTTCGCGAGAAATTTATGCATCAGTTGCTGAAAGGAAGCGGTTGTGAAGGGTATTGGATTTGGCTGGGAGACCGTGACATCGAGTTGCGTTTGAAAGGCGAATAAATGGGCCCACGTGCTACAGCGCTTGATTAGATATGTGTGTGCCTCGCAGGAGAGAAAACTAGCGCAGAGACCGAGGTCAAGAGGAGAGGTTGGAGGAGGGGCTCCCTCCCGTATCCACCCCCGCATTCCGGTCGTTCCTTCCCTCACCCCCTCCCGGGTGATTTCAACGCCGGCGGTTTGAGCGGCGCGGAAGCGAACAGATGTGGTCAAGGGTGGAGGAGCAAGGTTTTGGTCCGCGATCCGATAATTATTTGCGGATTTGTCCGTCGCACGCATTGCGCAGCGTTTTTCAATTATCTTGAAATTGTCTTAGTCATTTAGTCTTGCAGATATGGGGAACCGTACACAAAATATCCATATATCTCAATAATCAAATGCGTTTGATATACCATGGACTCACAAGTATATGGTTTTACTTTTATTTCATGAAAATTAGCTGAAGGTTCTCCGTCCATTGTTAACTGACGGTAGAGCATTTTGATTCCAAAATCTGAGGGCTTTTGTCTTTTTCAAATTATATTATACGTGTGACTCAATAAGGTTTCTAATCCCTAAAGATTTTCTGTAAGTTTTGTTTCATCTTTTGCTAAAACTGTAATATCATTCGCAAATCGAATCACGTCTATCTTTACCTATACGTGCTATTCTGACACCTCTTTCTTTTCAGATTCTATCTTCTCATCGCTCTCTAGGCTCATCGATTCCCGTTTGGATGCGCATATTTTCCAGGGAAACAGTTTTGGAAATAAGAACTAAGTGGTAAACTCTGTCTAGAAGAATCATTTTTTACGCTGCAAAAATTTTGTATTTTAGGTTTTTGTTTCATAAAGCATATGGATAATTATGTCGAAATGAATCGTAGGAACCGCCGTAGCGGATATCATATGGAGGCGACTGTAGACGCTTTCATACCACTATCGTTGTCGCCACAACATATAATTACACAAAATAGTTTCATTGTCTAATTTCCTTGCCAAAAATTTTCGACCAATATTAATTTCGAGTCCTTAGTTCCTGACGTTCTTATTTGTAACAAGCCGTTTTCTGTCGGCTTTCCTTTCTTGTTAGGTTAAGAATTCATATTTTATTCCTAGTTTTAAGTTTCTTCTTCTCACAAACCACACTTCCACATCGGCCATGTTTCTTTCTTTCAATGCCATGCGTTTCTTAAGTATAATGACCGGTAAAGGTGAGACTTCACTCACCGGGACGGTTTATACTTGCCCGTTCGGGCAGCCAATGAACATTTCGGATTTCGGATGCATTACGGCGTCGCGAGTTCGATTTCCGCCTTGTTGGTTTTTCCTCCACCTTGGGCTTGGGTGTATGTAATTGTCAAATTGTTATATCGATGTTCAAAGTCCGATGTAAAGGTCAAAGTACTGTTTTAGGACTAATGTAACATAAATAAAGTAAATAAATAAATATATAATGCAATGGAAACGGACCAAGCTGGACTAATTATCTTACTTTTACATCCCGATGGGGGTTTAAATTACCGCGACATTCAATACCAGAAGGTGCCCATTGTCCCACATGTGCAGTAGCCCCACAACAGTGTTAAATGCTCTAATTCCTCCCTGCATAGTGCGACGTTGTTTAGAAAATACACGTTTTATGAAAAATAGGAAAATTCATTAATGAAACATTAATCTTTATTTTATGCGTGGTAAATACAATGAGAAAGTGTAAGTTTAACATCTACGCAAAATTTATGAAATGATCCACATTTTAAACAAATATTATCAGTTGATACATGGAGTATGAAAGGTTTCTTCTTGTAAATTTATGCTCAGTAAATTTACCACATTGTCATTCACATACCTGGTTTAAGCGGGTAAATGTGCTCATGACAAGACTGGTTATTTTTTATGCGCAGTAAAGTAACGTTGAACTTGTCCTTGCAATGAGTTAACGTGCGTTATTAAGTTTACTGAAGGCTGCTATTCTTTTATTTTCAAATTTCCTCATGTTTCTCTGCCATATGCCTGTTCTTCAAAATAGCCAAAGAAGGGCCTTTAGGATTTATTTAATTTTGACAGGTACAATTTAAATTTTTTCTCCACCTTTTTATATCGGTTCCTTCGAGAAGAGGCAGCAATGTCAAAATGTATACGTTATTACCAGACTGTTTCCCAGCTCTCCCAATCACCGTAAAAATTTCATAGTTTGTGTCTTACCTGCAGAATTTTGAGCTGATATTAAGACAGCTGATATTAATTTTACAATGGGATTCAATTTCTGTAGGGGAGTTTTTTTTTAATAGCTAATAATTTTTTTCTGAAATGTAGTTTGTCATATATCAAAATAAATTTGACTGTGATTGCCTTGACGTGGTGAAGTTCGTGAATTCATCTGCATACATATTTTGTATGGATATATGTTTAGCTGTATTTAAAAATGCATGGGTAAAACTAATTTTCAATGCCATAAAATATGAAAAATATACTTTTATTGAATTTGTTCGTAAAATTAATATCTTCCCATAAATTTTTAATTTATACTGGAATATTACCTAATCTTAGTTGTTATTCATAGCGTATATGAATATCATGGGATTCAAAACTCAGTGGACTTATTGAGGGGCTGCACCTCCAGGAGAAATTGATAATTTCGATACGTGTGGCTGGTTTTTAATTTCATGATACAATTATCGATCGGCGTTTAAGCTTTTGATTACGCAAAGTTCAACTTAATCGAACAATATTCGAGAAAAAAATGATCAACTAGTGTTTCATTTCATTATTTAAGTCGGACTACATGATTTCAGTCATTTATTGTGCGTAACCCAAAAATTGAGAAATATGTGCGTAGAAACCTTACATTACTTTCCTCTTATATTCTCAAATGCTTAAATAACAGTGGAAAAGCGTCAAATATCAATTGCGACGACTTTATATTGTTGGTAATGGGAACCAGATGGCTATTGGAGGCGAAGCACAAGTTTAAATTGAAATGGAAACTGATATATAGGCCAATGGATAGCGCATTTGCGAGAGATGATGGGAGAATACCAGGTGGCTCACAATTTTCGCCGTCATGAGCCCCTTTACATACCCGGAAGTCAAGAGAGCAACTTACTTATTCCTAGTTTCAAGAGGCAGTGTTTTAACAAATTACATAGTAAGATGAAGAATTACAAGTGACACCTTTACATGCCCATATACTCAATGTACTTCCCACAAATACCTAATTGATGGCTTTAGGATTGAACCTAACTCATTTATATACATTTTGGTGACATATCCGGCATCTGAAGTGGTAAGACAAACATAAAACTAGGTTAAGAGAGAATAACACCCCGGTCACTACATCAGGGAGATATGAATAAGATTTCACAATTTTCCAGAAAAACGTTAGAAATAACCGGTATTAATGCAGGAAGACGTCAATTGCGACGGTATTTTGCTATAAAATCTTTGTTTTACGAGCTAACAGATGACGCCAGTTTATCAAAATTGTCGTTAAAAATTGAACTAATTGCAGAGGGAATCTATTGCTTTTAGTCCACTAGAGAGCAGAATCGCATTTGCGAATGATTGCCTTTTCCTTAGTCATATTTGCAGGAAAGCATGGCAGCACTGAAAGCTCCAAATTGGATGTTTGTCTCGTTTTCATTGGGAGTAAGCTGAATGTAGCAATATCACTCGGAAAGCTAATTATAAAGATTGCGGCAAACAATGACTATCCTGCTTTCTTCTTTCCCCTGCAAGGTTAGTTATTTATGTCTTCCACTGGGCTTACTTTCAATGCAGTTGATGCCAATCCGTTCCTGTTACCACTAAAACTATTGGTATTGCTAATGAAGTCACACTTAGCGGACCGTTTGGCCAACGCCGTTTCACGCTAACTGACTTTCTAAAACAGAATTTTATCCTATTTCGCCCAGATCGCGAAAGTAAATTCACTCGGAAGCCTCAAATCCATTTCAAGGGTCAAATCTTCTCCTTCCGCTACGTAGTGAATTTTTAATCCATCACTTAATATTTCTGAATGAAACTTAAAATGTTTGTCCTTTATTTGAAGTCTATTAATACATTAGATTGCAAAAACTACACATTTCATTTGAGGCATTCGACAACTTTGGGTGCATGTGATTCTGATATTTGTCGGAGACTGTGAAGGGGAATAAAAAATTCTGCTTTTTATGCAAAGCCTTTTTTTTAGGCGAAAGTGATCAAAGGGTAGTTTTTATGTCCCCCTGTAGGTCTTTGATGACATTTTGTCGAAGAGAGGGAATTTTCTTGCCACTGTCTAAACCTTTCTCCGACGTTTTTCACGCCTGTCCCATTCTTGGAGTCCCATCAGCCTTGCTCACTCAGTCCGTAGAAAATCTGTTTCGAAGCGGCGTGAAATGATTAATTCCGACGCTTGGATTTCTCCGCCGGAATTTCCCCTCCTTATCCTCTTCCTATTCTCCCCCCCCCCACTCGCACCCTCCCCTTAAGCTTTTCGTTGGCCCTTTCTCTCCACGCCCTGAGGCACGCCCATCCCACTGTGACTCTCATTTGCACTTTAAAAGGTGCTCAGAGATGTAGCATCTGGAGTTAGCCTTGTCTTGTTTTATGCAAACATTCTACGAGAGCGGTTTATCGAGAACTCTTCTCGCTTTTCCCTGTCTGGTGGCGAAACACCATTAACTTTGAGCTTCGGTTGCCACAATTAATCCACTCTTCATCTGAGATTACATCGCCATCCGATTAAAAAAATAGCGCTCGCATTTTGCTAATGAATAACCTGTGGGAATGATGACACAGTATTTTGAGGGATACCTCTATTAAGGAGTCTTTCGTAAGGGACTATAACGAGAGTGAAATACTCTCTTCTCTTATGCAAGTGCTTACTTAAGAATGCTTTAGGAGCAGGGGATATATCAGCGGAAGTGTGCATATATCTCTGTGTAAATATTTGGACTCGTTCTGCGTTATGTTTTCCCGGACAGTTGAGTCAGAACAGTGAAGGGTCATTCCTATTCCAATTCTAACCGATAGACTGACGTGAAGCTGCAGGGGAGAATAAGAATTAAACAACGCAATGAGGTTACAGTGCAATTCAATTAACAAAATTTGCATATGCAAATTTGATGGAAAAATCGATTTGCTGTTTCCAGTCGTTCGCTGGAATCACAATGAAATGCTTAAATGGCGGAGAACTAAAACTTTAAGTACCGACACGATGGAATTCGATTGAATGCAGCATTAGCAATATTTGCGAACCACTGTTTTTTGTTAAGGAGGAATAGGTTTCGACTTAATAACATAACCATCAGTTCGTCAACAATGACATCGCGGAATCGTTCATTGATGGTAGGTTTCATAGCTGGTTTTGCCTTTGATTTCTTACAGGGGAAGAGCTCACTGTAAGCCCTACGGCTTGTGAAATTCACACATTCATGGTAGGGGTAATTGCCCTTTTCCCCGTAAGGCCTGCGGTTTCTCAGAAAGTTATGGTACCCACAAAATCATACAGTTTTGGTTAATCATACAGATTTGAACGCGAGAATCATGCCAAGTTGGCCATTGGCTTTCGTTTCTTCCCATTAGACTACCGTATCGCCATATCATTAAAATAAATTATGATGTATCTGAAATATTTACTTCTTATGTTGTCCGAAATTATTTTTTTAAAGTTACATTTGTATAGACTTATTAGGTGGTAACATATCGAAAACAACCAGCAGGCGAGGAATTAAAAATTATTTTCCTGGATTTTTTATCAAATTTTCGAATAATAAAAATCACATATTTCTCTTAAGTGAGTGAGACAAATTTCCTCTACAGGTGCTCTCAGGAAACTTGGGGTCGCTAACTTAACTAACACTTGAAGTTTCCAATACGTAATAAAATCAAGGTAATTCATTCTTCGCGAACGATTCTCTCAAATAGAAGTACCTCGGCAGAGTCAATCTTGAACCATTAGCTCCCAAGGACGTCCTGCTAATCTCATGCGGTTGTCCACATCCCTATCCGTGATAAGGGAAGCGTAATCCTACGATTCAAGCCTCAAACGTCTCAATAAACGCTCTCGATATTTGAAAGTAGCAGAGGATAAGAACGTCCGGCTGTAATTTATGACACTGTCGTGTTCACATTGATTCGAATCGAATACAAATGCACCTCGTCAAACCTTGACTAGTTCCACCTTTGAGATATCCGTAACGGAGACTTTAACAATATACCCTGCGGAGAGAGAGTCATGCTTACCTTGGAGAAGGAAGCCATTAAGACTTATATTTTATGCTCCGGATTCTCATTAACATATATGCTCATATCTATGGCTAGAAATTGGAATCTAAGACGAAAGTACTTACCCTTAAGTGTATTTTTGAGCCATAAAAATAATGATAACCTATTCAGTATTATTGATGACTTTTCTGAATTGATGCGGTTAACTCTAATTCGGCCATAAATGACTCGTGAGGCAGTTCTCGTTAATAACCACGACAGGGCTACAATATCAATTGTAATTCTCATCATTTTCTTGAAATCAAACCTTTAACACATATTTTCCAATTCAAAGGATTAAGGTAAAGTCACTGTATTTGTACTATACGAAGCAACTAAAGGTGATCTCGGCAGTGCAATGTATTAAAGTATTTGTACTTGTTCCTTCGTCCTTGAAATTTAATTATAGCAAGTAATTTCCAAATGTAGTATTTTTTTAATGATGAAATGAGCCATATTAATGATATTTACGTATACGTGGTATGTGCAATAAATGCGCGAACTGGTGCAATCTGGCCGTCATGACGCCGACTAAAGCCCCGCCCACTAGCGGCGCTGGTTTCCTGAGACCCAATGAGCTGTCCGTGCTTGGCGGTTTTAGCAGTCTTAAAGTTTTTGCTCAGTTCAATAAGGACTTGGCAGGGCAAAATCTATGCCTGCCGTAATTTTATTTCACTTATTTTTCAGTCCTCTGGCTGTCCCACTGAGTACTCCTACACAAACCGGACTGACCCAACCTGGTCAAAAATAATACCATAGGGTATTCAGACATGTCAAGCATGGAGTAGCAGTATTTGGTTACTCTCACTGGGTAATGCTGTTCTGATCTTTCGCTGATCTTGAGCGATATCTAATGCTCCAACAATCTCGCACTCAAGGTTATAAATGCAATTCATCGGAGGGAGGTTAATTCACACTATATTTTATTTTGAATTTTGGTACATGTTTAAAAATATCCTCAACTATGGCATTAAAGTTTATTTGAATGGCTACTTAAGATAAGGTGGTAAATTTTATTTTTAAGCAAAAATGACAAATTTGAAAAGATAATTTTAAATGAGAATTTGGATTTATTTTATAAGATTTTGTATAATGTTTTTGATAGGGAGTTTAAAATTTAATATTAATGATGGTCGCTAGTCTTGGCTTTCTCCAGAAGTGATATGCGTTGCATTATTATTATTTCAATCGGTCCTGAAGAAACAAAAAATGAAAACGAATGAAGTAGGCGAAAAAGAAGTTTCTTTACATAGTTGAGTATAATTTATGAGGGGTGTTTGTTGAGCTCCACCTCTCCTCAGTTCGTCACATTTGCCTCTCTGCCTTTGAAGTTTTGATGTGACATATCCGACGTTAGAATTTGCCGAAATGCAAAGAATCAAGTGAAACTATAAATTTGAATGAGCTTTGATACTTCTTGCGTTCGTTGCAAGCATAGTACTTGACGGGGGAAATTAGCGTCAAGGCGCATTACCGATGTTGAAATGCTCCCTGAGAGAACTTGCGGGGATTAAGAGGGATTTTATCGATTTCATCTGCACCATTTTACGTCGGACACGAGCCACGGGACTCGCGTTTGGGAGCGGCGCACAGTAATGCGTGACCGAGTGTTTGGCTCTCGGCCAGCATTTTCAGCTCTTTTGAGTAGAGTACACTTCTTGGTAGGGAAGAAGAAGGCAATGATATTGTGATAAAGGCAAAGGAAAGGCAATAATGTCAGTGACTATCGCTCATGAGAGACTTAATAAGCAGTTGAAGGAAGTTAATGTGATTAGTACCGTAGTTGCACCGAAAAGAAGAACGACGATCATATATCATTAGAATTCATGTCCACCGTAGTTAAGATTAATGACTTTCGAGCTTCGCTGTTAATCTTCCATTAAACGTGGGGGTATTGTGCTCAGTACTTAAATTCAGTTGCAGTTGGGTCTCACTTACATCAAGTGTACTTAATGCGGTTGAAAGCTTGAGTTTTTATGCACTCTTGTAGGCATAAGGTATCGTATTTATCCTTGACCTAAAATCAAAATTTTCATATTCATATAATGGCCTTCTCATGTTATAAATGTAATTTTAAGCTCATTAAACCCAGCGCATTACATATTTACATTCAAATTAGGGCCCTGAAGAAGAATCAATCCGAAGTACTAGTCGGCACTTCCTATATTTCATTGAGTAATTTATGTACAAGTTGTACTTCACGTAAATGTTTTTGCGACAGAAACTTTTTTGAAGTTCAAAAATGATTTTAGTGAAAATATATTCTTGTACATATTTAATACGCATAATTTTTACGTTTAATGTAGATAAGCTGCTGCAGAAACACTTTTTCTCATATATTGAAAAAAATGTGGGTAGTTTTATTCGAATTCGTTGTGGATTTCAAAACATTTCTAGAGCCTAATGTTACTTCTCTAAACTTTTTTAACCGCTATTTGAGTCCGTAAACAACTTTGAGGTGTACCCACAGTCCGAATCAATAATTGTTGACGAAGACCTTAAATACTCGGAAGAAATACAAAAACATACGCGCATGTTGGATGGAATGCATTATACTATGTCAATGCAAGTGGCGAATTAGGGGATATATGTATAAATGGAAACACTATGCTTGAAAATAACAGGCTTAACTTTTTTCCTCAGAAAACTAGGTTCTGGAATGTTAATTTATGGTGATGATGACGTTTATCATGCTGATTAAAATTCGCACACTGGCATATTTTCGAGTTCGCAGCGTTAGACACCAAAGGCCTTGGGGCGCAAACCAGGGGAGCCGGAATGCAGGGAATTATTTATTTTTTTATGAGTGGCTATGGAGAGAAATCTCTCGTATCCGGCTGCGGAACGCGCGCATGAAGCCACGGAAGATCCCGGCACAGGAGCGCGGAAATGTACCCAAGAGGGAGGGGGGTCGGAGGAGAGAGGCCCTAAAAGGCCCCATCTGCTTGCATTTTCATCGCCTCCTTTTCTATGTTTTACTTCTCCGAGGATCTGCGTCTCCTTAAAGAAAATTCCCGGAATTGATGGCACTCAACGATATTCTTTGTCACGCTATTCCAAGATAGCCCGTCATCTTGTAATCAGGATGGTAAGCGCGAGACAATGGAGTGGCACAAGGGGGGGGGGGTGAAAGATTCGTAGATAGAAAAGAATTTGTTCTGTGCGGGCGGTGATGATTTGGGCTCGGGAGGAAGTAGCTGCCGTGGAGATAATCCACAAGGGAGATTGACTATTGATTGTGTGGGTATTTTCGACGGCTACGGAGACCCTGGATAATGTTTTTGCTGATGGAAGTAATTCTTTGCGGGAGACCTGGAGAGGTCGCGCCTTGCCGTTGCACGATCATGTAAAAGAAGATCGGTTTTCCCAAGCAATTGGACACTTGATTGGGGAGAGAGAGAGTAGGGACACGTTTTTTTCTTTGCTTCTTTCGTTGGAGTGCCTATCCTATTGTCCTCTGGCTAAAACCACTTCGGAAACTCGTTCCGCCGTTCTCCCGTCGTCCATTTCCCAGTGTGGACACTTGAAGCGAAAGAGATCTTTTGGGAGCAGATTGTTGAAAAACTCTTGGGGATCTTTGCCCGTTCTCAAGTAAAATAATTCTTCTTCGACTGGAAATTTATTTTTATTTGGGCTTGGAATTTGTGCAGCCGTGGAGCCTAATCCGTAAGATGACATCTTTTTCCCCGGCGTAAATTTTCATGCCAGCATATTAAGTACTGCAGGTTTCGTAAATAAAATTTGTGATTTAAATAAATTGAAATTAAGGAAGAGATAATTATGGGAAAATGATTAAATCTCAGTAAGGTTGCGTAGTGAGAAGTGGAGAGAAGATTTTTAAATTGAATATTTAATGTGTTCAAATGATTTCAATTGCCAGTTTAGGTAGGCACAAAGCATTTTATCACTGGAAAATTCATAGTTTGCTAGTGTTTCTTCGATATCTCTAAACACAATGCTTGAATTTACCTGTAGTTTCCATTTCTGAAGAGCCATGTCCTACGCGGTACAGGTCCAGTAGCATAAGCAATTTCCTGCCTTTAATGCTAACTAGTATTTCTGCTGAATGCGAGTTTGCAATTCATGATTCCATTAATATATCATTCTGTTAATTTATACTGTCTACTTTAAAAATAAAAAAATAATGAAATGGTGCATACTAGTTGATGTATTATTTTCGCTTTCATTCAAGCGTTAATGAGTTAGTTTCTAACTGCAATTTAATACTAAATAAAATTTAGTTTTGTTTGGCATAAAATGTGAAAACTATCTTTAGACTAAGAATCATTGAGTAGGAAAAATAATTGATAAATCAATGCAAAATTCGAGTTTTTCTAAGCGGCAAAAAACTATTCACGAACATAAGAAAGTGTCCGTAAACAATAGTTGAATGTAAATGATAGGATTAGTATTAGGTTCTATGAAGGAAAATTAAAAAACCTGAAGAAAATTTACTATTTTCAGCAAACATTTCAGGATTCCTCTCTCCTATCACGAGTTTTCTCTTTTCGATGAATCACTGGTCGATACATCTGCACTTCGGTCAATCCTAAAACCCGCTTTCCACTGTTTCGCGTGCTGCCATTAAAGGTCCTTCGACTTGACCTTTATTTTGACTATGGCGAAGGAAATTACCTTTGCGCTTTCTCCAGGCCATGTTCTAATTCGAAAACCTGCAGTTTAGCTTAAAATAATTGTATTTAAAACATAACCACATGTTTCCCGCATTCTTCCTTGCTGATAAATCAAAAACGATTGCCATTATAACCTTATAGTATGTGGTATTACTCATAGAAAATGAATTTGCAATTTAAAAATAATTAGGATTGGATCCACGCAAATACATTTTGCCGCTTGTGCAGTTATCTATTGATAATGTATTTTAGGTTTTTAATGTATTTGAAATGACACGCCACCAGCGTGCTGTTAATCATACATCATTTCAGACAAATATAAAAACGAAACCGAAGCAGGTGCCGTTGTAATACTTTAAAAGTGATTTCCACTTTCAAATTTCGACGTAATTAGCGAAAGAAGAATATGGGATTAGAAATTTTCACTCGGAATATATTTGAAATTCTTAAATTTTAAAAACAATAAACATCCTTAATTGACTCCGGTTAATTAGAAATAAAGGTGATTAAACATTTTGCTTATCTCATGGTGACAATTGGACATTTACTTCATAAAATTGTATATAATATATCTTAACTGTATTATAACCTTTAAATCTCCTTTTCCACGGTAAATAGTAACCGTAATTGTTCAGAGATAAAATAATTATTCATTCTTCAGGCCTGACTGAGAGTAGTTTCCGATGGAATAATTCGGATAAAAGTTCTATTCGTGATGTAGAAAAGGCTGAATATAGAAACTACTTAAATATTTGTTCAAAATTGTGTGAAAAGAAATATTGCCATAATGTTGCTTCTGTACACGGACAGGAAATCACTGGAACTTAGCAGTTGAAGCATTACCTCGGAATTATTGAAAATTTATTGAGCGGATGAATTCAATCGTAGTGGTTTAGGAGTTTAAAATCAAATATATAGATATCAAGAATTAATAAATTTAAGGTTTCTTTTTTCGCCGCAAGCAATGCGTCGTAGAAACAACTTTTATCCACTCCCACTCCCTGGCCCATTTAACCGGTTCCTATACCCTTTACCGTGATCATTTGAATGCTTGCAGAGTATATATGTAGATGCCGGAATCGCCCCGAGGTTCATATTGTAAACACCACCATAATTTCCCTTCTTCGAACTCATCATCAATGACCTTCTGTTCTGCAATTTGACGTAGTTATCGGCTTGTCAATTAATGTCTTCATATTTCTTCACTTATAAGTCCGTCGATATTTCCTTCATGTATACTATCTTGAATTTGCTATGAAGTTCTTCCCTTTCACTTTACCTTCAATGCTGTCTTCATGAAGTCATTGCCTCATAATGTGCCCGGTAAGGTCATCCCTTCCTCTTAGTGTTCATTGGTCTTCTTTTCTTCTCCCACCATTCGTAGAACCACTTCGTTAGCAACTGGAGCCATTCATTAGATATTCGTCATTCTACCGTTGAAACATAATTACGTTGCTTCCAATCTTCTCCTGTCAGAATTCGAATTGTCTTCTTCCTTTCGTTAGCGCTGAAATAAGGTACACGAAGGCGGAGCATCTTTTTACTGCTACGTCCCAATAATCGGCTGAGTGACTCACGGTGATGCAACAATTTCGATAGGACAGTGTTAGCGGGTGTTGAGGACGAGGGGAGGGAGTTGGAGACGGTACAATGAGGCTGAAAAGAAAAGTGGAGGAAAATCTTCGGGCGTGGAACGGAAGTTTGTGTGTGTGTGTGTGTGAGAGAGAGAGAAAGAGAGAGATGGGGCGGTCGCGAAAGAGAAAGTGCGCAAATTATATGGAGCGCGCCCCCGAGCGCCTCCCTGAATCTGTTCTGGTCCACGTAAAGCGTATACGTACAACGGTCGGAAGTACGATGGGTAAGTGGGATTGGGCTCGAGATATATGGGATGAAAGTTTCTCTTTTGTTTTACTCTGACCTTTCTGGGCCCAGCCCCTTAGTTTCCTTGCATTAATGTATCTTGCATCATTAATTTCGTGAGACATTATTTTCCATTTCTTACGTTAGCCTGTGTCCGGAACACTTCATGCCACTCGCGGCTTCTCCGCGATTGTCTTTAAATTCGTACGAATGTCATCGAGTTGACAATGACTGTCGTGGGCACTTGACTGGGAGTCGTGGTCTGATGTTAATGATACAAATAATGTACGCGATGACATAAATGCCCCATGAGTAATGAGCGTAAAATTTCCGTCTTCCATTATGTTCTCTAAGGTCTTTCTTTTTCGGCGAAAATGATTCACCTTGCATTTACAAGTAAATAAGGTAAATAGCAAATAATGTATCGTGCTCCGTTATATTTAGAATTTTAAGCATTTGGTTCACAAAATTTTGCTTTATTTGAGATGCGATTCGTCATTTGCGTAGGAATAACATCTTTTTCCTACATTTTTTAAAATAAATTTTATTGAAATAGCATTTTATTTTGATCTCTCTCCTGGCCCATTTCATTCGTAGAGAATAGTCAATTCCATAGACGAAATTGTTCGAAATTTTCCAAACGGTCGATATCCTCCCGCTTTCTCCCCCGCTGAAGGGCAATTTTTATCATTTTTTATGATTCTGCGGTCCTAACGCAATCGGATGAAATTTAAAATGGTTACGATCGAAGACCCCTGTAATGTCACGTGCTGGGTGATTATTATTGAGTTCGTGATGAACTCTTGTTCATTTGGAGAAGGCACTGCTTAATTACTTCCTGTAGACGAGTCTGGGGAGGATATAAAGTAGAAATCGGATCAGGTCGTGATGGAGGGAGGGAACCCTCATATAAAGTTTGCCGGTACCGAGGGGGTTTAAAGGGCAAGACAGTCATGCTTAGGCTCTTGGAAATGTAAGAATGAAAACTTAGCGATATAGACTATGCATAGCTTTCGACCGATAAGAGATTAGGACTTGTTTGGAAATTGTCTTATAGATAAAATAATATTATCAATGGTGGAAATGGATATCGTACCGAAATCTTGGTTGCGGAATGACCAAATCTTGATCCGAATCGCTTATTATATATATATATATATATATATATATATATATATATATATATATATATATATGTGTGTATATATATGTATATATATACACACACATATATATATATCGTATCGTTCACGGCTATTATTAATTTGAAGTTGTAATTGGGCCGTTACATGCACCATCTGCTGAGGTCATATCAAGTGAACTCGATGTGGAAATTTCCCTCACATGCCATCACAGCACCTAACTAAGAGTCGGGATTCAGACGCAAGGCTAATGGAGCGTTAACTATGGGGATAGCTGTTACATTATCTTTTGGCTTGGGCGGTAAATTTCTGGGAGATAGGCAATTGTATCACACAAATGCGAACTCGCATGCAAGAGTCGAAACGCGGTCAGTGTGGTACCATAAACGAAAAAAAGTTTATAAATGTGAAATCCTCTGATTTTTTTATCAGATCAAAGTTATTGCTCTCGATAGAAAATTAGAGAGAGCTAATAGCAACACTATTTTGCTCAATCCAAGGAAGCTTTGAAAGATTCTAAAATAGACGTTGGTATCTTTGATTTCAGGAACAAGATGAATTTTTCGCACTTTTCATTAATGAGTTTTTTCAAATCCCTCCATACTGACTAACCTGTAGCCGCGGCATAGGTGCTCAAACCTAAATAAATATGCGCGCAAGAGGCAATAATATTTTATGAGCCGATTTATGGCAGCCATCAGCTGGAAATATTATAGTTAGAAATAAAATTCCTAGTAATAGGTTTCAATTTGTTTATTGCTGTATTTCGTTCTCACGTGTTTTCTTGTTTATTTAATACGCCTAAATTCTGACATCTTTCATCAATTAGTTCTAATATAGATTGATAGAATTGGTAAGGTATGCTTAGGTAATTTCGTTTGACTTTTATTATTTGGATAAGTAACGGCATGGATATAAACAGCCTGTGTTAAGGGTCAACACCTTGGGAATCCAGGCTTCGCAATAAGCATTGTAGGGGAAATTTGTCGCACTATCTATTAGTATTGGTGTTTTACCGTTGGAGGTAGGTTTGGACGGTCACAGGCTAAACAGCTATACAACGATGCATTTATTTATTTCTACTTACAAAAAAACAACCTAGCATACCACACTACCATAAATTCGTTTTCAATTAAATACACTCGATTATAATAATTGTGGGTCGCGGTAGTCCAGTGGGTAGAGCGTTGGACTGCTGACCAGGGGGTCCCGGGTTTGATTCCCGGGTCAGGCACTCTGGGCACCTGCAGCTCCACCTAAGCTAAATTGATTTTTCGGGTACCAGGTCTTCCTGGGAAAGCATAGCTGGCACAGGGAAAGGAACTGGCTCCCCTTATTACCCTGATGTGTGAATTTCACACGCCGTATAGGGCTTAGTACTGGGTGATCTCTACCATCACCTACTAAACCAACCTTCGGGTTGATTACTGTGTTTATGGTTTTTATATTTTTACATATTTTAGTACTATACTCGTCATCGCTAGGCTGTTTATGGTTTTTTTATCATAATAATTGCATATACTCCATTTCATACGCTGAACAAATTTATTGGCTCTGATAAAAACCTTCGTTTTCACCTCTTGAGCGAAATGTTTTAAGTTTTGTGAAACACACTGACTTACTTAAAGTTTCTTGCGTAATCCAGAAATGAAATCATCTGAGCAATCGCAAGGAATTTGAGTTCCAATTTTCAAATATACTTGAAAATTTGTTATGTCTCTCCGAGACATTTTAATTTTCCTTCAGGTGCATTACCAAATAATTTTATTGAACGCAATTTTGTAAGCCATTCTTCAATAATTGTCTCCCAAATTAACCGACTCTCATGCGACCTGAGAAGTTTTCAAACTATACTCAGTGCACATAATGAAATATATTTTGATCATAATATGAGACTTGGCGTGTATCAAAATATTTAAAAGGCTGGTATTTTATCAGGATATTATTAACAAATATTAATCTGTTGAATCTATCACATTCCATGCAAACAGCTATACGGTAATCATTTCGGATGTTAATGTGTGATTAAAAAGTTATAATTCTGTCCGAGCTAAGATATAATAAATAAAGAAAAAGTCGCATGAAGATGTATAAAACCATGTATTCAGAGTTTCCGGCCGTTCCAATGGTGTTAAAATTTTCCTCATTAATTACTTACCCACAAGAACCATTATTTGTTTGACTGAGAGTTCCCGAATAGTAATTTGAAGTCGGCACTATCCAGTCATTAGCCAAGTGGTCTGGGTTATATAAGCTCCCCACAATAATATACGATGCACGCAGGGAATGAAAATATGCGGTAACTAATGCGTCCTAGTTTGATGTGCGATTTAGCCAACTGAGAGCTGGAGAAGTTACAATTTATGTAATGCTTGGCCACTTTCTTGCACTTGAAGACCTTCCGTTTACAGAAAAGAAAATTAATTAATACGCTCACCAACTCTTAAGAAGTATTATCAGATCTCAGAATTTAAGAGGGCCGAGAAGGATATAATCGAAGCAATTACGTTTTCAGTGAGAGTGGAAAATTTTCCATTTAGAATGCTAAATTATTTTTACCAAGTATGCGCTCCAGCGTCTCGAATTTCGTAACGTTAAGGGCGAATACTTTCCAAAATTTCCACGCGGTTTAGGAATTAAAATATTTTAACTTCTTACCAACTATTTGAGAAGCAGCAATTTTTGGCGTACGACAAAACCCCTTGTTTCATGCCTATGGATCTCCGTGCCAGCTATCAAGATGTAATCCCGACGCAGTTTCGAAACAACCCGAGTTTTATGTAATCGAGCCGTAGAACTTCTCATAAATAGACGAATATATGCTCTCCCTTGCCGCTTTTATTAATGAAGTCATTCGTTAAGATGCGTTTGTTAATTATACATGCTTAAAGTAAAAACTAAGATCTATCTAATTGGCGCATATTGTATTTTCTGCAGTTCAGTTGATGAATTTGCACCCGTTCCGTTGCTTCGCCATGACATCCATTCGCCTCTACCAAAATCTGTATTCTCCAGTTTTCTAAATGATTCACGATAAGTATGCTATGGTCCAAAAGTCATATTTATGAAATTCGGAGACGTATTGTAACATTGTCATTAGAATTTCCAAAAGTTTATGTAAGACTATGCTTTTCATACTTAGCCATTACTGATTTTCTTATGAATCAATGTTACATTAACTTACCGTGCATGGAGTGCGGAACACAGTAGGGACTTCTTCACCCTCTCCCTTTGATATTTTTGATATTCTAATTAATTGTCATGGTTCTGATAACCACTGAAATGAGAAAACGAACAATTTTTCCGCAGGTAGATACGTTGAGAAACCGTTGAACTCCCACTTGAAGCCCTCACGCTTGCCATTCTGAGCACACAAAACCCATTTGAATGTCGTGTTGTATGATGTCGCTAATCACATCTCCTTCCACTTAGTAACCACGATATCACCTAATTCTCAGTTTCTTGAATGAACAACGCACGAATGAAATTCCGCAGACCTTTTAAAAACGCCGCTCAAGTAGCTAATCGTGCGTAGGCTCTCTCTGTATGGAATACGAACACAATCAGTGTATTATGATTCAGTTTACACTGTGGACCGGGGAGGCTGTAAAAACTCTGGAGAAGAATACCTCACAATCATTCTTCTGAGAACCAATTAATGAAATAAATTCTGTTTCCTGGGATAGGTCAGAATTTTGCGGTGGAAACGCTACTTGATAGCTCATTGGCGTGATACTACTGCTAATCCAGTATTGTGAACTTGACCGAGTAACCTGTAATTCAGGACTTAAAGGTGAGCCTTTAAAGAGCCGCTCTGGTAGAAAACCGGTTTGATGATCATTGCCATTGCTGTTTGAGCGTTGGAAATTGAACGATGCTCACAAAAATTTTATCCCAGTTTTAGCTGACGTTTCTTTTCATTCTTGACAGCCGAGCGTATGGCGAGTGCTCTCTTGAGCTATCCCAATGGCCACCCTGCATGTGCGTTGTTTGTTCACTTGTTTCAAAATTAATTTAAACAAGATGTAATAATGGTGACGCTTCCATGCTCGCATGTTTGTAATGAGTGTCGCTCGGTACGGACCCGAATAAAGGAATTGCAGGACGCCAAAAATGATTGCTTTGTGGTCTACTGTAATTGACTCTTGGTTCCCGACCTAAAGTTTTAGAATTCACATCTAGAGGATACCGCTTTGAAAACCCAATGCCCGTAATTCTTTGAGCCATAGGCATCCGGTCATCTAAAAACATTTTTGGAAAGGGTTTGCCCCACCCAAACTTGAATTTGCGATTTCACCTGCCTGGTTAACTCCAACATATTTATGGAAATGACCACCCAAATGACGTCAATTGCTTTAGGGGTTGCAAAGGTGGGCAAAGGAATGGAGTTGTCCATTTGAGTCCAAATGTGGGACGTAATCTTTACTGCTACCGAAAATATTGTCGGTGACATGTTATAGCATCCAGGCATTTCTACATTTAGACCCGATTTCGTTAAAAACACGGCCACGGGGGAGGTGCGTCGGTGTATTTCGCCACTTTGCTTTCTGATTCAGAATGTATTTTTTTCCGAGTCACCATATGTTAGCGGATTTCTTTTGTTTCACGCCAGCCACGTTCCACCTGGGCAACCATCCCCTCGGAATGCAGCCGTCTGCCGGCGATTCCGGCGTGCGCCCGCCCCTCCCGCAGTCCCCAGCGCTCGCCCCTCATTCCCCCCATCCCCCCTTCCCTCCCCTTCCCTTCCAGCCAACCCTCAATCTTGCGTTTCCTCTGAAATCCGTCACCGTCATTCTGCATTTTCACTCCAACCGCGAAAGAAGTGTTTCCATGCCCCCTTCCCAGTTCACGGTTTGAGCCGATCATTGAGGCCTTTCACCGCGAAAGAAAGTGTCTTTTCGATGCCCGAAGCCCCGAGAGTCCCGGCCAAAGAAGAAACGCTCTTCTTGAAGGAGCTATTCTTCTCGAACATTCTTGTTAAATGAAATCCGGGATGAAGTTGTGTGATTTCCAACTTTACACAGAAATTCGCTCAAGAGAAAATTAAATTTGCGATGGTGAGGGTATTTATTTTATTCGATCGGCGATTGATTTTTGCAACAACTGTTTCGAGCAAAAAAAAAGAAAGAAATAGCCATATGTTAGCAAGTAAAATGTTTACAGTCACGACAGTGGCAACGTCAGTCTCATATTCATCATACTCTAATATCTAATGACCCTCTATTCCATTAAAGCAAAAGCAAAATGAAAGGGGGATCGAGATGGTGCGGTGGCTATCATACTGGCTTCCTACCCAGAGGCCCTGGGTTCAAATCCCGGCAGTGTTGAATATTTTTCAGTGGTATCGCGATCCCTACTTGAGGTGCTTTGTGGAGGGCACTTTGAGTGAGTACGCCGTCCGTCGGATGGGACGTTAAACTGTGGACCCCTTGGCGCCTTTCGTAAAGAGTAGGCTCATGCCGACGCCGGGTTTCTCTCCACCCTTCATCCTTTCCTGTCCATCCTCTATGGCGCAAATGACCTCAGCTGTCGGTCGCCTCCCCTAAATACTACCACTACTACAATCTAGTGCAAAATGATACAATTATTGGAATTCAAGCGGGTCGGACATGCGTAGTGATGCGTGGGGGAAATTCCGTATTTGAGTGACACTTGGGCTTGGGCTTTTTACGGGGCTTTGCTCAGCGACGTCTGCCGGACGGGGCGCTAAAACTGCGGACCCCTTTACGGTTCCGTACGAGAAGAATGTTCCTCAGTGCTTCCGTTCATTCTCCTTCCTCTCTTCGCCTCGAACATCTCTCGTCCAGCTTATCAAAAAAGCCGAAAATATCCCGAGAATTCGAGCGTCAATTGGGATTTAAAATTTCGTCATTGTGTTTGGAAATGCTTTGCAGTAACATTTAACTGATTTCACGACTGGCTTTCAAGATTACTCTGACTGGGCCATTTCATGGTTAATCAGACGGTGACGCTTCACATTACTCCTCTAGGAACCGAAATAATATCGAAGGAGTTCGAGTCGGCGATCGGCGGCGATAAGTGCAGTGTTACCGCCTGACACGACTCACGTCTGTCGTAAGCCACCAGGGGCGATGAGGCGTTGGGCCACCACGCGCGCGCGCGCGTCCGTGCGGGAAGACTCGCGGAAGGAGCGCGCGGGGGAACAATGCGAACGAGCGTGATGCCCTCGTGCGACAAATCTCTGCGGTAAGAGGGTTATGCAATGGGAACAACGAAGACTTCCCCCACTGTGAACTATACATACTCTTGGCAGACAATAGGTTTTAATTCACTTTATCTCTCTCTATCGATGACAAAGCATTGAAACTGGATCCTGTATATTCGCATTGGTTTCTCGGTGAGCAATCCAAGATCTATCTACCTTCCCTAAAGCCTCTATGAACTGTCTGTTGTGTATTTTGTCCCATTTTTCCAAACTTATCGCCATCGAGCTATCGCCACAAAAATCGGTCCCCTTTACTGCGATTCTGCTTAGGCATTGACATTTACGTACGCTTGCCAGGCATCCATCGGTAGATCTGAGCACTGCACTCTTGACTAATCCGGCCAGCACGCATAGGTCTCATAATGAAATCGATTCTTCCTTTCGGGAATGCCTTTCCTCGCTAAGCCACTTAAGGTATTTGAGTCATTGATTCATTTACAAAGGTTATGTAACATTTGGAAAATGTATTTAAGCGGGGCACTTTGAAAAGTGGAATTTCATCATAACTGTGCTACATGACGAAAAAAACACTCCTTAATTCGAAAGTAGTTTCGTACCGGAACCTTATTGAGGCACATGCGAGCATATTGTGCCTTCTCTCACGTGAGAGTGACCGGCATATCACCCGTCATTAGAATATCTGGGATATTGCCATCACGGGAGGGGAAAGAGCCGAGGAGAACAATGATCTGATGATTTAATAATGCGGTTCTAGTTGCGGGAAAACCTCCAGAAGAGAGGTTTATAAGATGGGAAAGGGGGTTGGAAGAGTTACGCACGCGATGCGTAATTCCATAATCACCCGAGGGTTTGTTTTGCGTTTGGGCTGCAGGGGGAGGAGGAGGGACCGCTTGCGTTGGCCTCCTCACTGGCCGTGCGTCGCTTCGCCCCTCGACTCGATTCAGCCGAGAGCGGGCAAGCGTTGATGGAATTATTTTTTCTATGTACTGTGTTGCGTGCTCGATCCCCCTAAGACCTTCGTTTGCAGAGCCGAGGGTAAGCGGGTGACGTGATTTGAAAGTAGCCGAGCGAGTTCAATATGATACCATTACGGTCCATTCGGAGCTTTCAGAAAGAAAAATTTTAAATTATCATTGGGATATATAACTTTGGAAAACTGACAGGAAGGGCGCTTGCTGGGTGGATCTAAAGCATTTCATGTAAATGGAAAATTGAGTAGTTGGTTGGAAATGTTGAAAGGAATATTAGTTAGAGTCAGTATTGAATCGATCATTGATTCTGATGGGCAAATCTTTGTTATTTTCATATATGAATTACAGTTGAGCAAGTAGGTTACAAGTGAATAAACATTAGTCCCTGTTAGAAAGCATAGTATCATTAAGCAACATAAAGTTATAGAATTCGGAAAACTTTACAATTTACCGCTTACGTCATGCAGTAAAGCATTTTTCACTTAAAAATTGGGACGCATTAATACTTTGAGCGGTACCGTCGTATCATTCAAAAAATTATTCTTACAGATACGTCAGTCACTAGACTTGTTTTTTCACCATTGTTTTCGTCCTAGCAAAGTATTTATGTATGGATCGCGGAGAAATAAATTCAAGGAATAATTTCAAATAAATATATTTGTGACTGAATGTGCAGCATTAATATTAAACTGGATCTACTTGTGTCGTTTGTACGCAAATACGAACATATTTTCTCTGCTAATATGCTAAAAAAGATATCTTCGCATTTTATGCATATATTTTCCGATACGAGATTGTGAGAGTGCTGTGTTTCCTCGATCAAAAGTTATCAACTAATTCCAATTATTTCAATGCTGTTATCACAGGGGAATGAATATTAATTATCGAGCATTAATTAACCACTTTTATATCAATTGATACAAGTAAAAATGGACTTCAATTCTTAGAATTAATAATAATATATGAATATATATTATATCAATTCCTAAATAATGCAATTAACATGATAAATTTAACTTTGATTTTAATTCAAATGAAATGCAAAATTCTAATAAATAAATTAAAAATAGTTTATCTCAATAAGGTAAAGAAATTAGTTTGAAAAAATTAGTTAAAGATGAAAATATACATTCCAGGATTGTTCCTGGACAGCAAAAACAGCAATTCAAATTATCCGCCGGGTTATTGAGCACAGGAAACAAGGAGCGGCATTGCTGCCTCGACGGTACCGGATAAAGCCCAAGTAGGGCGTGTATACGGGGTCTAGGGTTAATTCCTCATCGGAATGAGATTGCTAGAACACATGTCCACATGCTATCACTTTTGAATGTGGCGTCTATTGAGATATTATTAATATTCAGTAGAATAATCAGTAAAATAATGTGATTCAAATTCAGCCATTGGCCACTTTAATAGCAAAACTCATCGCTAAAGTTACTTTAATTCCTAATATTTTAAAATATTAGTTTTAATAACATTTCACATAAATAAAAAAATATTACTATTTTTTTAAATTTTTAATACTATTAAATAATTTACATAAAATTAAAAAAGTATTTTTTCTCGACTGTATGAATGAATATGAAGAATAAATATGCTTTATTTTAATTGCCACTTTGCTGTTGGGTGAATATCTAAGCTGATTAATACACAGATAAGAAACATAAAAAATGCTTGTGTGTGTGTATGAATATACACGCACACACAAACAAAATGGGCCATTGAAGAATTTGCTTTTTTTTTCTTACTTCCATAAGGCCGTAAGAACTCGCCAAACCTCACTAACTGATTAACAGCATGTAATGAACTTTTTGCATGTGTTATCTGCTATTGCTCAAATTGACAGCTTTTAATTTGGGTGAACTGTTTTAGAAATTTTAATAACCTCATTTGAGCAGGAGTTCTTAGGTGGAGATGTCAGTGGATGGCTCCGTCATCGAGTTCAAAAAAGGCTTAGATTGGTGGAGAAATCACTGCAAATTCCTGTTTCTGTTACGAGCAAAAATCTATTTGCGAGTCAAAAGTATCACGGCTATATCTTAATCGAATTGAAAATCATCTGATCAATTATTGAGTGTTCGAGTGCTTGCGAATGCAGCTGCTGGAAGCTTAGGATCGTGGCCGATGTGTCTGTCTGTAATGTCATTCGTGTCTTGCAGTCGGGGGTTCCCCAGCCTGGGGCAGGAAAGGAAGTGGAGCAGGAATTATCTCCATAATTCTAGGATTACGATGTGAAAGAGTCATAGCTACTCCTAGGGAGTTACTCCTCTTACACCGATGAACGGGGCACACAGATAACACCAAAATATGAATTTTAAAAGTGTATTTTTTCTTTTATGTGAATTTTTTATCTCATCAACTGACTGTTGAGAAGACGGGTTTTTCTTGATCATTGCCGTAGACCCATGATTCATCTCCAGTTATGACTATTTATTTTAGAAAACCTGGGTCTTCGTTTGCGGCTTGGACCGAGTCCCCTGCAACTGCAATGCGAAATTCTTGACGTTGACGAGATAAAAGAGAAGGCGGCGATGGCCAGTCTGAAAGAGAGCTTTGCCGATTGCTTCGAAAAGTGGAAGCTGGGACAGGTGTGTGAGGTCCCAAGGGGAACCCTTCGATGGGGACTAAGGCCTCTTTGCTCTAGATCGGCTATTTTTCTCAAAATATTGCATGGCTGGACAATCCCCTTGGGTGTATTAATATGTATATACATATAGTCCGGAAGGTTCACGGTGTGAATAATAAAGTACATCATATGTATAAATATGTGTGTATATATATATATATATATATATATATATATATATATATATATATATATATCTAGGTATACATATAAATACATATATCAAGATTGCACTAGAGAACAAAAACACAGAGACACACACACAAGTGAAACACACGTATTCTGAATTTTCGGTGGCAAAACCAACTTTCTCAAGGAATAGGAGGGAGGAAGTTGGTTTTGCCACCGAAAATTCAGAATACGTGTGTTTCACTTGTGTGTGTGTCTCTGTGTTTTTGTTCGCTAGTGCAATCTTGGTATATGTATTTATATGTATACCTAGATATGTGTGTATATATATATATATATATATATATATATATATATATATATATATATATATATGACACTTTTTGAAAGTCTCACGGACGTGAATAATAATGTATAACACTAAGCACTAGTGGACACAGACAAAAACACAGAAACACACAAAAAAGAGACTCACTATTTTTCGAATTTTCGGTGGTCGTTGCCACCTTTATCAAGGAAGAGAGGGACAGAACTGAGTTCTGAGTTCTGTCCCTCTCTTCCTTGATAAAGGTGGCAACGACCACCGAAAATTCGAAAAATAGTGAGTCTCTTTTTTGTGTGTTTCTGTGCTTTTGTCTGTGTCCACTAGTGCTTAGTGTTATACTACATTATATATACAGGTATATATATATGTACATATATATATACATATTTATACATACATACGTATATATACACACAGTACGTGTATATATATATATATATATATATATATATATATATATATACATGTACAATAAAAACGCTGGATTCTATTGTTTTCGATACCTCAGTTGCATATTTATCCTAACTAATCTATGAATGAACTGGTATATCTGGTTTGTACACGTATTCTGGTACTCATACACTTTTGTCAGCATTTGTCATGTGCAATAAATGTATATTAAATTTAAAGTGGTCTCTGTGAATTAAATGCTTTTTAATGACATTTATAAATGAAAATACTTTAAAAAGCCACTGACCATAAACTATGGTGCATAAGCAATGTGAAATTCATCATCCTCCATGATCATTACGGATAATTTGATTTTTTAAACCAACTCAATTGAAAGATGCTTCATAAATACGTATGTCAACCTTAACTTTGACGAAAACTGTCTTTGCCGAAGGGAATGGAACCGGGCCCGGTTGATCTGAGACCCGTAGGAACGCTCCTCACTCCTCTAACCGCAATGTTCACCAATGATTGCGGACCAGAAAAAGGGAACCGAGATATTTTTTATTCACCTGTCTGGTCGGGCTTAAAATGGCGTGACGATTTCGAGATGTGATTCGCGCGGCGGGCTCCATGGTTTCGGGGACTTCCCTTTGAGATGTGAGAGTGGGATGGGAGCGCGGGCGGGGGTGGGTTGGAAGCGGGGAGACGATGCATGCAGCCCGCCTTCTCTTCCGCACCGCAGTAAGTTACAAAATCGGAAGGGAACTCTGTGATCGATTTCCCACGAACCCCCCTCCCTCCTTCCCCCCCTCAGATTTGCCCCAAGCTCCATAAATATTCACTTGGGCTCTCCCCTCGCACCGCTCTTGCCCTCGCAGGTGTGGCGGAACGTGGATTCATAGGAAATAGACGGATACATCTGAGACAGGTTAAGTATAAATCACTAGGTTGTGCAACCAAAGATCATTCTTTCAGATTAAATCCCAACAGGCACTCGAGAGTATTAAAATTAGAACATTTCAAAAGAATTATTTGCATGACAAGAAAGTCCTCAACTGTCGGAATAACAACTTGCATTTGTTACAATGGAAGCTAGTAGAACTTAAAACAACCTATTTTTACGATTTAAACTGAATTTAAATGTTTATTCAACTGTACTTTTGGTGATACTGTCGAATATTATTAGCATTCCAATCTCACATCTTTGAGAGGAACATTTTTCGAGAAAACAAATTATGTTCCCTTTTCTTTTAAATTCAGGATTTTCTCCTTTTTAATTTGGCTGCTTTTAGTTACGTCCTCGATTCAAGATTTGTCTAATACTTTAATTGACCAAATAACGACTAAATAGCTATTCTGTTCTTCTAGCAAATATTTTATAAAGTAATGTAATGAATTAGGGAAATACTCGTAGTGTAATCTAATGAAAGCATGTGAGAAAGATTCTTTGCTTGCAAAAACTTGATTCAATTCGTTAAATCTAATGAAATCTCGGTTAAATGGTAACTATTTCAAAAGAACGGCGTGCCATAAATGGCATGGGCTTGCAGAAATTCAAAGCCCTGCTTTCAGGAAATGGCAAAGATAAGCTTTTCCCTAAATCAGCGTTTTCATTGAATTTCGAGCTAAGTAACGAAATACATCTTTGAGTCCTAGCCTGGACGATGGCTCAGAACTGTTGAAATATTGTCTACATTACTTCTTTACTGCGTAAAGATACGAGTTCCAATAGTTGGTGTTCTTCATTTAAGGCTTTAACTTTTGTTTTCCTGCCCGTGTTAAACATACTTGAAGATATCCGACCGTATAGACTATTATTAGTCCTATAATCCCCCCTAAAGATTCAACCTTCAAATATATTAGCTAAATTTGCTACTAACGAATGAGACCGTTTTTGAAAGAACAAAATTTCATATTATCGAATTATTACAAAGCGAAAGGATTCCCAGACCTCTAAAGATGTAAGCTCCTCTTGATGGTGGCTTAAAATATTTAATTTTTATTGTAGTTACCTTGATTCAGCTAACATTCCAGAATTTGCAAGACTGAAAACTTTTCACATCAAGCTTATAAAGAACCAAATAGAAGTCCCGGCCAGCCATAGAAATGATTTCTCATGTTTTAAATCTCTCGTGATTTCATGCATCAAGGTATCCCCCTGCCACACACCCTGGCGGTGGCTTGCAGGGTATACATAAATAAGTAAAAAAGGCGGAAAAGCACAACTTGAGATCCATAGGAAAGCGAGCGAATTTTGGAGCAACGCTATAGACAAAGGATCGAGAGTATCTGATTCTAAGAAATGAAGCCCCCAGGGCTCCGTAATTATTGGACGAAGATACGGAGTGGATTGCACTCAACTGCGGATAAGGAGCTGTTTCCGTATCTGTTGATATTTGAGCCATCCTCTCTCGTTTTTTCACCACCAGCACTCGTGTTTCTAAGGGAGAAAGTTATTTTACCAAAGAATTTTCACGCTTCACTTACTGGCTACTTTTAATTTCTCACATACCCTTTCGTCTCCTATTCCTTTGACATTTAGTAACGCACTCTTGTGTTACTAACGGACTCGTGCACCGTGTATGTTGCTTTCTAGCTCGCTATTGTAAATTTTAATTCCCTTCATCATTCATCTCAATTTATTCATTAATTCGTGCATCGATTGGCCTGACTTTATGAACATTCCTTCCTCCACAAATTTCCGGGTTCTGTTAGTTACCACAATCACTTTTTTGAAGTGTGACTAATTGAATTAGATAGTATCCATCGTATACCATTGAGTTCAGTGTTTTAATAGTGTCGACCATAAATCTTGCACTGGATTGTTTATATCAAAACCTAAACTGGCAGACGTTATAATAATATCTATCGAAAGCTTTACTAATCAGGTCTATATTCGCCAAGAATTTGGAGTATAAAAGATCGCTGTTATATGCATAAAATTGCAGAAATTATTTGAATAAAACCACATTTCATTATTAAAATTCGGATTTTCCCTCTTATTCGTCATTAACTAAAAGGACACAGTAGAATGAATGTTGGAAACACTAGCAGTTTAGTCTTGCCAAAGTAAAACATTTACTTCCTAATGCAACTCGATATTGCAATTTCGTATGTATTGTATTCAAAACCTAAATTTACCTCAAAAGGTTTCAAAGAAACTGCGGGAGATGCCGCAACAGTAACGGAGTCGTCCGTTAATGCGCTAAACATTTCAATAAATATCGGCTAAATATTTCGAAATGTGATAGGCCGCCTCGGCAGCTTAACTGACTAAAGCACTCAACCGGACATCGATGAATCCAGGTTCGAATCCCGGTCAAGGCGAACGGTTTTCCAACACTTTGAAATGTCTGCATAATCAAAAGTTTTGACTGAATCGTCTTATTTATATGTCATTGTATTTCCTCTACTTCCTATCAATAGCTGACTTTTACTCTCTTTACACTTATTCAAGGACCACGAGACCTAAGATTCTGTTAATTTTGGATTTAATGCAATATTTTCTCATCCCTGGTAAGGTTTTGAAAAGTGACCCCTTTCTTCTTTAAAACTAGAATATGAGACATGGAGATATGAAATTTATATTCAGCAATAAGGACCTACGTCCAAAATACAGTGATTATTAGAGTCGCAGATTTCATCCTTTCCTTCTTTCTTCTCAACCGCTACCCGCTCAGAGAAATTCTAGTACTTGTGAAATGCTAAAAACATGAGAAAATAGCGACTTATGGCAACATTAGTTGGGATCTTTTTCTCCCTGGAAATCATGGGGTCACGTAGTCACTCGGTCCTGTGAATGCGGACACGAAATTCACGACCGGAAAGTCGAAGAGAGACACAAATGAAATCTCTCGAAGGCCTCAGTCTGCACCAGAGAATGGGATTCGGAAGAGAGTCAAAATTGGGTGGAAAGTGAGGGGTTTTCGTGGCGAGCGAGTTGTTATGTCTGGGGATTGGCGAAAATAGAAAGCTGAAATTTACGGCCAATTTTCGCGGGGGGACCCTCTTCACTTGCTGACTCCTTGGCGGATCTTTGAGCGCCCTCTCGCTTGTGCGGCGGAAAACGGGATTTAAAATAGGCCGATTATGAAGGTGTCATTGGAAACTGCACGTATCCTGCGAGGAGGGTACTCGAATCAATCAGATGAACAGGATGCGTTTGATTGATGTGCGTTTCCTATGCACATTGCTCAATTTTTCATAAATATCGAGGTTCATGGTTTAAAATGTCGCATTCTTACCATTTTTAATATAAAAAGTAAGAGCGGCTTGGCATTAAGATATAAATTCACTTTTTTTGTTATGGCTGTGGATTGTTTTTTTTTTTAGCTCAAAAAATATGGAAATTGAGTATTTTCAATTTAATTTTATTGAAGAAAATGATTATTTTTAGGAAAAAATAAAGTGAATGTTGAAAGAATGACATACTAGTATACTACTAGAACTACATACTAGTATAAGTAGCAGCCGAAAAATGTACAAATTACCTGAAATTTTGAAAAAAAATGCTTGCTGGATTTTATTCTGGGAGAAAAATGAGCTCAGCAGCAGGAATAATTACGGAATGATTTAATTACGGAATGCTGCCATATTGTGTGTTGGTACAAAATACGATATGCTGTTATCCAATTGCTATTTTTAGCAGTAATCTACCGGCTTAGGGTTGGTTTTTGATGGATGCTACGCGGTATATACTCGTTAGCCCCAGGTAATATTACTCAAGATATCCTTCAACCCCGTAATAAACATTGCAATAACTCATTCATTAGCTCTGCACACTCTCTACCCCGTTTAATTTAATCCAAAATGCCTATTTTTACCCCTTCCCTCTTCCTAGCTTTCCCAGCATTCCCTTCCATTACAATTTCCAGCATCCCAGCAACCTCTCAGTATCCCCATATCCTTCATTCTTCGAATTTCTCTCAAAGGCCATCTCTCTTCTCCTTCCATCCGTAGAAGCTCTTCGATTGTTTCCCTTTCTGTTTAATTTATTTTGTCATCATCTACATCTCGAAAGTCTTAATTATACGCTCATCCTTTTCCCTCAATGACCAAGTTTCCGTGCCATCGAAAATTCACGCTCCATATTCAAGTGTTCATTGGTCTTTTCTTTGCATCTTTACTCAAGGTGCTTGTCATCAATTCCCGTCTCTCCGTAATCGCTTCTTTGCCCAACGCAAGCCTTTTCTTGATGTCCATACTAACTACTCTCCTGACCCTCCTCCAAAGCACTTCCTGAATAGGTGAGATGTTCCACCTGTTCTAGTTGATTTCCTCCCAACTTTAACCTTCATCTCGGCCTCCCTTCTCCCATGAGAATCCCATAAACTTCGTTTTCTTATGTTTAATTCTCATCCCATACACTTGACTATCCTATTACGAATGCTATATCACCCGCAAACCTCACTGATTTGAAGGATTCCCCGCCTACTTTCACACACCAGCCTCCACTACTTCCATTGCTTTCTCGTAATTTCTTCCACATGTACATACATCGAAAGTAAGGTAAATACACAAACTTATAGCCTTTTCTTTGCACATTAGTAAGTTTAGTGTTCGTTGAAAGTTGTATTCGGAAATTGAGTTCTCCGTTCAAGGATAAGATAGAAAATATCATCAATGGTGGTCTTAGAGGGTTAACGTAGGTTTTTGTCGGACCCAGGGACTGCTGCAGTTTGGCACAATAGGGGGCCCATAATTAATTTCCCTTGTTTCACTTTGCCGCGCTGCTCAGAGCAGTGTTTCACGTCAAGAGGATGAAATGGATGAGACGCCGTTGGGTTTCGGCAAAAGGCTAGTATTCTTTCATGGCCGACCTGATTCTCGAGGTCACACTGTAATTACGCTCGGTTTCGATGTAAGGGATTTATCCATATCAGTGGAAATTAGTGTCGCATCACTTTTCGTGATCTATTGGACTCGTGATTTGGGTTTTCTCCTGGCGTGAAAGGGGAAAGATGGGATAATAACTGATCTCATGCTGGCATGAAAACAGTATGAATTGACTGGCCGAATTCGTCAAATGTTTTCTATTCCCTCCTGCAAGCCTCTATTCTTTTCTATTTCCTCCTGCGAACTGGTTGAATTCCAACCTTGGGGAAGCATTGAATTTTATATCGCGGCAACGTTGGTTATTTCTGGATTTTTTGACTTAAAACAACTGAATAATTTGATGTACTTATTGTGACGAATATAATTAATATCGATCTATGCGTCCTGGGATGGAGATTACATTGTCTGAATATATTTAGCTTATTCTATATGAGCTGTAATTAAATATACTAATATTTCAGGGAAAATATAAGTTGTCACAAATTTTCCGGGAAGATTTTGTGACCGCCTATTTATTCAATTATGATTAATATTAACGCGAATATTCCAGAGAATCTTCATTAACAGGATTTAATCAAGAATGCCAAATATCCTGTTATATTAATAAATTCGAAAGGAGGAGCATGAAAAACTTAAATGTAAACGAAATTGAATGAAATTAAATCCATATATTTTTTTACTTGCGAAAGGGTTTTAATATTATTTCAATTAACGTAATGTAAAATAAAAAATAAGCACTTTGATGCGGCGTATGTCGAAGAGTTTTTATTATGGAATAATTTACCTTTGAAACTCACATCACAATTTTATTTTAGGAAAACTAACTCCCGGCGGAAGGTCATACGACAACATTTTGAGACAGGAAAAAAGATCTTATTATATCTACATAATGCTTGTAAGTTCTGAATAATTCAAGTCATTATCATCATTAATTTTGCAAAATTTTAACATTGTTTTACGCGCGTTTTTCTGTTTGTAATTTAGCATGATATGCTGAAATGAAAACAATTGCTTGATGTCTTCCTGTAGAGGTTGAGTGTCTTAGCATGCCAGACCTCTTGGCTGACTTGAGCAATATTCATTCGTTCTCGGGTGAGGGTGGGTTGGGGATGATGACAGTTTGCTTTTTCAAAGAGGTCGCCGCTGGAAATTTGTCCCGCCGGGTTGACTGATTTCACGGTGGGAAAAACTCGCATAGTTAATGACCTCCATTATTTACAATACCCTACCCGAACTAATACTTTCAACTCCTTGATTTTTAACTCGTGCATTGCAAAATCTCATGAAAACGAAAGGGAAACTGCCTACAACAAAGCAATATTGCTGCACAGGCATCCACGCCGTCACATTTCCCCCAGACATCAGGGTGAAATAAGTATGAGAAACGGGAGGTCAATCTTGGGCAGACCTTTTTCAGGTTTCAACTATATTCTAGGTCGCTTAGTTGTGATCCGGCACAGAATGTACGAGGGAAATTAATGCTAATGTACTTAGAAGACAGAAAATCAGATCACATTACAAAAAAATAACTATTGTTTTTGAAAATACGTTGGGTGTGAATTTTTTTTATCTGAGGCATTCATTGAAAAGGCCTTTTTTAATATTAGCGAAGGCAAAGGGCATTTGTTTTTTCTTCTCTTATAAATTTTCTCTCTCCATTATGCTACAATAAGTGGAGTATACAAAATACTTGCGACTTTGAAGGTACACTTGGACAGCGTAATTACAACTACCCACTCACATTGTCTCTTAAAAAAATTGGTGCTGAACACGAACGATATGGAGACACCGTTGACACCAAAAGTACTCATGTTGGCAAAACTCCACTCATTTATTCGACCAAGGGAACTTTGAGAAACATCATGGTGCTTAGGGTTCGATGAGGAAGGAGTAATTTTGGCTTCAGCAAAGTATTCGACCGTTCAACAATTATTGCAATAAACCATTCCGAAATGGGTGAGATTTGAATTGTACGTCATTGAGAATATGAGCGGGCAAAAACTATTTCACTTAGGCACATGAGGTGATCAATGAGTCGCAGACGAAAATAGGTCGCAGCGAGCAGTGCAGGTCGTCGTCACCTTACCCTGCGGTCAACAGCGTCAGATCATTTTATGTATATGAAACCGCGTGGTCAGCCTGCCTCATGGCAATGGACCGTGACTCACGACATGCGGAGCTCAGTGAGAAAAGGGAGGGAGAGTGAGACGGTAAAATGCAAAGCATATGCCAATGGATCCTTGAAATTATGATAACCAAGTGGCGGCAATTGAATGTTTTCATGGAATTGGATATTTTCCATTTCATTGTTCATTGAGTTACCTAAAGATTTCCTTCATTTATATATATCCTGGAAGCTACCGCTAGCCTGTGTGGCAGGGGATGAATACACACCAGAATAATTTTACCAGAACATGTCCCTACTGCGGTCGAACAATGTTATTATGATCCCCTATCGTTCGTGGAAAAAATGACATCTTAAATCTATCTTTTCCACTCTTAATCTCTCTAAGTTTATTTGCATGTTCTCTCCTACCGTGGTACAGTGTGGGTAATAATATATTTTCAGCATCACTGCTTCAGAGACCTTCCAATTTAAGCAAGGGCTTCAATCTGTAATTTAACCTTCGTCCCATTAGAGATTCCCAGCCTAGCTGCTCCAATATTTTGGATAAGCTACTAAATTTATCATAGTTTTACAAATATAGCTCCTCTGTGCTGCACGCGATCCAATTCGCCAATCACTCCAACTTAAATTCCTTAAACCCAGACATCATATTGGCAAAGAATGAAAAGTACGAATAATGAAACTTGTCCATTCCGAAAAGAATATGGTCCTTGAGCTGCATATAAATCCGAGTAATGTTTGTCGTTATGGATTTTTTCCTACTGACGACCGTAAATCAGAGAGTTGAGGGAATGAAAGATTATACTGTCCAAAAAATCGATTCGCATTCTGATGAATACTTCTAGAAATTAAAAGTAACCCTTTGGGGAGAAGATAAGAAGATAAGTTAGTTGCGAGGAGAGATGAGGTATCCCTTACCTGATGCTGTTATCAGGAGCCTCGGATGAGCCTGGCACAAAAGGAAAGTTCTCGTCACCACCAAAAGTGTCACCGCCGCGACGGCCGACTTCGAAATTGACGAAGTATTCGAGCACATACTGTCACCTTTATGTTTTCTTTCCGCACCGATGTGTAACCACTGTCTCAAAATTCACACACGTAACATGCGTTTTTGCCGACGAAAAAAAAATCTTCTCCTCGCTGGTGACGTATTCTTTCGGCTGAACGTCTTGGAATGTGTTTACAATTGCATCACCCCCTCAATATTGTCAGAGTTGAGAAGTAAGACCGGTTGTCGTGGAGATTTTCCGTCGAATTTTTTCAACCGCTCTAATCCCGTTGACCTCTTGAATTCTCTCCGCACCGACCCCTGTTGCTCATCTTCGTCGCTCCACTGTTTTCCTCAAGCCGATCTCCCAGGAGCTGGAATAAATCCTTAAACCTCCTCGCCGCTTGCCTCCTCCCCCGCCGCTGCTACGGCTCTTCCCTCCGGCACTCCTCTCTCGCGAGCCCGCCCACTTCCAGCCGTCCGGCAACACGGGCGTCAGGAAACACTACGGGGGGCAACTATGGTGGTTGTGGCCGTGGCGGCAAAGCAGATCCGTCCTCGACTGAGGCACGACACAGATTGTGAGAGTTTCCCCGTGAAGCGCTCACTTTCTCTCCAACTTTATAGCTCGCGCGCTATCCCGACCTCGGCAGCGGTGGCGCCACACCGTCGCCCGGCGGCAGACCCGCGATACACTCGCCGTTGTACGCACTCGTCAGCTACATCTTCCTCCTGCTCTTTCTCTCTCTCTCTCTCTCGCCGGTGTCCTCTCACATTCTCCCTCTCTCTTCCTTCCCAAACCTCTTCCCTCGCTCACCTTCGAATCCCGAGCCCTCAAATCTATTCACCGTGATCTTTGGGTCGTCGTGACGACGCGCCGGTGTGCCCCCTCGAAGGAGGGAGGGATGGAGGTTTTGACCTGATCCGTGTGAATCCGCCTCATCCCCATTTCCCTTCCAATTCCCCCGGATTGCCCTTTCGCGCCACTCATTGCATCTCCCTTTCGCCGGCATTCCATCCTAGGAGCGCTTTCGGAACCGAGGCGTTTTTTTTATTAACACTCCTTGTTCTCTCCATAGTAATGCCTCCTTTTCGATTTTCAACGCCATTTTTCGCAACGCATTCTTCAGTTTCGGAGAAATTACGCGAATTTACAGATTTCCATAGAAATTTGTGGTTAGAGTTACTGAAATTCAAATTTCCTAGGGTGGGAGTATAGAATGATAACACGTTAATGCTTAAAAAAATTATTTTGTTGTCCTAATACTGGTGAAATTATTAAAACTTTCAATTTCTCGTACCCTTTTCTAATTGGTCACTCTATAAATACGCAAGAGTCAGTTCTTACTGCAATTCCTTAGATTAATTTCCGTATGAGGATATTTCAAGCCGTCTCCTCAAAGAACAGGGACCCGACTGACTTAAGCACATTGCATGAGGCTCTCTCGAAACACTCACTTAGTAAATGCTAACTAGGGAGCCTTTATTCCATAATGGTTAGTCAACGGGTTCGGAAAATTTGTGTGGATTGTAGACTGTAGCCCAATTAAAGGTGTTGTCGTCGTGAGATCAAGCATTCCGGCGAATTAGTCTCCGAGGAAAGGGGTAATGATTGCGATTTTCATGTCGAATAGTCTGCTGGCGGTCGTGATCGTATCGGCATGCTCTTTGGCAAAATGGCGTGCAATACACGAAGGGAGAGAGAGAGAGAGCGATAGGAAGAGCCATTAGGGATCGACTGACGGAGGGGAACGATGAGTCTCTTTCCCCATCAACACGACTGTGTACATTTTTTTATGTAAAGGCGAAATGTCACCTCAATCTTGCTTGAAGTAATTTGAAGTCACCAGGAACTCAAGTTTCTTTTGCAAAATATTTCGAAAATATTTTTGAAATTAATACCGTGCATTGAATAAAGATAAAATTAATCAATAAAGAAAATAGTTGAATAGCAAAGGGCATGAAATTAAGTACCATGTTCGGCGTGAAAAAGTACGCGGAAAATTCTTCTGGCCATAGAAAATTCTTAGGACTTCATTTGGAGGCGCCGCCATACCGATTGCGACCATTTATTATTTCAATTTTAAATAAAAGCCTCAGTTACTCAACAGTCACAAGCGCAATCATTTATGTACGCAAAACAAAGCTTTCACTGAAAGACATAAAGCAAGTTATGATGAGTAATAGGTATCATAAAACAAGTTATAAGGAGTATAACACTTAAATACCTGACTCATAATTGCGCTGCAAGAAGGTAATTGATCTGGTTGTCAATAGAAATCAATTTAAAAAGATGTGATTCGATACCGATTAACGTAAGAAAGTCGAGTGTCACCCCACCTTCGCAAATAAAAATTTTATCCGTGCGTGCGTGCAAGACGAGGCAGGTTTGTGTGATATAAAAATGGTTGTAAAAAGATTAGGAGACTTATAAATGGTGGGAAGAAAAGTGAGTGGAAGTCAACATTTGGCAATATAGGCTGCCTACCCTCGGTATGCAATGCCTTCTCTTTGGGAGTCATTAATTGGAACGATTACATTTCAGACACGTGGAATCTCTAACGCACTTTTTATAAAGCATTTATTTTCCTACAAATTTTTGTTTTAAGAATTCCGATAAATGTTTTTATTTTACTAATTTCCATTAATTAGTTTACCGATCATTGCGGGTTTTGATGAATGCAGCAAACTATTAACATCAATAAGGTTCTAGTAGGATTGAAGCACTGCCACACTTCTACGCTCTAATTAACGCTATAGTAAATATCTTAATCGCTCACATTATCCTCAATAAACCTCTTTTCGGCTTCACCAATATCCTCCCTCCCTCTGCAGTCTAGTCAGAAATGCCTATTTTTTTCTTCCTCTGCCTTGCTTACCCAACTTCTCGCCACTATCACATTGTCAACCATCATATTGCCTTTCGGTATACCTCGTATCCACCGCCTTTCTATCAACAGAGGAATAAAAACAGTAGCCTAATTCGACATTATGAGCTTAACAGATTACTCAGTTGCTAGGAAACGGGACACCTTCTCGATTCAATTCGCTCTTTTTTCCCTAACGTTAGACTTGTATCTCTTTGCTAGATGCTCATGTGTTGGTGTTACTGTGGACTAACGGTCGGTTTGTATTTAAGACGTCAATCCCAGCTCCACTCCCACTCCTTAATTTGTTTGCATAGCATATTAACCTGCGCGTGATACTCTCAGGGTATATTTATTGCTTATGTCTTCTCCACTTTCTTTAAGAAACAATTTAGTGTTTGGTGTCATAAAAATTCTTCTATTGACAATGTCGTATAAGGGGCAATCCACTAGAACGAGGACTAGTTTTGATAGGTAAGGACATCCCTTAGTAAACCTGTGGCCATAAGGCCTGTGAAATCCTCGTATTCAGGGTGGGGACCCCCTCTCCTTTAACTCGGCTACCTTTCGGTTTTCTATGAAATTACGGGGATCAGAAAATAACACCGCTTGAATTGCTGGTGGCGATGTCCACAGGTGTTACTCGGGATATCTACCCGGGAATATTCTGTTCATTCGAACTAATAGGTGACGTTCTGTCTGCTAGGCCACCACGACACCATAAATAGCACTATGCCCTGCAAATGTCATCAGGGGTGGGAGTGAAGTTTGGAGTGACGACTTGCACGAGCACGGGCTTTAGAGTCGGGAATTATTTTCAGAACTATTCCCTGACGTTGGATAAAGTGTGTTGAAAAAGGTTCCACAATGTCATTACAGACAGTTTATCATATATTTTATGTATCTCGGATGTTCCTAGAATTTAAGGATTCATTTTGTAATTAGAATAAACGTTGTATTTCTAAGAAGGTAAGAAAATTACGTACTTTACTTAGATAAAATAATTTTTTATGGTTAATCCAGTGTTTTGACATTAAATTTAAGTGAACATATAGTTGGCTTATGACAAAATATCTACAGGTCTCAGCTTCAAGGTTATTTTCATAGGCGACGGTAGAGCTCATCTGGCATCATGCCTTGCATTCTGAAATTATCTCAATAAAGGTGAGAAGGCCAGTTCCTCTCCCTAGGCTGCTTGCGGTTTACCATAAATTTCTAGTACCCAGAAAATCACACAACTTAGGATTGGATGTGGTTTTTCAGAGGTATTAACTAGGTTTGAACGCGGTAGCCTTCATGAGAATAAAAGTTACCACGGCAGTTTTCAGTACCTTTCAGTTTTAACTGCTTCTAGAAAAGCTTCTATCCAGTGTATATTTTATCCGTGAACTTGAGAATATTGCAAACGAAAGGTTATTGCTGCACACATGACTAATATCTCGAATAACTTATGATATTGTATTACGGGAAAACCAATTGTAAATTTGTATTATTCTGTTTAGAAGTACGTTGGCATTATGAACTATTTTAATGATGCTTATGTTATGAGACAATCGTAAATAGAAGATTCAAAGTCTCTCGGATAGTCAAGCATTAAATCGATTTTGCTTCAGTATATTATGGAAATGTAGTTTCAAGGGAAGAAGATGCATGTAAGAAAATGGATTAACTTATGAATAATTAGTTATCTGTGGATTTTGATTATCGTCAAATAAATTAAATTTGTCACAATTTTCATAATAATTGGCGTAAGAAAAGGCGAACACAAAATTTTTAACTGCGGGTGACTAGGGATGAAACAAATTTGCAACTTAAAAACTGAAATGCAAGTAAAATTACACTTATCCTCTCATATTTGACGATCATTGTTGCCCAATGAAAAAGGCAATCTACAATTTCAAGCATTCGCGATATTTAATAGTAAACATTATGTGGTTTTGCCCTAATACTGTTTCCAATGGTTTTCCCTTGATTGATTTTTTCATTGAAATTTTAAAGAATTGGAAACGATTAACTATTTCCTACGTTAACTGTTTTCTAATATTGTTGATTTTGATCAGTGAAGCGATTAAATTGAGTCAAAACTTTGGTGCCTGGTATTTCAAAATAATGTCACAATTTACCCTTACCATTGCCGTATTGTCTTTCAATATGGATGAAAACTTTACAGAATTACCGAACAAGAACTTCGACATAATATGTAGTAGTATTTAGGGGAGGCGACCGACTGCTGAGGTCATTTGCGCCATAGGGGATGGACAGGAAAGGATGAAGGGAGGAGAGAAACCTGGCGTCGGCATTAGCCTACTCTTAACTAAAGGCGCCAAACGACATAATATGCGCCTTCATTTCTCATTGAGACATAATGCAAAGTGCTATTTCATGAGATTAGATCTCTTATGAGACGTTTATCGACAGGAGTAAAGTTCTATAAATGATAAGAGGTGAGGGCATTTATGAAAATGAGAAACGTATCTTTTGCACGCTTCTGCAAAAAAATGATTTTTCATTGAACGTGCGTCATTAAAATCATGTCACGTTTTCTGTCCTCTGCAGGCAGTGAGCAAATGATAAAATATACACCGAAATTTTCGCCGAATTTTCATGTGGCTGCTTGCCAAAAATGTTGGGAACAAATTAGCCATAGCCTGTGCGCACCTTGCACATGCTTTGTTTTTTTCCACCCTCCCCTACAGCGCCATCCTATCCACTTGTTAGTCCCCCCCTCTCTCTCTCTCTCTCTTTCGTCACCTATTCACATCCCTTTTCACTTTCGACTCCACCCCATTCCCATGTTTGGCACATGTCGTCCTTCTAATCGCGTGACATTCCAGCCATTCATAAGCCACGAGCTGATCTTCCTCGGGCACACCCTTCAACGCCTACCCTCCCATTTGCCACTCGCCACCTTCACGATCTGGATGGAATTTGCGTATGCCATCCCTGACAAATGGAACGAAAACCTCACCTTCAAGGAAAAGTTCAACCCATGATGTCCTGAAGCACAGGATCCGTCCGCCTTTTGATTTTAAATGCGACAAACGCGCACATCCTTAGTTTATTACTGCAAGGTAGGAAAGAGACGAGACTGATTTAAAGAGAGACACTTAGAAGGCACTGATAATCTATTAAATTAATGTCGTCGATTGCACGAGTCAATCAAATTTGAGCATATCGACCGTACTTTTGCTAAAACTAGGGTCAATCAGCAAAAAAGAATAAAAATGATTAATCATAGAAAATCGATTAAACGGGGTATTAACTTTATACTTGTAACTTGGTCATTTTCCACGCTATAATTCACTATCCAACTTTTGGTAACTCATTTTGAGTGTAACGTAAAATTATCGCGCCGAGTTATTGGATCATTGGTAGAACAATAAGTTGTAGAACGGAAGATTTTCTTTACCGTTTGATCGTAGCTCTGGAACATGTTCCCAACTTCAGCCTGAAGGAAGTTATTATATGGAGAAGACAAAGTTACCCATCAATAATTAAAATTTTGTGAATTATTAGATCTCTGACAGGGATTTTTTTTCAAATTTCTTATTCGTATTATTAAGGCTTATGCTCTCACTCGCGGGTTATTTTTGAGGTACTTTCGAATTAGGAGATGCTAACACATTTACTGCCGTGCGCATTTTCATAGTTTGCGATGAGGTGTTATTTATGGTTGTTTAGTCATTGTAACATTATAAGATATGAATTTTCAAAGGGGGAACCTCGTGCTTCCTTAATTGGAACCATCATCAATAAGTTTAGAGGCCTTTATGGCACTCCTTATGAGTATTCACAGTATTTATTACCCATCGTATCGAGTTGTTCGGCACATCCCAACACGATTCTGTTTTTTCATTGCCAACTTCTACCTCATTCACTTCTACCTCATCATTTTTACAACGATTCTTTGTGAGTTGTTCCTTATTGTGTTATGATAATGATTCTCTTCACCAAAGTATTTCATTTTAATCCTTATTCAAGGATAAATAAGGTCAGCATCATAATATAAATTCCTCGGAAATTTATGAATTTTACAGGAAAATATTTTCTCCACCTTGTGCTGGGTTATGTGTTTTTGGATGTCTTGCCAAGTATGGCTAATTATTTCAATCTAATGCATTTTAGCCATCGTAACAACACGTAGTGATTGATTCCAGGAGTGGATCCTCCATTTAAATTTGAAATAAACGTGGATCGTTGAAATTCTTAGAAAATAAATCCATACTCAAACAGGGTGCGTTCCAAAAGTAATGCAATTAAATTTCCCACGCCGCTCCTATTGCTCGAAGTGGGATCAAACCACTTGGAGTAGGTGGGGGGGGGGAGGGGAAAGCTAAGCTTTGCCGCGAAACCAATCTCAGTGCTCTCAAAGCTGTGAAAGCTACAGGAAGTCAGTTATTGCAAACCTCTGCATGCTGACCGTGTCACGAAAAAAATGGAATCGACGATCGATCAACGTTACACGATTACGAGGTTTTGTGTTAAACTGAAAAAAATCTCTTGAAGAGACCGACAAAATGATGGCTTACGGGGGCTTTGAGGCTTACGGGGACTCTTCTCTGCCCTACTCAACAGTTTCGAGGTGGTCAGAGGCCTTTGAGGAGGGCCGGGACGAGGTTCACAACGAACAGCGCTCTGGGCGGCCGTCAACCAGCAAAACCGACAATATGTAATGGGGCTTGTGTCCGATATTTGTTGGACTCTGACCGTCGATTTAGTATGAAGATGGTTGCCAATGAGCTGAACTTGTCGTCTACTGTTGCGTTTCGCATTGTTGCAGAAGACTTAGTGATGAGGGAAGTGTGTGCCAAGCTCGCTCCCAAGGTGTTTGCCACAACGCGCTAAAAGTCCGCGAGTTCCTGGCCAAACACCCAGCCACACCACACCATCTGTATATCGTCAAACGAATGGTGAGAATATTTTTAGACAGGAAAGTTAAGGAGAGGTGTCACTTGCGTCGGTTGTACTTAACTTTGAATGTATTTAGAGCATTTAGGACCCTGAACAGTAATTTTCAGAATGAAACGGGATCCTGGGCAAAGCCGCCCGTTTCGCCAGGAATCCAAATGAACGAACAGAAGCAGTTATACGTGTATTATAATTGGATAGCGCTTGGTTGGTTGGGGGTCACTGGAAGCACGAAGATTGCACGCACGACTTACACTATTAGGTAATTGCAGCTCATTCAAGGTCAATGTTAACATCGGAGGCTTCATTTTATCTTCGCATTACATTGATAGGTGAGACCACAGTCAGATATTCTAATAGAAAATTAAGAGCAATATAATAAGGCATCCCGTTTTCCTCACGAGATTCGTGACAACAAGAGTATTTATCATGCACGAAATTAATAAATTCCTGAATATTTATTCACAAGGGGTGCTAATAATCTTCAGTTACTCTAGTTATTGATGGTGATCTTATACCCTCTGCCACAGGCCATCGTGTCAGAGTGTGCACGGTGATCTACGAGGGCTGCCAAGAAAGTGGCTTACCTTTCGGCGTGGCATGGCGGTGGGTGGGGCTAGAGACACCATCTTGTTGTTTAAACGTCCCTATACTCAGTGCTCAGGGGTAGACACTGCGAAATACAACTCGCGCTTTTTCTTCATGATATTTTTGCTTCGGGAGAGAGCAATGTTCCAGTGGACGCGGTTTTTCTAGATTTTAAGAAAGCCTTCGACAAAGTATCTCATAGTAAACTACTCGCAGAGCTAGAAGCATAAGTATGACATAGATAAAAATACCCGGGGTTGGATTAAAGACTTTTCGAATGGTCGGGTTCAAAGAGTAGTGATAGAGAGAGCTGGCTCAAATGCAGTAGAAGTTACTTCAGGTGTTCCCCAGGGAAGTGTCATCGGACCTCTTGTATTCCTACTTTACGTCAACGACATGACTCCGTATTCACTAGTAAGATGCGTTTATTTGCCGATGGTGCTGTGGCTTACCGTGATATCCGTGACACTGAGGACACAGCTGCATTGTCAGATGACCTTAATGCTATACAACAGTGGTGCGACACTTGGCAATTAGAATTAAACTTTAAAAAGTGCGAAGTCATAAATTTCTGGAAAAAGAGCAATACCCACCCGAACGCCTACTGCATTGGGAACACCGAAATGTGTGGAATGTGTAGACTCAATTAAATACCTAGGCGTTATCCTCACTTACAATTTCTCCTGGGTGAAGCAAATACGGGGAATATGTGGGCAAGCTAACCAAAAATTAGGATATTTGAAGAGTAGTTGATAAATGTGATGAAAAGGTCAAAGAGAAATGTTATCTGTCATTGGTCAGGCCTCATTTAGAATATGCTGCAAGTATATGGGATCCTCACGAAGTTGGATTAATTGCCGAACTGGATCGCGTGCAGCGTAGAGGAGCTAGATTTGTAAAACATTGAGGTGACAAACTTAGTAGCGAATCACAAATATTAGAGCAGCTAAGCTGGGTGTCTCTAATGGAACGAAGATTAAATTACAGATTGAAGCTCTTGCATAAATTGGAAGGAGATCACTTTAGCATCGATGTTGAAAATGTATTATTACCCCCTTTATATTACAATTGGAGAGATTATGTCAATAAAATTAGAGAGATTAAGTGTAAAACAGATAGATAAAGATGTCATTTTTTCTACGAACTATATGGGATCATAATAACATTTTTCGACCGCGGTAGGGTCATGTTCTGGTAAAATTATTTGGTGCGTATTCACCCCCTGCCACACACCCTGGCGGTGGTTTGCAGGTTATATATAAAAAAATAAATTAATAAATAAAGTATGCATCCTGCTGTGGTAATGTGTAGACTGTGGTTCTTCTACTTTGCTCACGGCGAACTATTAAAATGTGCGCTGCAATAGAAAATCCCGCGAGTTGTGAAGTGCAATCTGTGATTAGGTTTTTACTGGCAAAAAAACCACAAGCCACTTGAAATTCATAGGCAACAGTATGAAATGTACGGAGACGGAATAATGAGTGAAGTTGGAGTGAGGCAGTGGTGAATTCAGTTTAAAAATGGTCACAGCACGAATATTCACGACGAGGACCGCAGTGGTCGGCCTATCCTTGTGACAGATGAACTAACGGCAAAAATCAACGACAAAATTCGTGAAAATCACCGATTTACAATTACAAATTTCTCGCTGGAATTGCAACGGAGCACTTTGATAGTGACCGAGAATAGCATGCTGGTGTAAACAAGTGATTGAAATGTAAGGCGGCAGATTTCTTCAGAGGCGGAATCGGAAAGCTTATGTATCGTTTTGATAAATACCTCAATTTGATTGGAGACTATGTAGAAAGTACAGGGTTCGTCCGGAAAATAAGTGTACTGAGCTCAGGAAAAAAAATGTATTACACTTTTACATATCTTAAGCTAATATTCCTCAAAATAGGACCCTTGTGAGTCGATACACTTGTTCCAGCGGCGTTCCCATTCCTGGAACGCTCCCGCGAAGGCATCATCGGGAACCTCTCGAAGACTCGTCGTCGACCTCTTCTCTGCCCTCCACGAACATCTTGTGCCACCGAAAGATCATGTTTCTGGACATGGCTGACTCCCCGTAAGCCTGGTTAATCATACCGACAGTTTCGGTAGACGATTTCCCAAGCTTTACCGCAAATTTGATGGAATAACGCTGCTTCGGCATCGCGTTCCGTGACGTGGGTCGAGCGTGGAGGTTCGCGTTAACAGAGCTCCTCACTACACCACAGCTCAAAGCCGACTGCCTTTTTCAGCGTCGCTTGCCAACATACCCCCCTCCAATCGCAGCCCGTCAGAGCGGTGCTGGGCGCGCCTGGAGCGGCGCGCCCAGCCCAGGAGTCAGTACACTTATTTTCCGGACGAACCCTGTAGTTTAATAATGTGTCTTTCAGACGCATATAACAAAACATTGTCTTGTCACTAGGTTCATATTTTATTTTAAAACGAAAGTTACTCTCTGGACACATCTCGTAGAGGAAGATGTCCACCGTGACAAGTTCAAAAGGAAATTCAAGACAGATCACCCAAGTAATATGTAACCCGTGTGCTGTGGGATGCAGTCATAACTTAATCATGCCTTCTATTTTACTCCAGATCTTAAATGTGATATAATGGCCACGTAAATTCTCGAATACTATTTCTTATTACTTTGAAGAAAATAAAGGCAATTGTGTCGGGTCATTTTTTGACTTTTTCACTCACTACGTAAAACATTACACCACAGGTACATTCTCCATATATATATATATATATATATATATATATATATATACATATATATACATATATATATATATATATATATATATATACATATATGTACATATAGATATATATATATATATACATATATATACATATATATATATATATATATATATATATATATATATATATGTATATATATGTATATACTTTTTTCTTCTCGATGTGCAAATCTGTGTTAATGAATTGATGTCTGTCTATATGTATTTATGTGTACATATGAATGTAACTATAAGTTTAAATGGCTAATATAATATGTATATGACGATGGGTTAAATGGAAGAAGGGACCATTTGGTCTCAATTTCGCCCAAATAAAGACCACTATCTATCTATCTATCTATCTATCTATCCATTCTTAACGACCGTCATGACCCTCTAGTGAGGAAAATGGGCGAATTCATTATTGCTAGTCATGCCAGCATTGTGGGTCGCGGTAGTCCTGGGGTAGAGTGTTGGACTTCTGATCCGAGGGCCCGGGTTCGATTCCTGGGTAAGCCTTTATGGAAACTTTCAGCTCCACCAGATCTTTCTGAGAAACCATAACTGGCACAGGAAAAGGAGCTGCCCCCCTTACCCTGAGTCGTTGGGCATAATACTGGCTGAACTCCTCCATCACTTACCACACCGACCTTCGGGTTGATTATTGTGTGTATGGTTTTATGCTACCATTGACATCAATGGAGTTTCAAGAGTATATTATAAGGAGTTGGACTACGTTTTTAAATTGAAATATACTGAAATATCCTGCCCCATGGAAAATGGATTTCTGTCTCTGATAATCTGGCTGTGGAAGGTAGTGCAGTCTTCTTTCCGTGGAATAGATTTTCTTCAATTCGCTTTTCGTCGCAGTTTTCGGAAATGTATCGAGGCGTTCGAGTAGGGACTGCTTGTATCCGTTTTCTCCTTCAGCGGTTCGACTGCTTTCGTGTAAACCTGTTTTCTCCTTATTTAACAACCATCCAGCTTCCCTATCTTGACTTATCTCGCTTTCCTTTCTCGCTCTTCCTAAGCTTTGGAAGATGAGGCTCTTCCACAACATTCTTCGCTCTCTCGTTCTAATCTTAATTCACTACCGCGTTCAATTGTTTCCATTTGTTCAATTAAGGTGTAGTAAGCTGACATGCCATTTCTTTGATTAACCTGTTAATTAAAAGACACCTCACGCCCGAAAATGTATTTCTTATCTACCATTCTTGCGTTTGATTTAACCGTTTCAACTAGTGTCTAGGGGCTTAAAAAGGATAAATTTTCTTCGATAAGCAAATGAATTTCGTTTTTATGCCAATAATAACCTCCCATCGAACATAAATGACCTGTGCATGAAAGTGGAAGGTGATTACGAACTATAATCTTCAAAGTATTCCATATGAAGGTCACAAAAACATGGTTTTCTTCCTTTAAATATATCATAAAATTTATTTTTGGATTAGCTAAGATGAGAGAGACATCCACATATTGGAAGATACTATCTCGGTGGCTAGAAATCTGGATATTTCCTCGTAATGCTTCGTATCTACTGTCTACATATTTAATTTACTAAATTCTTGATCGTGAAATCCATGTTTTAAATGAGCGCAAAACATTATCTCATTGTGGTGGTACTCGCAGATAGTGAGATAGGGGTCGCCTGTACTGACGAGGTGTTTCCGACAGCCTCTAGCCATGCGTGAAGGGTGGTTAGTTCTGGAGATGGGCGCAGTCCTTCCGGGGGAAATCTCGCAATACTTCATGTGCTCCGTGTCCTCGTTGATCCAGGGAGATGAGCCAGTGTTTAATGGCTCTCCTTAACGGAATGCAAGGAAATGTGAAGTACCGCTAATGCCTTTCGCCGATGCATCCCCATAAATATGCCATTTCTCCTTAGATATCACGTTTCAAAGCAGAGGCCTTAAATGAGACGTGAAGCCTAATAAAAGACATATCCGCTTGCTTGCAGGACGTGAGCAGCTTTCCTCGCACTCACCAAAATTACTAAATTTGTTTGCGAATTCCTAAATTTTATTGCGCGGAGACGACAAAGGCCGTAACATCTTAACATTTTTGCAGTGCTATTTAATTTGTCGTGGACATTGCATGAATGTTAAAAACCTGCACCCACCCATTTCAAACTCTACACGCGTTGGATAGAGTTGTATTTTTTTTTAAACATTGGAATTCCGACGCAAATGTGCCTGAGAGTGTTTTAGCGCACTTTTCCACCATTTATCTGAAGACATATTTTATTAATATGATTGCATAAAAATTATAATCCAAATAACATAAAATTTTATACAAAGATTCCTTGGAAGCGATTGATAGCAAGTTGCAAGATGATTTGCTTTATTCGAATACAGTTTCGTGATTTATTACAGACAGCGTCTATGAGACATTTGCCAACAATGACGGATCCATTGGCCATTGACTAATGACTTGGCTACAATCCGTGCGTAGGCGTATAAATCTACGGTGACATTCGGTGATATAATTCGAAACCACGTGAAAGCGACATTATATCATTTAGTTTCAACTTTCTGCCACCCTATATTAGAAATTCGAAACCGTTTCAAATGGAGAAAAAGTGCCTACCTCGATCTTTCGACGAGCATATGGTGTTTTCAACCGTTCTCCTGTCGATCGATGGTTAGATTCAAGTCATGATGCCATTACCTAAACGTATTGCAATGTGTTATCTTTAAAGTATATTATAAAATAATCATAGCTTTCTTCCCGTGTATTAATTAGAATCGACCTCATATATGGCCACGAAAGTACTCCCAAAAGTACATGCGATACAATCCAAGCCAAAAAGCCTCCAAGATCAAGTCAATTTGATATTATTTCAAGAAAATTGCATTCTTAGACTAATTTATTCCATTGCGTTACACTTGTATACTTCATTCTCCTACGTCACATTTTTATATTGTTTCACGCATGCTCCCGCGATTTCAAATATCCGTCGTCTTGAGAGCTGTTCCAATTGCGAGAGTACATCGAGCCATGATGGTTTCCCCGCCCGCCCCATTCCTCCCAAACTATTTACTCCTTACCTGGTAGTTTAACTCTCATCCCCTCAATATGGCCAAACCAGTGTAGCACGCCTCTTTCGTAATCTTCTATTACCGGTGCACCCAATCCTTTATTCCTCACCCTGTATCTACTCTTTTTACAGTAAACAGTCAAGTACCTCATACTCTCGGCATTCAGTCAACATTTATGCACGCCCTGGAATACCCAGCTGTCATTTCCATACAATAATGCTGTGAGGAGTACATATTTTCCGCCTTAGACATGTAAGTATTTTTTTATATACTCCACATACGACCAACGAATATCGGAAGTTTTCCCGCGTTCAACTCAATCAACGCCTTTTAACCTCTTCGTCTAACGCAAACATTTTACCAACGTATACAAAATCATGCCCTTGTTCAAATAGAGCGAAGTCCCATAAGTACCTGGCCTGACCTAGAGATGGCGGTAGTTGTTTAAAAATATCACTGTATTAGAAAGTGCGCAATCTATAAAGCATATGTTCCAAGTTTGAAGACGCCACGCTTTTAAGTATTTCTTTGGCAGCCTTCAGTAGTGAACGTTTTCAGTGTTATTGTGAAAATTGAGTAAATTGGTCATCGTTATGTGATACCATGCTTTTATTTGAAAGACCTCAGTCCAACCTCTATGAAAGCTGAACTGGATTCTACTCTGGGTGAGTCTGCTCCTTCGTTTACAACAGTAGAATATTGGGCAGCAGAGTTTAAAGAAGGCCGTACGAGCTGTCAAGACGAGCATCGTATTGGTCGACCAAATGAGGTGACGATTCCAGAAACGGTGAAGAAAATCCGCAAAGTGATAGTGGATGATTGTCGACTGAAAGTGTGCGAGGTAGCTGACATAGTAGGCATTTCAAAAAGTGCGGTACATCACATATTAGCTGAAAATTTGGACATAAGAAAGCTGTGTGCAAGATGGGTGCTCACACTCGAGCAAAATCAGTGTCGTGAAGATGTTTCAATTGAGTGTTTAGCAAAGTTTCACAGCAACAAAGCAGAATTTTTGCACCATTTCATAACCATGGATGAAACATGGGTCCACTATTTCACACCTGAGATGATCAAAACAATGGATTCAAAAGGGAGAACCGTCTCGAAAGAAGGCAAAGACCGTTTCATCCCCAGGCAAGGTCATGGCGTCGGTTTTTTGGGATGCGCGTGGATAATATCCATTGACACTCTTGAAAAAGGAAAAACTATCAACGGCGAGTATTATGCGAACTTATTGCAACGTTTGAGCGAAGAAATCAAGCAAAAGCGGCCGCATTTGTCTAAGAAGGAAGTGTTGTTTCATCAAGACAATGCTCCAGCTCACAAATCCGTTATTGGAATGGCCAAAATTCATGAATTAGAGTTTGAATTGCTACCTCATGCACCCGATTCGCCAGATTTAGCCCCCTCGGATTATTTTCTGTTCGCAAACTTGAAAAAATGGCTCGGTGATCAAAGATTTTCCAACCGTGAAGAAGTAATGTCGGCAGTTAATGGCTATTTTGGGGTGCAAGACAGTTCTTATTATAAAAAGGGTATCGAACTTGTTGAACATCGCTGGGAAAAGTGTATAGAGCAGAAAGGAGATTATTTGGAAAAATAAATAAATTTTATTCCAAATTTTTTTTTCTCTTTGTTGGGTCGAGTACTTCTGGGACAACCCTCGTATTTAGCCCACACCCTTCCCATTCCCACCTCAAACGGGAAAAAAATTATTTTCAATGCATTTACCCTCTACTAGAATTTTTTGGTAAAATATTATTCGTTGAATGATGAAGTATTTAAATAGTACCTAAATTGCCTTTTAGCGTACTGTGAACGTCTTAATATAATACACCTGTCTGAAAATTAATTTGTTTTGGGAAAAAATCACGCCAAGGTGACCCAGAGGTTAAGAGCTTCCAATGCTTTGCGTAATTAAGGTTAAAGTACACAAAGTGCGTGGTTTGGTCTAGGTGCGATTTGGATATACGCTTATGGCAATTTTTGAGATCGAAGAAATCGAATTTTTAAGAAAATATTTTTTCCACAGACGGATACAGCACATACAGGGTCGCACCCAAAAGTGGTAGGACTGATTTTCTCTGGCGCGAACGGAGCGGTGGAGGGGGGTCTGCCTGGCAGGGTAAGGTGGAGGGGGCTCTTAGCAACAGACCAACACCAACCTTAGTCGCCTGCGGGCTGTCGTTGAGTGAGGACACCGTTTTTAGTGAAGCAAGTTTTTTGTCCGCGTCGAAAAACAAAATGAATCTGAATTCAAAGCAACGTTATTCAGTGAAGTTTTGTGCGAAACTCGGGAAGACGGCAACTGAGACCCTCAATATGATCAGGCAGGCTTATGGGGACACTGCCTTAAGCCGCTCCACAGTATTTGAGTGGCACAAGTTGTTTAAAGAGGGTAGGGAGCTCGTTGAAGACGACCATCGCTCCGGACGGCCATCGACGGCAAGAACCGACACGAATGTGGACAGAGTGAGGACACTGCTGTGCTGTGAGGAGCTTTTACGTGCAGGTGCTCACCCGCCTCCGAGAACGCGTGAAAAGAGTCCGACCGGCCATCGCAAACTGCTGGGTGCTTCATCATGACAACGCGCCGTGCCATGGCGCGCTCGTCGTCAGACAGCTCCTGACCAAATACGGCGTTGCCACGTTGCCGCACCCGCCCTATTCTCCCGATCTGGCACCACCGGACTTCTTCTTCCCCCTGATGAAAAGACAGCTCAAGGGACGACGTTTTGACTCGATAAAGGCCGTTCAAGAGGCTTCTACGAGGGTCATCAACGGCATCCCCAAAGAAAATTTCCAGCGGGCGTACGGGGAATGGGAGCAACGTTATACTAAGTGTGTAGCAGCTCAAGGAGCATACTTGGAAGATTATTAAGTCGATGTAAGTATATCGTCAATAAAATTCTTGTAAAAAAATCAGTCCTACCACTTTTGGGTGCGACCCTGTATTTCACTCAGTATTAATATGTTAATTCATTCACTTCATAGAGGAACGACAAGTCAACTGTCGAATTTTTTCTACAGCTGTTTTATCATTTACTAACGTGTTTATGATTTATGCCTATAGTTGAGTGTACACTGCAAAATTTGATAGCCTCGGATTATTTCTTAAAAGGTTAACTTAAATCCGGTGAGGCTGGAAACAGCCGCTAGTTGAAGTAAATGCCGAAGTTATTGTCGAAACTCATTATCATATGAAGCTCCTCTTTTTTAGAGACCTCAATTGAGTACTGAGCTCAGAATTTCTTAAACTATTGTGTTTCCATTGCGATATATTATCGTTTCTTGCAAACTAAGACATCGAATGTATCAGCACAGGAAAATATATAAATCTTATGTTGATAAAAGACATTTTATCGCAATATGTTTTATGGATAGCTAGTAAACATTTCGCATCAAGAGGTATATTTTTTAATTTTCCCATCATAAAATTTTACCTCTGAATAGAAATGGTTGAAATCGATGAATAGCCATTGTAAACACATTTGTGTATTTGACATATATATATCCCTGCAAATATTGTCACATATTTCTGAACTCCTTAACTTCTTAATGAGCAAATTAATATGTCTCGGTATTATTTAATTATGTGCAATAGAATTTTATTACTTGAAATCTTACATCAAATTTCCACGACATGTTTATTTTTGTCGTTGCTGTCTGTGGCCATTTGGGAGCCAACTTTGAGCCCAATACTTCACGTCAATTTTTAGGGCCCTGCTTTTTCTAATGTTGGAATATTAACGTATAGAAATAAAGGATCGAGTTAGCTTTCAATTCGCCCGTTGTTTTGATATCGCGCAGTAACTCGGTATGGGGAGGGAGTGTGAATGACGGAGATATCTATTTCGTACGTATAAAGTTGTGAGTTTTACGATTTGCGAAAGAAAATGATTTGTGTCTGCAAACATTATTTCAAATAATAAGCCCAAAAATCCGGAAACGAATATGCCATCTTATGACATTCAAAATCATGTTGGAGAAGACCTGAACATGGAGAGCTCTCGAGCTGTTATCATAAGAAAGGTTTCAATAGTACCGTAGCATCTAGGAGAATTTGGACTTTCAACTAATTCCACAAAAAAATTGTGGATCGAGTTAGAAACCGTTTGTTGATAATTTTGTATGATTCAATTTCATAAGTTACAGTCACGCAACATTTTAGTTATGCATGTATGCACCATAATACTATGTCAATCACTGAATTAGCCCTCTTGCATTTAGCAGAATACTTTGTATGCATCAAAGCGTTACATAGTTGTATGATTTAAAACGGCTTTCCAATTGTGCTGCTATGACTTGAACATATCACCGACCTAAATGAAATGATAATTGAATTAATGACTTTATTTCCATAATTATTCGCCTAATGTTTATTACCAGGAGGAACTAAAGCACTTAGTATCATGACCTTCCGTCGGCTAATTGAACTCCTTAGTCCCTCGCAAAGCTTTCCCTGGCCATTAAAATAAAGAAATTTCTCTCACGCGTTTCTTTTTTTACCCAGAGGATATATTTCCTTTGAATAAATTCATGAACGGTCTCATTGCTGAATCATCCTAAATTGCAAAATAAAATTGCCATTGTTCAGGGCTGTAAAGGTTCGTCAGTTGTCTGACATCAGCAGCTTCTTCAATATTCCACTGACTATTGCAGGCCAAAGAGTTAGCTGTCCCGGGAGGTCGTAATCGATTCTATTTGAATAAGAGCATAAGCACTTTTTTATCCCACGTATAGTTTTTATTACTCTTGACTCGGGTTTCAACGTGATGGCGACGTTTCACATCAAAACCCGGGCAGTGAACCTGTGTAAAAATTACGAGTATTTATTAAAAAAACCTGCTTGCGTTTCATTTTATAACTGCGGGGATGTGTGCTGTGCTCACGTCTGAATATCATTAGAAATGACGTTTTGATTAACCTGTATAGTTTTCATTAAATATTACCACACGTTAAAGCAAATCATTCTTCGAAATCAGTTGATAAATATTTGCGACTGTTAAAAAACGCAAGAATGAAAACATTGTGTCTGTTTCGTGAACATAAATTTTGATATGAAATACATCAAGAGTATTCGAAACATAGTTTAACCTTTTACATGAAATATCTTACAGTTTGAACCCCAAAAAGTAGGCATTAGAGTAATATTGTACATGCTCTCCATACCATAGCCCCCTAGAATGTTTTCTGCGGCATAGAGCACTTATTTCTCGGAATTCATCGTCGGATCGTGGGCGTGCGAGCGATCAAACGGCAAAAATGCATTCGCAATTTTTTTCCGCTTGCGCACGGCTTCTGGTGGCCCGTGTGACCCTGAGATCCCAATCCACTTATGCCGTGTCATTAGATTTCTCAACCGGGGGCGGCTCATAACTCCTCTACCATAGGCGGAGTCGAACCCGTCACCGTTGGATTCCGAAGGAATTGGGTGGAGGGCGCGTTGCCAGCTAACCGCATTACTTAAGATAAAAGAAGAAAACTATGTGTTACGGGACTCAGGTACTCGCAATGTACCGTTTGTTTAGTACTTATACGACCTCTCCTGTAAACATATCCGCAGAGACACAACCATCACATCACTGAAGTGGGTTGACATCTTTCTATGGTTGTTCAACTGCTTTCTTTGTGTTTTCGAATAGACTTGGTTTTTACATTTCTTTCGCGATGAATTTATTCTCCCAAAGAACACTTGTTCAAATAAATATATAATATTTGATAAACCATCACATATACTTCATAAATTCTTTCTAGAGCCACCGAATGTAGGTAGGAAGAATAATCCACGAATTCCTGTGACCATTTCAGATTTTTAGTTTCGACTTTAGACCACATTTTCATAGGAAAAAATGGAACCCATTCTTGTAACAATTAGCAGTGCTCTCAAAAGAGCGCATAATACGTGAATTTACGTCTCTAGAATGTCAACATTTGCCTATGACTTTCATCCTCACATTTACGCTCGTGTAAAAGTAGTATTAAGTTATTGTGGCATAGCATTCATCCACACGCAAGTACTTGGAGAAAAATTCAGTCTTCATTGATGTGAGAAGGGAAAATATTTGTTAATTAATTAATTAGTTCCTATAAGGCGCTGTCCAGGCTGTGTAAAAATATTAGATTATGTCAAAATCTTATAACTACGTTCTTCACAATAGTTCGGTCTTCATTGATGTGTGGGTGGAAAATATTATTCAATTAAAAAAATTAGTGCATGATAGGAAATTATGAGATGATTTTAGCATTGCTGAATGTTTCTATTTTCATGCCCCCAAGCCGAACTACGTTCCCAGATTTATTAAATCCTTTTGATTTCCATTTAAGGCTTGCCTTAATATTACGCTACGACCCTAAGATTGTTTGAAATTAAGTTTGTGCCCGGAAGAAAGCCGCACAACTTGCATACCAAGATCTCAAGGGGGAGTGATCTCATATCTCGAGACGGTCTCTCCAATATTTGCATAGAAAAGGGATTCGTTGCAAGAGGCGACGGAGAAAATTGTGGGCGGCGCACTTTGACATTTCGTGATTTCTCTTCCGGACTGGGAAGTGGTGCGCTTTCGACGAACCAGAGGCGTGACTGTCGTGTTCTTCTCGCGAGTACAACGCAAACAGAAGTACCGGAAGAACTTGGTACCTCACAGTCTCAGGAGGTGATAGCGGAGGAAGCGCATTCACAGATGATTGATTCGGGAGGTTTTGTGGCGAATAAATGAGTATGGATGCCATGGAGGGCAGGCATGTCATTCCTCAAACTGACCGCTAACGTGGAAAAGGGGAGTTCAACACATAAAAAAATTATGCTGTCTAAATTTATCACGAAATCGGAATAATTTACATTTTTTTTGTAATTGCGTTTTTCTCCTAAAGTTAGAATTTTCTCGGGAGACTCATCAAAATTCGTGAAAGTTGAAAGTAAAAATGTGGGGTTTTTAAAACCTGACTTTCAATTTTGAATTCTTAAATCGGTGTGTTGATAAGCGGGAAGTTGATAATTTAAAGGAAGGGCTTCAAAAGAAAAAAAATATAAATCTAAATTTTATTTTTTATCTTTTCAACTTATCATTTATATTTTCTCTTGATAATTATGCATTTGTGAACCAGATACATTATTATTTAAAAACTAAGTCCATATCTTTGATAATTGTTAATTGTATCTTAAATTGCAATGTAATTACCTTGCATAATTTGAGTGCTCACCCTTATTCTGAGTGTCATTTGGATTAAACGCGGGTCCCAACAAAATGAATTATTTAATCTTTTTGGAACCCCGTTCCCGGAGTCTAGTCTTAAAATACTATACATGTTGTGCATCCTGTCGGGAGCATCCTTGTATAGCTGATTGGCCAACCGGTCGAGTTTTTCGTAGAGAGAGTTCGTGAAATTGTAGAAGGGGACGGTGAAAGGTTATTCTGGTATTTTCTCTATGAAATATTTTTACCCGAGTCATATCCCATGGCAGTGGGCGTGACGATTATAAATTTTTCAATCAGCGGCGGATGGGATCCAAGCGATAAGAACTACCCTGGTATCTTCCTGAATCTAGGACACGCATAAAATACTGAGAAAAATTAGGAATAAGAAAAACTTGATGAAAATCGCAAAAATTATAAAAAAATTTAAAGAAAATTTCCTATGGCCGTAATAAATTAGCACCACTCGTCCAAAAGGAAAACTATAAATTGCTGTAATGGTTTATGGGTGAAAATATTCCACGGTAGTGGCCAACCACAACCTCTCAACCAGAATACACTTCCGCAGAGGTTTGCGGGAATGTTACTTCCTCACCAGTGACCAACTACAGACACAAACACACACTCAAACCAAAAATGGGATCCTTCACGGGGGTTTAAGAGAGACCGCTACGGATCCCTTGGGTCATGACCACATACACATTATCCGTGACTGTTTACGGGAAATAATTCCGCGCCAGGGACAAGCAAAGAGCAGACACGCACACACACTCACACATTCAAAGAGGGCCTGAAAACGGGGAAAATATCATTCAAATTGAGAAGAGTCAAGGAATAGCAACAAACAGGAAAGAAGAGGGTTTGCGTCGGATACGCGTATTTCGGCCCCAAGGTAACCGCCCTCCTCAGCCAACTAAAGAAAAATAACCACTTGCAACAGAAAGTTGTAAGTACTTACAACCTTCTCTTGCAAGTGCTTATGTGAAAAAAATACAAACTTTATTCATGTGGTGATCATGAATCTTTTCTAAGCAGAGCCTCAAACTATCAATTACATCAAAGTTCACTGGGTTGGGCCCGATACCATTGATATGGAACTGAAAACAATAATTCAGCACTTAAAATATCTACACAATACCCCTCAAGACGCCACAAGGGCATGTGGCGGGGGGTGCTAGGTCACCAGCTATGTATGCACAATCGCAATCATGTTACCTCCACGCACATATTAGTTTGATCATGCACTCGAAAACTAATAATCGCGCGAAAGAAATTACTTACATGCAACACTATTCAATAAAAGGATACGTATATTCAACTCATGTTGTAGAACTATTAAAAATGTGGATCTATTAAAGAAAAAGAATAATATGCACGAAGAAACACGTAAGATATCGAAAAATATATAGTATACTACCAATTCTAATTATCTTATACGCTATCGCTGTGATATACATTCATATTTTGATCTCGAATGGTCCGAGGAAAAAATGATATTCTAAATCTATCCGTTCTGCAATAAATTTCCCTGATTTTACGTTGGTGATCTGATCTACCGCAATAAGTGGGGGTCTGTAATATGTCTTTTAACATCCTCAGATATGTAACTTGCCTCAAATTTACGGGGCACATTTAACCTGTATTTAAGCCTACGGTCAACTAGTGGCTTCCATCCTAATTCTCTCAATAGTGTAGTGACACTGCCACCTTGTTCATTACAACTTTTCAAAATTATCTCCCATAGTACCTCGTTCGTTCTTTATTTCAGAGGCAATATTTTATCTCACAAGTATATTATATTTATAGAGAGAAAGTTTCTCTCCAACGTTTGCAGAAAATTAAAGTCTCTCCCCTCACTCTACATCACATGGCGGAGGACTCGAGCACCAATGGGAAGTGCTAGAGAGAAGAGAAACTGTTTAGAAGAGTTTATTGACAGTGGGTATTTCAATGATATTGTATACTATTTTATTGACCAGAAATTGTTGTTGCCCGGACAAATTTTCAGAATGACCCAATTTAGAACCTGTGAGGTGGATCTAATCTTATAGATCTCGGAGTTAAAATTAAAATGAAATATATATTTAGACCAGGAGAACACTTTGTCGCTCGAGAAGTGTCGTTCGCATTTGCGCACACCATTTCCCTCGGGGTTGGCTAAAGGGGACGACGGTAGTGGTGTCTCTCAAAAGAAGGCAGAAGCCTTCAGTGAAGCAACTGGCAGCCGACCACTTTGCGAGCGGATGGGAAAAGGGCGAGCGATATACTATATATCTTCCGAATAGTGGTCGTCGTTGCGGGGCATCCCTATCCCTGCGCGTATTGCAACAAAGGAGGGCCAGCCAGCAACCGAGGGCGGCGCCACACACACCTGGGCTGGAAGGCAGTTTCTCAGGCGGTGGACCCTTGAGGATGATTGCCTTTGCGAAAACGCCGCTGTCGAAGCGAATAATATCTCACCGAGAGAGGAGGGGAGGGGCGCTCGTCTCATGGAGCCGCGAATGAGTTCCTCTGCGATGGGAAATAGGGACTACTTTCGTCAGGGTCGTCGCCATGGAACGCCAGCAGGGACCCTGGGCAGGGATAAAAGGAATAAAATGATGAGCGATCCTTGGAGCATTCGCATTGTTACTTTCGAAAATGCTTGAAATTTGACCTTAGGTCCATCGAAATTGACAGCCATTGCCATTGCAAAAATTCCAACATCTATTGACGTTTCATATGCATGAGTTTAATCAAATATTTTCATTATACAAAAATAAATGAATTCCCGCTGAGTTTGAGAATACGAGGTCTGGCCAATAAATACGCGAACTGGTGCAATCTGGTGGTCATGACGCGGACTATAGACCCGCCCACTAACTTCGGTAGTTACCTTGCACCCAAGGAGCCGTCTGTGCTCGGCGGAACGTCGAGCTGTGCGTATGGTGCCAGTTATGTTAGTTTCTGCTGCCCTTTTTTTTACTGTTTGTCGAAAATGGAAATTAATGAAATCACGTGGCAACGAATCAACATCAAGTTTTTTGGTGAAGTGCGGTAAAAGTTATCAAGAAATTACTGAAATGTTGAAAGCCGTTTACGGTAATAATACTCTGAAGAAAACATCCGTTTTCAAGTGGATTAAGTGTTTTAAAGATGACCGACAAGACGCCACGGATGATGAAAGGCCGGGACGACCAAACTGTGTTGATGACAACATTGATCGTGTGCGGTCCCTTGTCCTAACCGATCGTCAAAAACTGTCCGAATGGTATCTGATGAACTGAATGTAGGAAAATCAACAGTGCACACTATTTTAATCGAACATGGTGGATGGATCCTTTACCATGACAATCCACCTGCACATTCAGCATTGATTGTTCGCCAGTTTCTGGTAAAAATTCAATCACCAACCTTGATCATCCGCGTTATTCGACTGATCTCGTCCCCTACGACTTTTTCCTATTCCCAAAATGCCAAAACGTGATGAGGGGACATCACTGGGAAGATGTGGAAGACACAACAAAGCAAGAAACGACGAGAAAACTAAAAAGCCTAACTGCCGAGGACTTCCAAGGGTTCTTTAAACAGTGGATAAGAAGATGGAATAAGTGCATAGCATTGAATGGAGAGCACTTTGGAAGGGACAAAATCGATGTTGACTAAATTTAGCAAAAAAAAAAACGTTTTTATGGCCTCAGTTCGCGTATTTATTGGACACACCTCGTACTTTATTTTCAAACTCATATTTAAAAGACATGACTGCCAAATTATTCTTTAAAGGCTGTATACTTAGTCATAATTTCTTCGCAGAATGGCATAATTAACTCTTTCACTTAAATTTATCTCAAAAAATAGATTTGTGATGTAGTGTTTGATTCTTTCGTAATAATTTTTGTCGCTCATTCCGGATTTTCCATTCAAGCAGTCGCAGTTTTCTGCGGTAGCATTTAACTAAATTTTTGGACATCCCTGAGAAATGACGATTTATCATGGGGAAACGATTGTATTGGTGACATTTACTTGGTGGGCAAAGGAGGTAAACCAATGCGAAAAGATAACACTCAGGGAAGGGTAAATGGGAGTCCGAAGAAGTGGTTTGGAGCCATCTCCCCTACGCGATGCGACAGCCAGTCGCCGGGGATGAGCAGTGGCGTCGGGCGAGACGAGTCCTCCTCGTGAGGAGTCCCGGGAAAATGAGTCTACAAGACTATCTCATGGCGGACCTTCTGTCAAGATTCTGTTAAAGATTCCGAAATGTCGATTAAAAATGGTCGAGAACCATGCCGACGAATATAATGAACGAAAATTACGGATCCGCCCCCTAAGTTTTGACTATTAGAATTTCGATTCAAAAGTTCCCTCGGCTGTATTTAATACAAGTTAGATTTCCGCGAACCACGTCTCGGTAAAATAACAAGAAACTAATGCGAACTTCGTATTATTCGTTCTATTTAATGTAATTTTTATGGCGTAGAATTAGTAGCGGCTGCTCTCGGATGAGTTAGTCAGGTGTGCCTTTATTTCCCCCGGGCTTCGTGAGACCTAGGTGCGAACAAGGATTTTTACAACACGCTTGTGTTATTTTAATTAACGTCATTATTAACGAATATGCTTCGTCGTTCTTCAAATATTGTGTAACGGGACCCAATGTAACGCGGTTTCCGGTGGAAACTTTAAAGATTTTGAGAATTGCAAGAAATGCAAAATACGTGATCAAAAAATGTTGATGCCCAAGAAAATTCCGTTATGGTAGCGTTATCCACATCGCGCACAAAAGTCTCAAGATCGCATGAACGCCTAAGTTCCCTCCACCCACCCTCCTAAAGAAAAAGTACAATGTCGTTAATGCCGAATTTAAATCGAATGCTTTGCTTTTTTTCCAATGAAACCTCTTAATGCAAGGAATTTATGTAATAATTTTATTGATGTGTGGTTTAAACTTATATGTAACAGTTATATGTATGCTCAAGTTTTTTTATAATTCATCTTTTTTTTCTTGCTGATTGATAGATGTAAATGAGATGGAGATTTTCTTATTTTGTGAAAGAGATCTGTGTTAATGAAATTAATAATACAAAATAACTTTCCACTGTCCTTTATTAGCGTACAACCGGTTTCAACCGTCAAGCGTCATCATCAGGTCATTGTGTTTTGAAGTTCCCTTTAAGTGTACTTTTGTTTTACTGACTGATGATTTATTATCTTTTGTGATTACTTGGGACTTGTGTGCCACCTGACACTGTCTGTCTGCACATGTAAACTTTAATAATAATAGATAGGGGATCATTGCCTGACTTCTCCAGTAAAACGAAAACGAAAATAATGTAATTCAATAAATATAGAATAATGGTTAATAAGTGTCAACCTTTCACTTCATTTTTATCAATTCCAAGCATGGCATTACTCTGTGGCATCATCGACTAAAAATATTGTTGCCCAAGTATAATATTGCGCTAAATATCAATCTCTGCGCCGTTATTGACGCGTGACCTTTATCGAGTCTTTCAATGATTGGATAGGATTAGGAAACAAACGCAAGCATTACAAAAGACAGAAAGGGAATCGCTAGCGGGGTTAAGTTTGCCAACTTCGGATAATCTGTTATTTTAGAAAAAAATGTTTTGAATAAAAATAACATGTCGAAGGCCCTCAACCCCGAATATATCGGAAGGTTTGATCTCAAAAGAAAAACACAGGAGATGAATTGCAGGAGGCAGGGTTTAAAAGATCGTATTTTTTGGGAATTGCCCGAGATCAGAATGCGATGATAAGCAGAAAATTCTGATGACGTCGTAATTCGTCTCTGTAATTCGTGTGGAGCCCATTCCCGTTGTTCCTTATGTCTTAACTCTCCCGTTATACCACAGGTATTTTTTTTTAAATCGCTAAATTTGTTTGATTCAACTTCGGTAATGATTACTCGTTATAAATATTTTTTAAGAGTCTCATTGTAAAAGAAGGTCCCGAATTTGTTGTACCGTAATTTTATACTCGCATAAATAGTTCAAAATAATCCCCCATTTGTAACCCGAGTCCATAGGAGCGTGAAAATCTTTTAGTCTAGGCTGACCTTAATGTTAAAACTCACGCTCGCAGTGGTAAGAGCAGCTTTAAAGAGCTAGATAGCATGGTGACTGAAAAAAATGTTTTTCCGTCGAACACATAGTCGCCTCAGATTGGATAAAAAAATGACAAGAGTTGTCAAAAAATATTTTGACGGCGTATAAAAATTCAAATTTACCCGCTGCACTGAAAAAACAAGGCTTTTAAGAATGCTTGTCTTTTATAAGGGCCCAGCCATGAGGCCTCATGTGGGACGCGACTGCTTTCTTTAACCGCCATTCTCTCTTTACTCTGCATAATCTGGTCTTTTACGATTATCATACCTTACTTTCCCTTCCTTCATTTCTCTTATTTTCCATCAATTCGGCCCACGGCACGTTGACTCTTTAAATAAACCGACGACCACCTTTAACCTTGTTTATTATTTTTTCCTTTCTATACACGATTTTCAAATGGGTCGGGTTTCTTAATTTATGGACAAAACATATAAACCAATTTTCTGGTGCTGCCTGTCCCTGTATGCGTATAAATTTAGTTATTCTTGCGTCGTAATAAACTATATTATTAATAAGAGGATCTGATATTTGACACGCTATTAAATCATGTAGTTTCGGCCAAAATCGTTCCACTGACGTTTTAATAAACATGCAATCAATGCTCTCTATTTTATTAGTTTTAATTGTTAAACTTTAAGTATCTTTAATATTGTTAAAAATGGAAATCTGAAAAGTACTCTTTATGCATTTAGGTTAATTGAACATCACTAATGAATAGTGTTTCAGATAAAAAACTATTATTCTAAAATATTTCGATTAATTCTTCAACAATTTCTTTTGAAAACGTACATTATTGGCTTATTCACGAAACAAATATCAATGAAATTTGGCTCCGTGATGAATGACGCAAAAAAATTTCAAAATAAGTAAAATCAATGAGATATTCGTTAATGTGAATACATAAACATGGATTGCCTCTGACAAATATGTCTCAAACAAAAATATATTTTAACTTCTGCGTCCAAACTTTATTCCCTTGGATTTAAAGAAATGAATTTTCCTTCTTTAACATTGGATCAATCCATAAATTTAAAAAATGTAGGCAATGTATTACAAAGAAAAATAATAGTTGGATGTATCAAGTAGCATAAGACCAACCAAGACTGTAAGGGAAAGGAAACATCGTTAATCATTTTATGAGGAAATGCAATCGTGGATGTACATCTTTTTTCACAGGAATCATTATGAATAGAGAAAACTGAAGGAAATTGCGAAACCAAGTAGCCTGGCCAGCAGGAAGAGTTATATGATTCGCGTTGATATTTTGTGGCATTAATACTAAATATGTACCGACTATTAAGGAAATGGAGATGTAGATTCATTGCGCATGTCCTTATGAGAGTATTGTAATCTGTTGTTGTTTGCTAGTTTGTCATACTTGTTTCATAATACGTTTTTTTTATTGGAGATGCTAATGAAATGAAGAAATATATGCGCTGAAGCACAAGAGGTTTTTTAATTTTGCATCTAATTATTCAAACGCGTCATCTCTGAAGCTTAGCATTTCTAAAGTTAATAGATTGCATTTAATCTAACTTCATGGAACTAGCCATTTACTTTTTCCAAGAACACGTCGCATGAAATGTGTATAACTTTCCCGGGAAATGTAAAAAATGCCCAGTCGCAAGAATATCAACTAACTGGATAATTTTCCAAATTCGTCGGCTTTTTCATCGGAAAATATTCGATACCGAATTTGTCAGACCTCAGCTTTACTATATAGACAAACATTCCATAAACGAACACTAATTAGATAATAATCACTGCTTAAAAATCTATTTCACTGGCTATTGACTGGTATGTTGTTAACACTAGGAATGTCAACTTATTGATGAACGACTTATTGTAAAGTTACTTAGATGCGATTGTTTGTTTTTCTTAGGGATGTTGTATATGAAATCGAAAGTTCTGAGGGTTCTTTTACGTCTCTCATCTGAACTGTGAGGGGCAATTGATAGATGTCTACCTGTTCCATATTGCATTTGTGCGCATTCGTAAGAGAGCAGAGGAAGGATTTTAGAACAAAAAATAAATGTTTTTGGTTTTCTGTAGTAAACTAACAACCCATACCAAACGCCCTCGTGGTGGTTTCAAGGAGAAAATGAAGGTGTTATGTTTACGGCCTGTTTTTGGATTTTTTATACTTGATCATTTTTCTAATGTTTTCTAAGAATATAATCATTGATTTTCTAGTTACAAGAAAAACCTAATGACACATCTCCGAAATATGCCCTTCAATATTTTCCTTTTCAGTATACTATATTGCCTCGATAACTTAATGGATTATTATATATGAAATTCCTCTCCATATAATTAATACCCTGTTTCTACGGTTAGTAATCGTGAGAGTCTTTAAATTCAACTCGGGTTTGCTGAAAGCGATATGAAAGTGCGGACCGAGCATGAAAAAAGTTCGTCTCCCCTGACAGAGAAACTCAATTACCATCCCCTTCTCTGCGTGGCACAATATCGACAAAGCAATGGGGGAAGAGAGGAGCCGTGTTGGTATTAAGTTCCTCACGAGTTCCCTCTATCGATAAAGCAGCAACCTTTTATCTCATTGGTATCTCAATGCAAATCCGTTTCGCTTCCAGCCCCACGCGTGATCCGTTTTCATTCTGTGATTAAAAAAGGAGAGTACGGCAGTCCTGAGAAGCAGAGGGACTGACATAAGGCCCACACACAGACACACGCGGTCGGGGAGATCTCGGGGGACCAGGTCACGCTTTCATTTTTTCTTCGGGGAACGAGGAAGGCCTATGGAGGGCCTCGGAGTAGATTGGGGTGGATAGCGGAGGAAGGGACGAATCGGAGTGCATGTGCATCGGTAGATGTGTGGAAGCGGGCAATAGGGTCGAGAGTGTTCCTCTGTCGAGCCGTTTGCCGGAAGGGGGACGGACGACGGGGGGAGAGGGCGGAGCGGTGAGGGGGTGACAAACGTCACCGGCATTCGAGAGAGGAGGGTGTGGGGGAGGCCTTTCTCCCTCGCCTCCACGCACTCCACTCCGCATCCCATTACTCACCTGGAGTTCCATCGCCTCAAAGGACAGCCTCCTCCGTCCCGTTCGGAGCTTCAAGACACTACCGCCCACCCTTCCTCAGTGCTTCGCCACGACCTTCCTCCCAACCCCCCTGCGAGCCAATCTGGCCAACGATATCGCCTCCCAATACCACACCAACCCCAAACCATAACCCATCGCATGGAACCAGCTTCGTATGGCGGCTGTTTTCTTCCCTGGAAAGTTTATAGAGTGCGTTTCGTAATCGGACCGAAGAAGCGAGCTTTGAGATTTTGTTAAGGTGCGCATCGTTGTCAATGATGCAGGTATTTAAATTTGGGCTTTGCTTACGACGTGCCCGATGTCTTGTTCTGCCTCACCGATTTCTCTTCTCTCTGAGCACCGTTCCCGAAATTCTTCGTTATATTTAAGAGTAATTTTCATCGACATTAAGTTCGTACGATCGCCTTTCCTCATTCATTATGCGTGGAGAGCTACGCGCCCCTTTGCCGGCGTCTGGAATGGGCCAAGTTCCTTTTAAAACGTTCGTTTGCTTTCCAGAATAAAACGTGGAAGTCATTTGACATAAACCATTGCCTTTCGTGAGATATTGCTGCCTATATATCGACTCATAGAGAAAATTAACTTCCCACACCTGTAAGATTGTGAAAGTGTGAAGAATACGAAATGAAAGAAGAGCTTGCTATCCGCAAGATGAATTAAAACCTGCTGGAATACACTTGTCCCGCAGGTCCTCTGCGTACGTGACAAAGGAAATCATCGGGATATATTGCTCCAAGTCAAATCTTTCTCTGAATAACTGAATTCTAATTAAACAGGGATCAATACAGCTTCACTCATTACCAGTCACCTTAATTAAGCTTGAAAAGTAGGTTTCCGTTCCCTCTTTCTAAACCTTATTAAGATCTATTCTGATTTAAGGACTAGATAGCTTTAATATCCATCGATTCCGTAAATAATCGCACCTCTAATACTCCTTCAGTGTCTAAATTCCAATCCTACCTTCTCAAAGTTTTTCAGATGCGATAAACAGGTTACTTACGTGTACGTGTTAATTAAGCTAAATGTATTATTAAACTGAAAGTATTAATTAAGCTGAACGGAAATACGGTTCAAATGATAATTATGGTAGCGGAATTCTCACTATAATTTGCGGTTTGGTGTTTGTAATTCTCACTATTAGGCGCCTAATGCTATTTTTCAGAAAAAAAGTTTCTAACGCCTTGAGGCCCACGAAAAACTTAGGATTCCTATGAAACAAAAAATTTAAAAACAAAAAAAGCCCTATGCTACCACGTTCTGTTTCATGGTTCCCTCATTTCATTTGGTTTAATCAGGCCAATGCTTCATTAATTTGTCACGCTGCAGAATATACGCTGAATTTCGTTTATAAATAAGAGAAATTGAATTTTTCATGCATTAATGCAATCTCCCACGGTTTTCTATTATTCTTAGTCTTGATGTGGTCATGAGAAGTAATTCATTTAATTCCCTTTTTATGCGTTCACTCGATTCATTTGGGATAACCCTGCCGTAGGTTATTATGGCGATCAGGCTACTCCGTCTTGTATATGAATGCCCCTTACTGTTTAATAAGGGAAATTGAACTAAGAGGTACGATGGGTTACTACGTCCATACTTATGTAGTAAGCGTCGATATCGCATGTCTTAGGACGTTTTTTGATTGATAAATACATTTCATTGGCCTATTTAAGTATGCCTGCATGAAGCCCAGCCTTGCGTCTTGTTAGCTCGGGATGATTGTTTCCGATCCTGTTTTACTCCAAGTGCAACCGATAACAACATGGGATTTTTAAATGTCCTTGAAACAGAGCCAGTTTGACGACTGCATCCATAAATTTTTCGAAGGAATCTTTTAGAAATAAATCAAGTCCCCCACATTCGGGTATTCTCTCTGATGATACCGTCTCTCTTAATCTTCTACCATCCATATATTATACTTCCATGCGGAAGGGTGTCTCACTCTTTTGTGAATAAGAAGTTTCGTCCGTTTCCGTGAATGGAAATGTAAAAAAATAGGTTTTCAGGAGGCGGTTTGATTGCCTAAATTTAATCAGGGAGTTTTGGAGATGGGTTCTGGAAAAGGGCGGGGAAGGACGTATAGGAAGGCGAAATAAAGAGAACTAGCAGAGAGGACGGGAAGGCCGGGACGAGGATGGAATTCGATGTTGGCGTTGGGCGGCAAACGGGGAGGGTCGAAGGAATAGAAAGCGGGAGGAGAAGAGGGTTTCGTGGGGGTTCACGAAGGCTGTTCGGATGTGTTGCAAGGGATACGCGGTGATCGCAAGGTGTTGGACTGCGTGCTGCCACTCCAATACCTCTTCAGCACCTAATAAATGATCGCGATGAACTAAATTGGCGAGTCGAGTTGAACGGGGACAGTAGACATAGATTAAAAGAAAAATTTTCCCGATAGGCGAGAGGAAGGCGACTTTATCACTTCTTCTGCGCTTTCCAAACCTGTTCATCAAAAGAAATAATTCTTTTGATAAATAGTCTTAGAGAATTCCAGATAGGTCTTCCAATGTTGCTCATTAATATTCAAATATCCTTATGACTGGGTGCCTATGCCATTTGATTTCTGTAGTTGACTCTATGGGGACGCTCGGGCGAAGCACTTTACTTTCGGGGATCAATATTTCCTTAACTACTCATATTCGTGGGTGGGAAATTGGTTTGACGGCTCTTGTCCCAATTCTCTTGTCCAGGGGATATTTTTTCTCAGGCTCTCCATGATTTGCGTTGATCCATTGATTGATAATTTACGTACATCCATCCCGGGTTACGACTAAAATTTGGCTCACCAACTCCAAAATATCAATTTCCCAATAACAGTTGCCACGCTGGGTTAGTATTCCAAGTTAACCATCAAGTTATTAATTCCGAAGTACTGATAACAATCATCTCCAAAACGTGATACCTCTCCTTGAGCTAATGAGGCAGGCAACGGTAAATGGTGTTAGTAATAAATGGGAGAGAGTCAGTGATAATGAACACTTGAATTGGACTTCGGAAAGATTGGTTGGTGACCTCATAAGCTAAAACGATTGTGAATGTGACCACGAAAATAACTGCATCATTCAGAGGCTTGGTGAAAGGCTTGATGGAAAATTGAATTGTTTCGGAGGGATTTGTCGAAGGCTATATGATGGAGAAGTTTACTCATGTTGATAATATTTTTTTTAAGGTAATCTACCGCTTAAGGTAGGTTTTTGGATGGAAACAACTACCAAACAAATATTTTATTACTCCTAACAAAACACAAAATCTATCATCCTACTCTATATCAGGTCCCTCTTCATCTCTGAGTACTTTCTTCCTCCCTTCATGCCGTCCAACATCCCTATCCTGTTCCTTCCCTTTCCTCTCTTGCCCAACATTCTCCCCTTTATCACAGTCTTCAACATCCCACTGCCGGTCAACACCCCCTTCATCCACTTTTCCTGCCTCCATAGGATTGCTCCCAACAAACCCCTCTCTTCACCCACCATACCAAGTACTTCCTCATTTGTTTTCTTCTCTGTCCATTTCACCTTCTCCATTCTTCTCCACACCCACATTTCAAAAGCCTCCAATCTACGTCTATCCTCCTGCTTCAATGACCACGTTTCCGCACCGTATATAGCTACGCTCCATATCAAAGTTTTTACGAGTCTTTTCTTAACATCCTTACTCAAAGTCCCTGTCAAAGTGAATACACCCAATGTACTCGTAAAATAGATTTTTTAGTACATTTAAATAAGGGATTTGCTTGAGTTGGACTTTGCGGTTAGTGGTCCGATAATACTATGAACGTGGCCCTAGCTAAACATTTAAAGATCAAGCTTACGTAGTTGGACGAGCACAAGGTGTTATTGGATGCGCATGATTGCAACGGTCCTCCGTGACCTTATATCCATGTGAAGAAGAGAGAAAGGGAGGAATAAGCAAAAACACTCGGCAGGTGAAGTAAATGGGCGTCGGCCTTAGTTCTCTTTACTATCGAAGGTGCGCCCATCCCACGTGCGGTATGCTGTATTCCATGCATAAACCCTGGCGCGAAACTGAATGTGCGTCCCGGCCAATACTGGTCGACGATAGAAATTATTATTGTGTTGGTATTTTAATTCGCTTAGAATAATAACGCTTCGTTTAAGTTTATCGCTATAATTGGCATGTAATAAGTGCCAGTAATCATAAAAACTCTTGCAATTATCTTTAAAAGAGTGGTAAGACGAATATTTTATGGAAGTAATTATTTTCGCGCCATTGTGGAGATCTTCCTTGATTTTTTCAATATAATTTAAAGGAGAGCATACTTGTTAATGTTATTAATAATATAAACCACCTTACTCTATGCTTCCGAAGAAGTTATAATTCCCAATTGGAATGAATCCAACTTGGCATTAATCTGTGAATATTAATGCCTGCGTAACTAAACGCTAGAGCAACCACTTGCAAATCTTCTACTATAATGCCTCTGCTGCTGAAAGCGTAGCTAATGGAATGACATATTGACGAAAACATTAAAAAATTAAATAATTAGAGTTTTCTTAAATATAGATACTTAAGAAATCACAATCAACTCAGCCATAATCATCGTCATCATCAAAGCCATATGCCACTCATGGTCACTGTCGCTCCTTCTATTAATTAATATTTTATTTTTTTTAATTAGCTTACGGTTATTTTGATTCTCCTAGATTGTTTTACCCATATATGTTCCTTAATTATTACTAATACTTACGGTTTACATGGCTGGAGAATGTAAAATACTTGCTGAAATCAGAAAATGGAAAGCATATTCCATTTCATGAGTCATTTCATGATTTTTGAACGCGTACTATTTTTTTCTATTTTCACGGTGAAGCTTGAAATATGTCTTCCAAAAAAATGATATCCAATATTCTCACTTCCATCGGCCTAAGGGCGATACTAAATTCCACATACTACGTTAATTGACAGGTTAAGGTCAGTTGACGTTATTCGCTTTTTTCTGACTATTTAATAGTTTATCTACTACATGAAATAAATCCGCATGTAAAGTTCGATGTTGGGACAGGAAAAATGTTTCCGGTGGAATCACACTACGAGAATATATTAAAAAGATATTTGGGGAGAAGTGCGTCAAAAGTACGATGTACGAGATTCGCAGATCATTAGCGGCTTAATATTCACATATGCTTCCATCATTATTCATGTATTGTTGGGGAGATAATTGAGGTGGTTTCCCTTGCCTTCCTCAACGGTGTTTTTAAGGTGACATCATCACTTTCAATAGCCGCCCCACGGGGTCAGATGTCTTGTCTTTGCGGTGGTCTCACTGAGGAATAGACGCTGCGTGGATACCTTTTGTTTGGTTCCTGCCCTTCGATCAACCTGGCAGGGATTGATTGCTTCCACCAACACGACCCTAGGAGTCATCAAATCATATAAACCCTTCGACCATGTCAAGGTTGCAGTCTATGAGGAGGGAGGATGGAAAAAGTGAAATGGACGCAGAGAATAACAAGCGAAGCTCAAGTCATGTTTGTTGGGAGAAATTCAAAGGGTGAATCGGATACAGGGCATATTGAGTGGCGATGGAATGCGTACTTGATAGAGGGGAGAATGTTTACTAAGCGAGACGGAGGGAGAAGTAAGGCGTGTTGGAAGGAATTGAAAGGACTTCAAAATCATGAGTAGTTGAAGAATGGCTCATTGTAGTGTAGGGTTTTCCGATGTCTATCGCCGTGTTAGATCAGACTTAGAAGTGTAGTCGTGGTTGGCCCTTGATTCTATCAGTATTCAGTATCAGTGTCACTTGATCTGTAGACCACCATCAATTATAACACTAATAAGTAAATATAAAATTGTTAAATTAATATTTATTTAATAAAAAAACATAGTAAAAGCATCATTTTTTCCTGTAATGCGCCTCTTTGTCAAAACTAAACTTTAAACACGACAAACTCGGCCAAAATGGTTTGCAATACGCTTTTGAGTATTTCGCCGGTCATTTTGAATCAAATCTTCGACGATTTTGCGATGTTTATTGTCTGTGGCTGTGATCGGACGTCCGCTGCGTGTTTCATCGAAAATTGTGGCTTTTCCAGGCTTGCAACGAAATGTGGTGAATCTCAGTAGGAGTCACTTTTTCAGCAGCTAAAAATTCGATAACAGCACGCTGTTTAACTCGCGTTGGCATTGCACTAGAACACATCTCCATACTTCCGCTTTTCAAAATGCACTGGATGAATGTAACGACCTCAAACCTGAGCATGAGTGTTGAGGGGGGATGTTACTTCCACATGCCACCGGGAGTGTTTCTGAAGGTCATTTTTTTGTGGCCTATAAGCATGTGTGCATTAGTTTCCAGCCTGCCCTCGTATTATGCTGATGAATGTTACTCCAAAAACTCGTGCGTCATTTGCCTAGCTTTCAGCTGTGGATTCTGCTGTGGATTTCTATGGATCCTCATAGTGAAAACTAATATTTTGTGTTATCCTAGATTCAGAAAGAGAATAAATATCTATTATTACCCCTCGAAGTATTCTCCAATGTAACCTCTGGTATAGCCTTGCTTGAAACAAATAATACACACATTTGTGATGATAATAGTATTCTGCTGTTAAGAAAAAATTCACACTGCACGAATTTGATCCAAAATCTCATAATCTCGTCTCGTGTCAATACAATAATTTCAGAGTGTAAAAATCAATCGCCTTAACCGGGATTCGAACCCTGATCCCTCGATGTCCGGCCGAGTGCTTTAGCCAGTTAAGCTATCGAGGATAAACTGGCTAAAGCACTCGACCGGATATTGAGGGATCCGGGTTCGAATCCCAGTCAAGGCGAATGATTTTTACACTCTGAAATCGATGCATTGAAATGCATATTAGCGGATGACTCCGTTAAAAGTTACTGTTGCGGCATCTCCCGCAGTTTCTTGGATCTGATCTCGCGCGTTTAGTACTATCACTTCCAACCCATCTTCCTTTGAAGGAAATTTCTGAGGGGGTTAATGCAATATTTTTTACAATTACATTTCACTTATTAATTAGAAGGAACTGACTGGCTTATCTAACGGTATATGCCTACTCTATATCTCAGGGGGTTTTGAGTGAAAGAGATTACTATCTGATACACATAAACCTCGTAAATTGTTCTTCAAGAAAGATGGCTTAGTAGTTAGAGTCAGTGGCCAGCAAAACTGTCTAGAGATTTAGAGGCGTGTACAAAGTCAAATTATTCTTTCACAGGACAATTTCAATCATAAGTTTCCCCAGCGCGCTGTGTTAAGTATATGTGTAATCATTTTCAATGGAGTAATCTAATTAATTAATGTATCGCTGACCGAAATTTCTTTTTGAGAATTCTGCAGTTGTCATCTCACAATCCAAAGGCCCACATCCGTATACTATCATACTGAGCTGCAGGACTTTGGCGGAACCGACAGCATTGTTTCTTCAGATCGATTGCTAACACAAGTTCCAATCCAATCATAAGTTTCAATCCGTTAAGCATTTATATCCGGCCCTGATTTATGGCACTCAACCGTGAACTGTGGCTACCGGTTCTGAATGTTGGCACATGCCCCGGAATTATGACAGACGCCTATGGTTTTTGGCAACCGGTCTCTTAATTCACATTCGGTAATATTTTCCGGTTGATGGCATTCGAATTGGAACAGCCGGGTTAAGTTTTGGCACACATCCCTCGTAGTCTGACCCTGATTTTTGGAATCCCGCCCGGATGGACGCTAAATGGTATTCGGAGGAGCAAGAATTTGAAATCAGTGACATAACGAGTATTTTGTAAGAATATTCGTTTAACTTAGTGATTTCACTTTTTAGGATTTTATAAGAAATATCTTCAGTTACTTCTTTGATCCTTGAACCTTGATAGCCATCGGATTTAGTCTTGAGAGACGCGCCACTACCAACAAGAGTGAGTTTTGTTGACGGTATGATACTTGTGCACGCATCAACTAGGGCAGGCAAAAATCAGGGAAAATACGTGAGCGTGACGGTGAGAAACATTGTATTTGGCTTACTTTTTTCTCATAGAAAGGGTCAGAGAGGCTTTAACTCCCTAGCCATTAGACCTAGTACTGCAATTGAAATGTAATCCGCTATAAATCCAAGGGAGTTCGGTTTTTTTAATAATTTCCTTGCATATAATTCCCTTACCCAAGTATAACTTTGTAAGACATAAGTTGCGACTGCAATTACTCGTATTACGCCTCGATTCGTGCCTCAGTAAAATCTCAATCCACAATTTATCGACTTTAAGGGTCGAAGGAAATTTTGAAGGCAGTAGATGAGAGGGGGAGTGGTGTTTACAGCTATAAGACGGCAATTCCACAAACCGCATCACTTTCATGTATTCGCATCGTCTTCTGACCTGTGACCCGAAGGAAAAAGTCCCGTCAGGTTGTCCTGTTTCCCACAACGCGAGTTTCATGGAAAGGAAGGAGATATTTTTTTCGAAACAAAAGATGGAAGAAACGTGCTTTACGTGTAAAAACTTATTCTACGATCACTCTTCCCACCGCCTCCTACCGAACTCATATTCCTGCCCCTCTTCCCGCTTTCCTCCCTAACCTACCGCAGCAGCCGCCGCATCCAGAAGGCACGGGTTTATTCGCAAGCACCAATCAATTCGGGAGGAACGATCACTGCGTTTTTATATACTTGGAGACAATCAGCGAAAGACAGCGTGGGAGGAAAAGGGCCGACCAGCTTTCACTCTGTTTCGCGCAAAGAACTAAAAATATAATACATATCCCACCTCCGGTGAGCATTAAATCGACTTTCGGATTGCATGTGGATAGATTATAAATGCCCCTTCCATCATTTGAAAATAATTGATCTTTAAAAATCACAAACCATCGCAAAACTACATTTACTATTGAGATAGGATGATCGTATATGCGCCCTGAAATGCAAGTTGTTCATTTTAAACAAAGATAATCAAAATTGAGAACAGCAAAACAAAATTTCGACTCGAGTGCCTCAAATGAGTAATTCTACCTCGTGAATCTGCATGGAAATTTTTCATGTTACGATTCCTAAAATGCTCATAAACATTAGGAATCAATACTCAAAAACGGGTTGGTCTTTTGGTGAGTCATGAAAGTACTTGCCAGTCAAATCAAGGGCCTGAGTTTCGAGTAACGTCCGAAATGCCATCTGCGTTAGCCCTTCGTGTTTTATTTTCGGTGCGAAATGCTCGTAGCCGTCGGAGAACCTAAAAATACAGCGTTGGTATCAAAGAATTCCCCCACATTATGTAAACGAGAACAGTTCCCAAGAATCTACAATTGCGGTTATCCTTGACGGACTCATGATGTCACTGATATTTTTCCTGAGCAACTATAGCACGGTCAGCTGGGTCCCGCGAAGCTCGGAGGCCAACGAGCACATTCCTTCTCCCCTCGAAATTTAGCGGGCGCCCGATTTTAAGAGATTAGCCGAACATTTTCAGAACTCGAGTGCGTCTCTCGGTCTCCCTTGTATCATTTTGATCTCCCTTGTTACCCCCACACTCTCTCTGCGCCTTTCACTTTCTTCTGGTTCCAACCTGAGGCTTCTGTGGAGGACGACGTTTTTTTTTAGCCGGAAGGGGATGCGAATATGCCGCTTTGATCAGAATTAAGATCACCGGGCACTAAGTACGCATGCTCTTCGCTCACTTTCGATCGGAGCGATGGAGGATATATTATATGGAGGATTGGAATTTCACCTCCGAAGGTTCGTGGAGTGAGTACTCGTACGATTTTTTTATGATTCGAAATCGCCATTTTATTTTGGAAACATCCCAACTGTTTTTATAATTCCAAACTATTATCCATACTAAAAGGCTTTGTACACATCCGATTTTTCATGATTCGAAATCGCCATTTTATTTTGGAAACATCACAACTGTTTTTAAATCCCAAACTATTATCCATACTAAAAGGTGTTTTTTACATTTCCACAGACTTTTATTATAAGGTACAGCGCGTTTCACCGACTTGCGGAATCATCGGGTACCTTATAATAAAAGTCTGTGGAAAAGTACCAAGTCTCATAGCATGTATAATGAGTGAAGTGATGCCTGGAACAGTAGAATATATCCAAACTTTTATTTTTTTAATTCTTGACCGCCTGATTTTCAATATTAGCCCATTATAATGAATGTTAAATAAATATTTAGCTGGAATAGGAAAAACAAAGAAGTATATTTATTAACTGATGAAAAAAATGCATCATATATGAGGCGAATACATGCAGCCAATAGCAGTTTAAGTGCCATATTGCAAATATTTCCATTGTACATATTTCTATTTAGTTTGATATTTCTACCATGGTCCGAAAATACTAAAATTTTCATTTAACTACACTTACTTGAAAGCCAACCGAGATAAGGGCAAAAAGCGTACTTCCAACACTGAGTGCTTATTCCATGCGACTCGTTAATCTGTTTCCATCAGTTTTGTGCCCAATTGCATGTCTCTCTTTTTCAACAATTATTCTGTCGCCTCATGTTGCTCAGAAAAAGTGTGAAAGGCTTTCTCCCACCTCCACACCCTAAGTTGGTTGTTTGCTTCCCAAATCGACAGAATAGATGGAGATGACCAGCACTTTCCTTTCCCATAGAACTCACTCCCCACAAATTTCACCAGGGTTGCTCGTACCCCCCTTTGATCCCACCGCTGCTGCCTCCCCCCCCCCCGGGCCTCCAACTGCACGCGTCACATAAATGCCGATACTCGAGGCTCCAAGCTGCCTTTACTGCCACCAATTTTCGGTCTCGGTCGCATTTTTCAGGATATGAAATATTATCTAGTTTCGCTTTCTCCCTGGATTACAGCATGTCACAGGGAATGATGGGAAAAGAAAAGAGAATAAATGGAGAAACCACTCGGAAATGACGAGTTTGCGCCTTCAGTAAAGGTACCGACTGAATTTTCTGTGTGATAGCGTTCCCGAATTAATGCTTCGAATGTAATTTACGACCACTATATACTCTTTCCCGCACATAATGGGGAGTCCTTACGTTCATAACCTTTGGTCTCTTCAAATTTATTCTGTGGATTTGATGCATTTATTTCGCTAATGATTGATGCAGAAATTTAAAATTTTCCATTCTCACATAAGAGTAAAGGGATGAGTAAATGGAAAACGTAAAAGGGTTAAAGGATAGTGAAGACTTTGGCCATTGCAAGTCGCGAAATATATTCCATACTTTAGAACGTAACGCAGAGAGAAAAAAAATTGCACAAAATTTTATGGATTTGAGCAGGTTTTTAGTGATAGATATTGCACATACATAGTTTTAACATTGACGTTTAACAAATATTATTTCTGTCCCAAAAGTAAATAGCATAAATCTGGGAAAACAATTCATTGTAGATCAAAGTACGTAATTGATAAAATTCTTCATAAGAGAACCAATTATGTATCGACACACTAATGCACATTTGTGGTATGCTTGCTGTAAGGCATCAATAGGATTCAAAACGTTCAGGCACCTCGTCACGGCCTCTTTGATGTAATCCAGACGTAATCTCTTTGACATAATGCTGCTTAATGGGGTTATACTTTGGTCGTTCTCGAAGACTCATGTCTCGTCACCAGTAACCACCTATTCTAAAACATTGGAGTCTCTTTCACCGTGGTCCAAGAGGTCATTGTCACACAAGCAGTCTTCCGAGAGCACCTTGGGGATCATCTTGGCACGCACCTTTCTCATGGCTACATCATCTATAAGAATGCAGTGCTCTGTGGCTTTCTGAATATGGCACTCTTCTTCTAACATCCTGACACTTGGGGGTCAATCAGGATTGAGAATGTGTCCCACTTTTTGCACATTTTCATCACACTGTGTTGTTGATGGCTGTCCACGGCATTGCTCATTTGTCAACCTCCTCTCTACCCTCCCAGAACATCCCGTGCAAGCAGAAAACCATCACTTGGAACATTTCTCCATCTTCAAAAGCATCCTTAACAACGATCATGGTCTCCGAACCAAATTTTCCAAGCTTAATGCACAGTTTCATCGCCTATCTTTGCTCAATAGAAGGTGAAATCGTGAATTCGTGACGTGACCGTCGAACAGGGGTACAGTCTATCAGCAATCCGCACACTGCAAATGGCCACAGTTAGCTGACGTGGATCGCATTGCTTTCCCAAGATCTCTCATTACCTTTCCCACCACAAATCACCCCACTCCAGCCATCTGAATTGCCTGTACTCCATCTGTCTTCACCTTTCTTAGCAGCTGTTGATGCATTAAAAGTTTTCAGTCGTAATCCACCAGTTTAGACACTTAATTTATTATAAATTTATAATTTCGACAGAATGGCGCCAAGCAACTAGCTTCTAAAAATCAGCCTGCTTTCGAAACAAAAATATTATCTTATATCCACTTCTGATATCATGTAAATATGCTTCACCTCCGAAGATGAAAGATTAAGTAATTTCCACATAGTGATCCCTGAGAACTTTTAAACGTTTAAACTCACCTTAATAAACTCGGGAAATTTATCACCCAGTTAAACCTTTAAAATGAGGCGATTTAGAGATTTAACGGAAATGATTTCATTGCAATTAGAATACGATAATGCTACTGTTTCGGATCATTGAGCATTTTTATTGATAGGACACCAATTTGATTACAAAATAATAATTTATTTTTTTACGATGCACAAATTATAATAACGCTGCAAAAAATGAGAAGAGATGTTGAAACTCAATTAATATTGTATCTATAAAGAGTTAACTAATCCATTGAAAATGACAAAGGAGGGAATGGTTGAAAAAACTCTGCGATTCCGCTATTCGTAATTTATTAATGCAGGACCATGGTCACGCTTCGGCGAAGCATCATCACCTGTGGCATGGAAACCATGGCCGGATGTTAATAAATTGCGAATTGTGGGATTGCAGAGTTGTTTCAACCATTCCTTGCAAAATGGATAAATTCCTCATGGAGACAGCCTGAGCCATTGTCCTATGACAGAGGAATCATACTCTATACCTATTCAATCACATTTTATCTAGTTTTTAATTTTATTTATTTTCAACTCTGAGAATGCTTTTACTCATATAAAAACCATAAACCCAGTTGTCAACCCGGAGGTTGGTTTAATAGGTGATAAAAGAGTTCACCCAATACTACTAAGCCTTAAACAGCGTGTGAAATTTGATTAGCTTTCTCAACAAAAGTAATGCACAGTACGTCACTTGGGCGGCCAAAGGGGAAGGAATTATACGTTATGTCATCCACGGGCTAGACTTTGGCATAGACAACGAATTCATCAAGGAAGAACTTAACATCCAAAACGTACCCTGTGTAGATGTTAGGCCTATTAGTGAAAGGAGCCAAGATATATATGTGGCAACGATCAAAAAAGGGGATGACTTTGATTGCAAAAGCATTGAAAAAATTAAGTATGTATGTAGTCACCCGGTTACTATAACCTCGTTTAAATACAGGACCCCTCAACGATGCTTCCGTTGCAATAGATATGGCCACGGCTCAAGGTTGTGTAGAGCTGAACCGCGTTGCTACCGATGTGCAGGAGATCATGAGGGAAAAGATTGCCCCAGATCTGGACCAACAAAATGCTGCAACTGCGGCGGGGAACATGAGGCTAATACCCCAGGATGCGAGGTATATGAAAAAGCGGCCAAGAGGTATCGGAAAGATCCTAAGGATAAACCACCGGAGGAGGCGATACCTATGCCTAAAACAAAAATAATCGCTCCTGTTCCACAAGAAAACCCGTGGGAGAGGAGGAGGCTAGACAAGGAATTAAGAGAGAAAAAGCATGCCATAAATATCGAGCAACAATCGAGGAGAGGGGAAGAACAAAATATCGAGACCGGGGACAGTATGAAAGAACTAATGAAGGCGCTGACGAATTTTGGGACAATGATGCAACAGCAGATGCTGATTATGCAAGAAATGATGGCAAAAATAAGCGACATACTTCTAGCTACGCTACGCAAGGATGGACCGTAAACTAGCTAAGAAGTCATTGGTCATGATGATTTGGAATGCAAACGGCGGTCTGGACCACAAAACTCCAGAACTATTGCATTTCCTAAATCGCAACAATATCAGTGTAGGCCTCATTTCTGAAACTCATCTCAGACCTGAGACCCAGTGGGAAGTATCGGGTTTTAAAATAAGACGGAACGACAGAATTATAGATATGAACCAAAGAGCTGCTGGGGGCGTAGCAATATTGGTACGTGACAATATGGTTACAAGTGACATCATACTGGAGGAAAACAAAAATCTAGAATGCGTTGGATTAACAATCGAAACCGAGATAGGGATACTTAAAGCCTTCTCGTGTTATCTACCTCCTCGAAAGAAACTCTTAACAGAGGAATTAGATAATATAATAGACAAAGATAATATAACTATACTTGGCGGGGATTTTAATGCGAAAGAGTATGTTTGGAATTGCCCTAATAGTAATAAAAACGGACAAATTCTCAAGAAATGGACAGAAGATAACATGGCTAATGTAGTTGCCCCCAGTGAACCAACGAGAATGGGAGGTAGAAGTGTAATCGACTTTGCAATTACAAAGAATCTAAGGAGGCCAGCCAAGGCGGTGACCATCAATAACCTCACGAGTGATCACTTCCCGGTCGTAGTTAATATTGGGACTAAACCTCTCGTTATAGAAGGGCTGGCCACGACTAAAATGTGTTATGGCTTGGCAAATTGGAAGCTCTTCAGAAAATCAATAGCTGATGAACTGTACCAGGAAAACGAACCGACCAACTTGAATTCGACGGAAGATCTAGACATGATGGCTGAAAAATTATCAGAAGCAATACGTAAAGGAATGGAAAAAGCCATTCCAGTGATAAAAAAGAGACCAGCAGGTACCTTTAGACTAGACGAGGCTACCAAATGTCTAATTAAAGCAAGAAATTTCTACAGGAGAAAGTACTTCCAAGTTGGCACATTATACTACAAAGTAAAAGTAAAAGAACTAAACAAACAAATTAAAGCAGCCATACTGCAGAGTAGGGAGGATTACTGGCGAAAACAGTTGGAGTCGATTAACTTAGAAGACGGATCAGTCTGGAAATTAGCAAGACAACTGAAGAAAAGCCCCCCATCTGACCCAAACATAAAGACCGGCGATAGAATCATTTGTGATGCCCTGGGAAAATCTACCTACATGGCAGATTATCTCGAGAATACCTTCCAGCCAAATAAAGAGAGCACAAAAACGCCAACAATATCAAGAAACTATGGTTCGGCTGATAAAAATAAATTACCTGAGATAACAATGGACTTGATTCTTGATGTAATCAAAAAACTGAAAAATAGAAAATCACCTGGCGATGATAAAATTACGAACGAGGCTATCAAACAAATCCCACTCGTTGCGGGTATATTCCTGATGAATATCGCTAATGCGTCAATTAAATTAGGTCACTATCCCGAAAACTGGAAAAACTCTACTATAAAATGTCTTCCTAAGAAAGGGGGGAAAACTATCACCGGGAAAGACTTTCGGCCAATCTCACTGACCTCGAACCTAGGGAAAGTTCTAGAAAGACTTATAGCACCACTGATACTAAAGCATGCCAACGAAAGTAATATAATACCGCCAGAGCAATTTGGATTCCGTGAGAATCACTCGACAACTCAACAAATCCACAGAGTTGTTGACTTTATCAGCGACTCGTTTAGTAAAAAAGAATGGACGATAGGATTATTCCTTGACTTAAATAAAGCATTTGACAAGGTATGGCATGACGGGATACTAATCAAAATGGAAGCCTGGAAATACCCTGGATGGATGAAAAGATGGATTAAATCCTACTTGGATAATAGAAAATTCAGGGTCAGATGGGACAAGGAAACGAGCGGGGAACGAGAAGTGAAAGCAGGAGTCCCACAGGGATCGGTCCTTGGCCCTCTACTGTTTAACCTATTCACGGCGGACTTCCCAGTGGAAAAAGATAGTCACCTAATCCTGACCGCGCTCTATGCAGATGACGTAGCAATCATTGCTAAAGGAATGAATTTGAAAACGGCCCGTGAAAGAACCCAAGACATGCTAGATAAAGTAGTAAAATGGTACTCCAAGTGGAGGATGACAATTAATCCCACCAAAACGAAAGCAATTATTTTTAAAAGGCCATACTTAACAACCCCCAAAATCCCGTGTATAAGAATTCTGGAGCAACCGATAGAGTGGAGCACGGACGCCTCCTATCTTGGTGTAACAATCGACAATTGTCTAAACTTTAACAAACATGTAAATAACATAACCGGCAAAGCCTATGCGAGCCGAGCAAGCTTAGCGTCTATAATTCAAAACAGTACTACGCCCCCTAATATTAAAAATTATATATACAAGGCGGTAATTCGTCCGGTCCTAACGTATGCAGCCCCAGCATGGATGGGACTTCTAAATAAGGGCACATATATGAAATTAGAGATAACGGAAAGAAACATTTTAAGGTCCATCCACAGAATTAAACCAAGAGTTAAAATTAAGGATATATATACCCAGGCAGACATGGATGATCTGGACGGAATAATTAAGAAAATATGCAAAACTTATTACGAGCAACTGGAACAGCATTGCAGCAAAGCTTTAACGTACACAAAAATTAAAAAGGGGCCAACAGATGACAAACAAAAAAGACCATACAGCATTCTAAATAAGACAAGAACCTTAACATAGGCACAATAATGAAAATAAAAATAACATTTATATTACTATGAGAGTATTACGACATTAGATTAGACACAGAGCAAAAGCCTATAAAAGGCATCCTCTGAAATAAAAGCCGCTTTGCGGCAAGACACGATGACACACATCAGGGTAGGGGGGGACCAGATCCTTTCCCTGTGCCACTCATGGTTTCCATGGAAGATCTGGTCTCCGAAAAATGGCAAAAAATTTTACCAATGTGATGAGTAAATTTGGATCCCACTTGAAGACGACCCGCTCACTTAAGCCATATTTCCATACTCAGGATCTGATGGGTCGCACAGTCTCAAGAAGCTTTGGACTTGCTTTGAATCCGTATGGTACAAGGACGTGCGCCACCGTGAGAGACAACATAAAGACGCGTTTTGTGCAGTTTTCTATCGATTTGCCACGAGTTCTCTACAATTATTGCTGACGAGGGCATAAAGTATCGGAAACTCATGTCACGTATCAAACGGGCTAGTAGACTTTCCCTTTGAATCTCTATCTATGACACGCAGACACAATTGCACCATTCTCTTCGATAGTGACTCAACGGGAAGGCATGAATGATTGAATTAGTTGTAAGAACCCGCTCAGTTGCAAACGGCCGATTTTTATATCATTTCCGGTGTGACATTGAATGCATCTGCGATTTTCGAGACGGAGGAGAATGAATCTGAGAGCAAGAGAACGCTGCATTTGTATGAGAAAGCGGTCAATTAAAATTTAAGACAAAACTATTCTACGTATTGATGGTGATTATTGCCATTTAATTATGTGTGGTTTCCATTAAAGGGCAGATCATAAATCTGTCAGTCCTGACAAGGTTTCCATATACCATAGATGTCGTATTAAAATTTTATGTTGTTGAAAATTATTATTGCCTAACGTGGGTCGCTGTAGTCCAGGGGGTAGAGCTTTGGACTATTGACCGAAGGGTCCCGGGTTCGATTCCCGGGCAAGGCACTCTGGGCACCTGTAGTTCCACCCAAGCTAAAGTGATTTTTCGGGTGCCAGGTCTTCCTGGGAAACTCTAACCGGCACAGGGAAAGGAACTGGGCCCTCTACCCTGATGTGTGAATTTCACACGCCGTCGGGCTTACTACTGGGTGAACTCTACCATCATCAGCTCCCAAACCGACCTTCGGGTTGATTACAGTGTTCATGGTTTTTTTTAAGGTGATTCCAAACTTGAACCTCGTCTGCGATGGGTAATGATCGGCCATTGATATTTTGATTATGGCCAACGGCAATAATACGATGGGTAAAGTAGAACTTGTGTCTTAATTTGAGTATATACACATTTATTCATATTGATTTACGTTTTCGTTTGCTGATCTATGAAAAATATCAAAATTATTTCTAAATTTTGAACTATGAATAGAGAAATTTAGAAAAAGCATCAAGTCAAGAGTACTTTTTTACAAATCTATTCTAAAAACTGGACTCATGTTCTCAGGTAATTTGTTACCTCCGGAATGGGATTAAATGGTATCACAGCTGTATGGAATGATATAAACCAGAGACTCGAATTCCCTCTAAAAATGATGCATCGCCACATAACTTTCTCCAAATTATGTGCTAGTACTCATTTAAAGACCAGTATTATGGAATAATAACTAATGATGTGTCAAATGAATGGAAATACCGTTGGATTGAAAGGTAAAAAATAAGTCAAAATTCAGGTTTTTAGGCAATTTAATATCAATTGTCCGCCTTGGAACTGTTTACGTTTTTATAAATGTAATTATTAATTCATTAATGTAATTTATGCCCTATAAATTAGCGGTAATGACAGAATAAAGTGTTTTATGTCTCAGCAACGTAAATTTGAAACTATATGCAATTTATGCGGAAGATCTTCTAAAGAAGATGTATTTTCTCTGTTTCTGTGATGGCATAGTATGTCTTGGATGTGATTGTGGGTATACTAAATATGATTCTCTGAATAATCAATTATTTAATTCACTTAAGCAAAGATTGATTTCAAAAGTATTTGTTATCGGATTATTTTTTTGTTAACCCATGTATGACAACAATTCGTTGCTTCTGGAGAGTAAGAAGGGCGCCCGGGAGGGATTCGAATGAAAACTCAGGTGCCTTGTCAGCCATTGAACATTCATTGAAATACTTTCATTTCCCATTGGATTTCACAAATTTACGGCAATTTTAATCTACGTGTGTCTCTCCTATTTTTGAAATTTCAATAATGCTTCTGTCTGTATTTCATTTCAAAATATTTTTTTTAAGTTTTTAAGAATAATTTATAAGAATAGGAACGGATAAAATTGAATAAAGCTAAAAATTTTGTTCAATTTTAAACTGTCGAGAGGGATTGTTTGACATTTATAAATAACGCTGTGTGTTCCAAGAAACTGCGTAAGATGCCGCAAAAGTAACTTTTAACGGAGTCATCCGCTAATATGTATTTCAATGCAACGATTTCAGAGTGTAAAAATCATTCGCCTTGACCGGGATTTTTTTTCCAAAATTTCAGAGTTTAAGAGCGATAGCTAAACTGGCTAAAGCACTCGGCCGGACATCGAGGGATCCGGGTTAGAATCCCGATCAAGGTGAACTATTTTTACACTCTGAAATTGTTGCATTGAAACGCTGTGTATGTTAAAGGGTTATTAGTATCTGTTGAAATAATTTTTTTACATGAGAAATGGATTATAATTTGACTTATTTAGTGAAAAGGTGATGATGTGCTTAGAAAAATATAGTGCATAACAGTTGATTTACATAACAAAGGGAACTTAAGAATGATCTTTGACTGTTCGATTTTTTCTCCGATCGAATATTTTATCGAGTGTCAGTTTTCGTGCTACACGCCTTAACTGTACCTATATTAACCCTTAATTCATTTTTACTGTGCTTTTGTCGTGGGCATCATTTTGGCTAAAAATGCATCTTTGTTATGCTGTGAAGAATTCTAAAATTTTATTCATTCGAAACCATTTTGCAGTCTGGTGGTGTATGACGCTAAGTCATTCCTCTCGAGGGCTCCTGGAGGTTAGCCCTAGGCATTGGCGACGGACTTGAGTGCTAGACGTCGTTGGCTTCTCTGAAATTCGTCACAGCATGCCTGCGTGATAGGGCGTTAAGATTCGGAAATGAGCAGTCTCTCTCGTGAGAGCCGTGCGCTTTTGCGTTTCGGACATTTTAATGAATTCGGTCACCGTTCTCGCGAGCTCAAAGAGGGTCTTCCTCATTTCCACTAGGATTCTGACTTCTCATTATCACAAAACAAAATAACTACAACCTCATGGGAAGTAGATGACTTGGAGAAAATGATCATTTTAGCGGTTGAGGGGACGCATGCGTGAGAAGAGAAAGCACGGCTGAATGCAAGAAAGGAGGGAAAGGAGACACGATAGTGTTTATCCAGCGCGTTACACACGATCTTTCGATCATTGGAATTGTAAAATAAAGCAAAAAAACTACAACTTTCCCCGCTGTACTGAAATGGTATCATTCATGCATGCATTGAAGTTGTCCCAGTTGGGTGTGAGGATGACCGAGAGCAATAGACATCGCGTAATTTGTACCCTCTATCTGTAACTACTCAAGTGAAACGTGACCACCAGTAAAAAACCCTATTGCTCATCAAGGTAAACGGTGAGTGTGCAGCTTGGCGCCCCATCCTCCTTAATTAGGCGCCGCACGTACACTTCAATTTGAAAATGCAATTGTGGGTTCAGGATTCCAATCAATTATTGAAAAATTGCCGAGATGTGGTGCGGATTAACTAACTAACTAACTACAGATGAAGTGATCGCAACGCGACGTTGCAATTTTCGATGTCACAAGTGTAGGAGTAATGTAGTGGGTAATTTACGGTGAAAGCGTCCAATAACTCTAGCGTCTTTGAACTCTTGGGATATATATTAGTATGGGGGAGTCACCGGGGAGTGAAAATTACTGGGAGGAGGAACAGGAAATGGAAACAATTGGGATACAATGAGGAAATGCTTTACCAATTGAATATAACGATGATAAAAACTAATGAACCCCGAAGGACCGCCCCACATTCATAGTAAACAGACAGTGGGAATCATAATTTGGAGATCGCTACTTGCATTGCCTCAGTAGATTGGGTTCCATTGTCTCGGTAAATTCTTGGAGTGGTATGAATCGATACCTCAATACATCCGCCATATCATTTGTAAAATCTTTTACTCATTCACGTTCAACATTATCATACTAAGTAGGTAATGGTCCTGAAATTAGTTCTACGTGTCACCTACTGTAACAGTAAAGTTAATTTTTAACTGTTCAGAGTTCCAATTTAGCTTTATTTAGCTAACATTTGGTTGCGCTGAGCAGCAAACAATTTCCTTCTGCGTTTGGAAAATGAAATTCAGAAGTAAATATATTATTCTGAAGCTTCAGTAAAAGCAACCATTTGCAGGAGTTCAAAGTATAAACTTCATCGTGGGCATTTTCACTTTCGCGTTGAAAGTTATACCTGTATGACCTTTTGGAGAGGAAATTGAATGGTAGACTCCGCTGGTAGCGGGGGGATATAGTGCATCTATGCTGTTATGTTTCAAGTAAATTGGATTGAAAATGATATATATGATAAGAAAAGTATAGAGGAAAGTGAATCAGGCATAACTTTCGTTTGCCTCTTCGATCAGATCCGCAGGGTCGTTTAAACCTTTATGAATTGAAATTCCAATACGTTTAAGCTTGCGTTGCGTAAGAAATATGTCTATATTTGAATCGAAGTCTATTATAGAAAAAAAATTATTTCCTTTACAGTGAAGTATCTACCGCTTGTAATGACGCTTGCGTATTTTACTTTAGCTCATGCTTCCGACAGCGTAGACATCTCATTTACGAAAACTTGTATGGAGAACGTTGTTAATCTCATTTTTTTGGGAATTAGCGCGAATTATATAAATAAAGCTTTATCTAATAAGTTTCGATGATGAACGAAATAATAGCGGAGAAAGTCATTGTAGTGGGAGAAAAGAGAGAGAGAGAGATATATTTTGCTAATGGATGGTTAAGATGCAGTTGGATTGATTCAAATGATTGATTGCTTCTGATGAAGTCATCAGATTACTCAGTTTTCCAATTTGAGATGATACGTCACATTATAAGGAAATAATTGACCAAACATGATCTCATCACCAACCGCTATTTCATCGACCAATTTGTTTTAGTACCAGCAGTTTGTAAAACACGTAGCATACTTCGATTCACGATTTCCAAGTGAAGAGACATGACATTTTACTTTGGGTTCCCCAGTAATTGGTTTTTCTCTCATCAAGCTAAGATCGGGAGACGGCAACGCGATTTCCAACTTATTCCTTTATTAATGGATCACTTTTCTTCAACTAAGGGATAATTCTTTGACAATAGCTGCCATTGTTAAAATTTTCAAATCATGCCTGCAAATATATCCTTTATTTATTTAACATTCATTAATTAATTTGATTATTATAATAATTCCAATCCAAGTCTTCCTCATGCTGCCCATTAAAAGTTTAAAATCTCTCAATACATTCGTATTATTCCTTCTCATATCTAACTTGAATCCAGCACGAGCTACGCTTTTCATTGTACATACTTCCTTCCGTATTTGGTTAGTGTTTGGAGTGTTAAACCATCATTGATATGGGGAAGTGATGTGAGGGAAGGGCCGACTTGTGGAGCGATGGCGAGAAAGAAAGGGGTTTCGGGATGGACTCACTACGGGCATGAAGGCGGAGGAAATGAATGAGACGATGGACTGCCGGATGTTACCAAATACCTCTCACGCATCTCTGAATGAGACATTTTACAATCAATCGCCCTTTCTCAAAGTTCGTATCCATAAGGAAAACCGTCTGGGTATAACAGAATGAGCACAATACAACCGCAACTCTGATGAAAAATCTCGCATTCCTCCTGGGTAAAATGGGAATTCCCTTGGAATCAAAGGAACATTGACAAAATGTGCTTCAGAAAACTCTTTCCAATTGCTGACATTATTAAATGGCTTCCAATCAAAATATACTCAACATTTCATTGATTGCAGAATTTTGCATGATTCCCTCAAGTCTGCATTCAATCCTTTTGTTTCATCGAATGAGACAAAGAAGGAAATACAACAATAATAAACCAGATGAATGGTTTGATAGGTGAGGGCAGAGTTCCCCTAATACTCTATGTATAGTGTTATTAATTCGGCGGGGGACCCACCCGCTACCTGCAACGTTGGGTCGCATTCCCTGTCTTTCACTGTCTCCTCGGGGAGGAGAGCGTTTTGTGTTACATGTTCATGTGGTAGTGGTGTTTCACATTCTTGCTTGTTATGTCTTGGGTTTCGTGTTTTAGGATTGCTTTCGTGCTGCATCCTGGGGTGCATTGTTTGTTGGTTTATGGTATATGTGTTTGCATGAGTGTTGGATGAAGGGATTTTTGCATGAGTGTGTGCGCCGCTGTGGGTGTAGTTTTCCATGTCGTTGATTTTGCATGTGGTATTGTTCCTTTTTAAGGATGGTGACCGAACACCCCCCGCCACACGCCCTTGCGGCGGCTTGCGGGGTATTATGTAGATGTAGATAAATTCACACCTCAGGCTCGGGTTGGGGGTGCTATTTATTTCCGTTTCAACGATCGCGGATTCCCAGGAAGATACAGTACCGAAAAACCACACAGCTTGGGTAAAGCCCCAGGTGTCAAGAGGCGACACCCGGCATCGAACTGTGGACAAGTACTCGACCTACTACTGGTTTGGACTTTGGGGACCAAGAAAAAATAAAATTTGTTGTCTCCGGCGTAACTTTATGGAATTTCCATAACATATTGAAATGAAATGGAATTACATAGTAAATAACTTCATTTCAATAAGAAAATAAAGGTTGGACGTTGAAAGATGGATATTTTGACTGAATTTTAAATATTTGCTCTTTTTCTCCCATACAGATTTGGTGATTCGTGTGGCACCGGGTTCCCGATAAAGGGAGCTCTTTTGATCTGCCCTAACCTTCTCCGCGATATCTCCAAGCCGTCTGATTTACCCAACATCCATTCCAGAAGCTGAACCCGTACCCATTGAGTCGGGAAATAGACAAGTAGCGCTCCAGGTTATGTACGACATAATATACGTGCATTTATTACTTAACCAATTCTGAATCTTTTTAATCAAGTATTTTTGGAATGTGTTTGACATTAGAATTTATGTTGCAGTGCCGACGGAACTGACGTAAGTGATTGGTATCTGTTTTTATTCTCACCTGTCTGTGTCCCTGTGAGTGGGAAGAAATGTGTTTTTTTGGTATTTGCTTCCACGTAGCAGTTATTGAACACACTAAAGACGTGCATTTATAAGAGATAAAATCTTAGAATCCTGAACGCGATTGGAGTAGAACTTGGCAAATGTTAAGGAGTGTCTGAATAATATGGATTAATTAGGATGAGGAATGCGTATCGTGCGGAGGAGTGGTTTGCGGCATATGCCACCTGGCTACAGAATCCACATTCCATTACAATGCTAATCTTGGACACATTAAGTAATGTCGAGTGCATTCGAGATGGCATTCACAGGCCAAGCTATCCAAAAGACAAGTGCATGCAAGGTAGGTACCCAAAGACGCCTGATACCAGAAGTGATTGAATGCGCTCAATGAAGGACGTGTTGTGACTTACCGCATGCACTGAGGGAGGCTATTTGTCTTTATTTAATGTGTATAATTGCTGGTCGTTAAAATATAAGATTTTAGGATTGAGAACGATTAGGGAAAGCACTTTGATTAATTAACTTTAGAGCCGGTGAAACAGGTGCGCGTGCATTGAATTATGCATTTGTCGTCTCTAAGGCCGAATAGTATCGCCATTGTGGAGATAGCGTTTCATTACAGCGCGAACACGTGTGTATTTTATTTAATTTTCAAGCCGTGAGTGGTTCATCATGCGGAGTGTTTTTCTAAACCATAGTAATTACTAAGAATGGACTGTTTTCTTCCAAGTAAGCGACGTTTATTCCCACGTGCCCTTACTTTAATCAACCTGAATTCATCCAACAAAAACAAAACCCATAAAAATTTCGTAAATTCCTTGAAAACCGATATTTTCTCGGTAGATTAAGAATCGTTTGCAGGAGAGTGGTGAACTATTCCGATTTTCTTGTGCTTCTCTCGCCAATACGGTTGTTTTGTATTCATGAAAATATTACACATATTTTTCTCGCGCCTTATATTTTTATAGATATACATGGTTTGGGCACCGGGTAAGATTTGAACTGATGCTATTCATATTATTTATATATTATATTCATATTATTATTATTCATATTTATTATTTAATTTATTTTTCAATGTCATTAAAGAAAATAGATTCTAGAACACTAGGGTGAAAAATCGCCTTGGCGAAAAATTAAAACCTCCTATGCTCGCAATTTGCGCTGAACTTCTAACTCAGCTCTGCAAAATAATTCAAAACGACTTTCATATTGAATTATTATAAAAAAATTTAATTAAATTATAAAAAAACACTATAACTACTTTTTAAATTAAAAATTTGGCTTCAACGCATGGACTTTCAAATGCATGTGTTTTACTAAGGTATTTTTTGTGGTAGTTCAAGATTGTATGTGGTAGTGCAGTGGGTAGAGATACTGGGAGCCCGGGTTCGACTCCTAATGACGTTGCTAAACCTTCAACTTTCCCCAAGCTGTGTGACTTATAGGGTACCAAATCTTCCCGTGAAACTACAGGTTGCACAGTCAAATAAGCTGGACCCTTTACCCGGATGTCTGAATTTTGAATTCCGTTGGGCTTATTATTAGCTGAGCTCCTTAGTCTGGGTATAAAACACACTGCATTTTCACAGAATAATTTGTTTTATGACCATGGTTTCGATGCTGGGTATCATCATCACCTGATGATGATGGGATTGTATAGTGCTTTTACGCTTATCGATATTTGTTATCAGATGACGATACTCTCAGTTTACGAAAAACCATTCTTGTTTACTCTGAGACGTAATATATTTATGCATGATGGAATCCATTGACTGTTATGTGAATAAGTCTATTCCTTTTTCCCTGTTTTTTTGCTTACAGACATTAAATATGGCTAATTTTCTTCCCATTGCTTCGCGAATCGCATGGATCCCGTTGCCCTGAGAAACTTGAGTCTCTGCTCTCATTTGGAATTATATCTCGTTTTCCTATGCGTGAGAAGGATTCATCTGATCATGTGATAACGTCTTCGCTTCCCCGACACCCACTGACGACCTTTTCTTCGGCTTGTAAAAGATTTGTTAGTCGAATTTACAGTCCTCACATACTAGTATCGTCTGCAGGACTTGTGAAGAACAGTGAGAAGCTGTGAACCTGTTGTATTTTATTAGGAATATGACACGTTTATTCCAGCTCTACTTCTCAAGTTCCTCAATGTATTTTATCTATCTTGCATGCAATGAATAACATTACAGTCGCGTTCCCCAACATTAAACAATGCGATTTTCACTAATACTATTTCTCAGGTGTATGTCTTTAAACCTATAGAATGCCTCAACCGACTTGTCACAGTAATACGTATCGTCATTGGTTGAATTGTGATATGGTTTTAATTTTAAAATTCAATCGGGCTGATTTGAAAGCGAGCATTAACCTTAGGATTCATTTTTCGCCGCGGTGATTTCCCCGAATGAATACTTCTTCGTCTCCGCATTTTTCTTTCGTTCCTCGGGCGCGAGAATTCCGATTCGAATTGGAGAAAGCCATGCGCTCCGTCTTTGACACCCACCGGAATTGACGTGGACGCAGCGAGCGGGGTGCGGGACCCGGCAAGGCGATGGGATGGATGATGGATCGCCTCCGAGCGTGGAGGCAGCTGATGAGAGGGGCCCAACGACCCACGGCCAACCGGCGGGGATCAATTTGCCACCCCCACGTTATTTTCTGCATCGGTATAATTTTTTTCCTGCCGCACTCCTGGGCTATCAACACGGAGAAAGGCTTTAGCATGCATCCTTCGGTAAATGTAGGGTTTGGATCAAAGAGGCGTTGTGTGAGGCGTTTGGAAACTACCGCGAATATTTATGCTCCGTATTGTCGCATGGCATGGGCGTTATTATATTTTACTCTGATATTATTTAATAATGATAAGAATTCATTTGCCCAAGGTCATATTTAAATTGTGTGGACTTCGTAAAATTAGATGGGGTTCAATGCATTTCATTTAGTTTCATATTTCACTTGCACTAATCATCTACAGAATAATGCACCTTACCTTAATAATGCACCTGTATGTATTGGAAAAGTTTTCGATGCATTAAAAATATTATTACAGTGACAACACGAGCAACTTATTGTAGATGAAAGTCTGTTTTAAATATAACATTTTAATTGCGGTCTCAAGGCATTTTTCTATAAATTGAAATCTGTGATGATTCATGCAGAGAAATAATTCCTTATTCCTCGCAATATTATATTTTTGTAAGCCCTCCATTTTTTTGTAAGATTTTCATGAACTCTTTCATTCCGAGTGGTGTTGCGAATACATATTGAAGGGATGGTCTTAATATAAGCTCCCTAAAATGTTCTTTACATGACTTTCTTTCTTTCTGATTAGCAAGTATTCTTTTCTATAAGCTAAGAATTATTTTGGAATTACCTCTATATGAAATTATAGTTAATATTTGGCACCATTAATACTCTCTTTTCTCTTTTTCTTGAATATTAGCGTCATTACACGTAGACTTTATTGTGGTTAACGTTGCTTCTTCGGTCTCTTTTTAAATAGTACTATGTAGTTGGATAGAGTTTTCACGTGTAATTATTAATGATCCCATTGAAATAATTATTCATAATTCAGGTGAATAACCCACACCGACCACCTAATGCTTTCACTGGTCAGATAAGAGTGTCAATAAAATTAAACTCCCTCCGACTACATACTCCCCACTCATTACCCATGTACATCCAGCAAGTGTCCGCCACCATTCTGTTTTAGCTGATCTTCTCTCGTAGTAGTAGTTTTGAGGGGAGGCGACCGACAGCTAAGGTCATTTGCGCCATAGGAGATGGACAGGAAAGGATGAAGGGTGGAGAGAAACCCGGCGTCGGCATTAGCCTACTCTTTACGAAAGGCGCCAAGGGGTCCGCAGTTTAACGTCCCATCCGACGGACGGCGTACTCACTCAAAGTGCCCTCCACAAAGCACCTCAAGTAGGGATCGAGATACCTCTGAAAAATATTCAACACCGCCGGGATTTGAACCCGCGCCCTCACGGTGGGAAGCCAGTACGTTAGCCCCCGCACCATCTCGATCCCTGATCTTCTCTCGTTTTTCCTGAACGGCAGACTAAAAAATGTGCTTAAGGGCCAACATAGCCACGAATAAATGAAAACATAATCATATTCTTACATATCTTCAGACCTGCCTTCTTATTATTATTATTAAAAATACACATGTGCTAATAGACATTGTCAGGTGGCACTCAAGTCCCAAATAATTGCAAAAGATAATACATAAAACTAGACTTCAAAACACAAATCTCTTTAACAAAACAAGTGAATCCCCATCCCATTTACAACCATTAATCAGCAAGAAAAAAAAAGATAAATTAAAAAAAAATTAAGCTATTACATATAATACAATACACCACACATCAATCAAATTATTACATATATGCCTTACATCTATTCTTAAAAAGTATACACTCTGTTAGGAAAGGGCTCGAATATTTTTGCAGGTAAGGTGTTCCACTCAACAATTGTTCTATTTAGAAAAGAAAATTTTTTTTTTGTTCTCTGTGCCCGGCATTTTACCTTAAATTTGTGATCATTTCTGCCTATAAAATTTGGGTTCCCCGCCTCTTTCCTAAGATCTGCCCAAGCTTTCTCCCCCTTCAAAATTCGGAACAGTCCACAAAGTCTGCTTACTTTTCTTCTAGATTCTAGAGGTTCCTAAGCCCAGCGTTTCTAGGTTACTACTTGCAATCAATTGCAATGCAATGCCTAATACTTGCAAGCATCGAGGGACTCGGTGCCCGTGGACACCGCCGCCTATTCCACGAGAATTTTAAACTCGTCGAGGAGTGCGCCGGGATATAAAATGTTCCCAAAAGGAATTTGCCTTCACTTCTGATTCTCATTTTCTCTGAATCCAGGATCACAGTAACTAACTATCGAATTTATGCACCATACATATTCATGAACATCCATTCAATTTAAGCGCAGCTAAGGGAAAATGGGTACACTAAGTGTATTACACGAGTAATTAGCGGGGCTAAGTAGTTATTTTGGCGTCGGTGACGGATCCTATGATGATTTATCGATCTCCATGGCTATTTTCCCTGTAATTGGAATATCAGTCAGAAATCCAGATATTTTGCGCCATCAACAGTCTTTTGATCGAGGAAGAGCACTTGTCTCTGGAGAACGACGTGGTCTCAAACCTTCGCCCCCCCCCCTCGCTCTTATAGTTGTAGCCCTAAATCATTTAAATGTCAGAAGAGAGTGAATTCTCATGATAAATGACCCTCCATGGAATATTTCTTAGCACTTATAAATTAAATCATTGCACCATTAGTAGTAATTAACTTTTGACTTTATTGTAAGAACAATGAAACATAATTCAACATTAAGTAAGTTGTAGGAGGATTAACCTGGAATAAATATAGGGCGTGGACCTCTGGTGTGAGGCGCTGAAACAGTTTAATAAAAAGCGTTGGAGTAAATTTAGGAGAAAATCGATGGAGAGAAAGTGAGCGCGCGGAGGGAGGCGGTTTCGGTCGCATGCCTCGGCTGCGGGCAACTACGTACGCAAAAGCCTTCGAGGGGAAACGACGACGAACAAAAGCAGGCGTGTTGTGCCGTACCCTCGGCGTTTTATACACTGCGTATGAGGTCACCTAAAGGGCAAATCCAAGGTTAAATTCTCTAGTTTGGCAAATAAGTATGCTGACGAACGTTTTAGAATTTTGCATTTGCAGGGAATCCGTCGAGATTTCTTTGAATTCAATTAGTGTAGAATTCGATGTTCCATATCTTACATATAATTTCCTCTATAATTTCTGACACTAATATGATGCTGAAAATTGGTTCCCAAAGTGATAAACCATCTTGCTTTCGGTAGCATTTTAAAATTGTGTTAACTGCATTCATATAATAATAGATGAAACATTACTAACTACGACAACAGAAAATAACATAACTGGCACCATACGCACAGCTCGATGATCCGCCAAGTACTGATGGGTGATTGGGCAACTAGCGCCGCTAGTGGGCGGGGTTATAGTCCGCGTCATGGCCGCCATATTGCACCAGTTTGCGCATTTATTGCACAGACCACGTATTTCTAGCCTCAGTTTGGTAAGTCTTCATCTTGTTTCCATTTTTGGCATTTTAAAAAGAACCTATGCAAATTTATCACACCTCAAAATTTATTGTTGAAGTTATGTTGATATTCTATGGAATAGTCGACTTTCGTCGTAATACCGGTTCTGTAGTGCAGCTGCTCAACGTATACTGAATCTCCGCCGATTGAATTTTAATTTACCGTTTCCATTCAGAAGAACACCTCAGCCAGTGTTGCGGTTCCTGTCTTCGATGAGGTTATTCGTGTCTGAGATTTGTCGTGCTTGGTCTAACGTTGCGGGGGGAGGGATGGAAGTATAAAAGACTTTTGGAGTGGTCAGATCTGGATGGCTCCACAATGAGCCGCCACAATTCGATTTCTCGGAAGTATTTCTCTGAAGCAACCATCATGGTTACACCTCGGATTTTCGGCCTTCCGGAGAAAGTCATATCCATCACTCTTTGAAATTTCTTGGTGGTTTTTACAAGCTCTGATCGATGCAATTGAAAAAAAAAATATTTTTTTATTCCTTCTTTCCTTGATACATTACATTTGCAACATACCTGGAAACATTAGTTCTCTTCTGAACAGAATAATGACGAAATTATGGGCACTTTAAATAAACCTGGCCACAACGATTACGACAAAAAGTTGTAGAATATAATGAGGATAGGAAGGAGAAGATCGGAAAGTAGTGTATTGTATGTGATGAGTATTATTCCAGTGCATCGGGACATTATTTCATTTTAATTTACGTCCATGGTGATTTAAATTTATAGAACGATATGTTTAAATGGCATATATTATTATTTTAGGAAGAAATCAACAATCTAGGAAGATTGTTAATGTAGCTCTTCAAGATTAGAAACATAAAAATATCGCAAAAAACAGAAAAGTTATTGTTAATCAACTCGGCGTTCAAATTTGTTGTATACTTAAATAGCGGTCATGCGTAATGCTTTATAATGAAAGAATATTCTATATATATATATATATATATATATATATATATATATATATATATGCTTTCGTAGAGGTAACATGGAAGTGCCGAATAGTACAATACACAGTAACACACAATATAGGAACACAAAAAAAAAGATGAACACTCACACGTATTTTCTTGATATTTCGACGGAAACAATCCGTCTTCATCTGAAGATATAGAAGTAATGGCTGCTGGAATTGTTGAGGTGAGGGGTGCGAGAGAAAGGGAAGGAGGCCAGGGGAAGGGGAGAACGGGAGGCGAAGGAGGGGTGAGAGGAATGGTTGGGGAGAGGAAAGGGAGAGGGAGGGGGTGGAATTGACACAAAATGGGAAAATAGAACAACATGCTCACCGCAACTATTGCAACATACGAGACCGAGGTTTCAACCTACAAAGTATTGATCAAGACCTCGCAAGTCAAAACAAAGGCCACGTACACCAAAACTCATTCGGAAAAACACAGTGTCCACCCCCCCGATATGCTTTGCTTCCACAAAGTAACAATTTTAGGCCACTCCCATCAGTGAACGACATTGAGGCCCGGATGCTGATAGGCCATGCAGATGTAAATGAATGCCATTTCAAGAGTTTTTAATTCTATAGGGTTATCGGATGTGGGAAGGGACGATAGGACGGAAACATTGTAACACTGGTTGAAAGGGGTATTATGATGGGAAGCATGTTTAGGGATTGGGAGAGAGGTGTTACTATATATATATATAAATAGTTGTGTTCAAAGTTTTATTCATTGGAATAAAATATCAAAATAATGATCAATTACTGCAATATGAAAAATAAAAGTTTTTTATTTATTTTCTGAAAAACTTCACTGTAAAATCACATCTGATAAATGTCATATAATGTAAAATAAAAGGAGAAAACTCACGTCTTTTTGCAAAAATAAGCAATCATTTGCAATTTTGCCGCTTCCCTCACTTTATTGAAAGATGCGAATTACTCGTTAACTCATTACTCGATTATTTAGTGAATTTCATAAACATTTATATGATTAATTTCGAATAAAAATCTTACAGGGTTCGTCCGGAAAATAAGTGTACTGATTTTTTCCCGCCGCTCCAGGCGCGCCCAGCACCGCTCTGACGGGCTGCGATTGGAGGGGGGTATGTTGGCAAGCGACGCTGAAAAAGGCAGTCGGCTCTGAGCTGTGGTGTAGTGAGGAGCTCTGTTAACGCGAACCTCCACGCTCGACCCACGTCACGGAACGCGATGCCGAAGTTTTTGGAGCAGCGTTATTCCATCAAATTTGCGGTAAAGCTTGGGAAATCGTCTACCGAAACTGTCGGTATGATTAACCAGGCTTACGGGGAGTCTGCCATGTCCAGAAACATGATCTTTCGGTGGCACAAGATGTTCGTGGAGGGCAGAGAAGAGGTCGACGACGAACCACGGCCTGGACGCCCATCAACGACACTCACCGACGAAAATGTGCGAAAAGTTCGCGATGTACTGAACTCTGATCGTCGTCTTAGTGTTCAGATGATAGCAGAGCAGTGTAATGTGCCAAAAACAATAGTGCACGAGATTATTAGGGAGCAATTACAGAGGCGAAAAATTTGTGCAAAGTTGGTGCCGAAAGTGCTCAGTGATGATCAAAGACTCAATCGTTTGGAAATCGCGACACAACTTGCGGATCACTGCAAAAATGATCCACATTTTTTAGAGAACGTTGTTTCGGGTGAAGAGACGTGGATCTTTGAGTACGACCCGGAGTCGAAGAGACAAAGTGCGGAGTGGCACACCCCATCATCACCCCGTCAAAAGAAAGCTCGCATGAGCAAATCTCGGATCAAGGCGATGCTCATTGTCTTTTTTGACAAAAGGGGAGTCGTCCACTACGAATTTGTACCTGAACGACAAACTGTAAATGCTGCATTTTACGTCCAAGTGCTCGACAGGCTTCGAAAACGAGTCGCCCGCGTCCGGCCAGCGATCAAAAACATCTGGCGGCTGCATCACGACAATGCGCCGTCTCACACCGCGCTTGTCGTGTCGGACTTCTTGGCCAAGCACGGCGTGGCAACGCTGCCGCACCCGCCCTACAGCCCGGACTTGGCACCACCGGACTTCTTTCTGTTCCCGAAGATAAAGAGGAGTTTGAAAGGAACGCGATACGGGACTTTGGACGCCGTCAAAGAGGCCGTGACGACGTGTCTTCGAGAGGTTCCCGATGATGCCTTCGCGGGAGTGTTCCAGGAATGGGAACTCCGCTGGAACAAGTGTATCGACTCACAAGGGTCCTATTTTGAGGAATATTAGCTTAAGATATGTAAAAGAGTAATAATTTTTTTTTCCTGAGCTCAGTACACTTATTTTCCGGACGAACCCTGTAGCCTCAGTTAACCCCAGAGAGGAGAACTGCTGATACAGCGGCATTGCCATCCCTCGAAAAAAGAAGCTCAAGTAATTATATATAAAGCCTCTCATTATTTTAAATGTACTACAACTTTTGGGCTCATTAATTTTGAAAAATCCTAAACCTTTAGAGACAATTGAGCGTTTCCAGATAGAAAGCTTTCTGAAAAATAAGGCAATGTGTGAAGTAGAAATACCAGACGGAAAATTGGTCGCAGAAGAACTCTCCGCTTCGTTATGAGCACGCTCGTGAAAGTCTTTATTTGAAAATTTCATATCTTTATGGACAAACGTAGCAGGATTTAGGAAGGTAGATTTTATGACCTTAGACTAACGGTTGCAACTGCCACGATCCCCCGCCACATGGCCTTGGGTCGGCTTGTGGGGTATTGTTTAGGCGCGGATCCCTAAAAATAAAAGTGAAGGCAATTTAATGGCTGTGGCATACTCAATTCTACATCAATCAACCCGAAGGTTAGTGGTGATTATAAGTAAGGGTTAGAGCTCACTCCAGGGAAGCCCTATGGCGTTTGAAGTTCACACATCCAGGTTGGGGGAATAATTCCTTCTCTCGAACCACCCTCGGTTTCCGCTGAAGTTCTGAGTACCAGAAAATCTCTCCGCTCGGATTTTAGAAGAGACTTTCCAAAGGTATCACCCAGGATTTCAACCTGGAAGTACAATTCCTTGGGGAAGCGGCTTAAGAACAGCGTACCGTTGCACTGAATAGTGCCATGCTCGCCTGGGATTACGAATGATATATTTAATGACCCCAGTGCCAAGCTCTGAAAAAAAAATGATTCTCAAATTTGCGTGGGAGTATTAAAAGAATATTTCCCAATCGATATGATATTTCATAAAGGGATTAACCATCGGCATAAGATCCACGTAATTTGGTGCCACTTGCGTATTTATCTGAAGCAAGAGAGGAGGACGAGAATCATTTGAATCAAAGGATCCTTCAGTTCCATCTTATTCATTTGATTTACTGAATCTTCACAATTTAATAGGGCTCATAATTACGAAACTATCCGTTGCTTTGAGGACCATGCATGGCTTTCTTTCTGATGAGCAGTCAACTGAGCCTGCTTCCGCGACGAAATTTAACTGACCAAATTTTGGCAAGGGAAAGAAGCGGAGGAAGGGGAATGTTTAAGGGGGGTTAGTTAATGCCACGCATCATGCACATTGAGCAAATTTGGTAAGAGTCCAATTTATGAAGTGCTAGGCGTTGAAGGGTAGAAAGAGGAAGTAAACGAGCGAACCCACTCGTGTTTTATTCTCCCCTACTTTCCCCTCAATTTGCACTCCTTTCACCCCCACCAGTTGTTAGCGTACTGTACTCCTCGTGAGGAAGATTAAAGGTTGCCTCTCTCGTTATCTGACAACGAGTGGCGGCCAGTTTATTGCGAACTGACCATAAAAACCATCGCATTCTTACCTTAAGAGGGAAAAACATAGTTTTCTATCTTGGTTGTTGACTCTAGTTATCTTTAAGAATTCTGCATGTCCGGGTTTTCACCGCGTTGTTGTTTGAAGCCGACAACAGTTTCGCCGAAGTTTCATCCGGCGTCTTCAGGTCGAAGACGCCGGATGAAACTTCGGCGAAACTGTTGTCGGCTTCAAACAACAACGCGGTGAAAACCCGGACATGCAGAATTCTTCAAGCCACCGCCGCGAAAATCTACGCAGCCATCTAGTTATCTTTGTTTCTTTTTTATCTGCTCCATGATAGACTCGGGAAAACATTTAAAAAGGTGTAATAATAAGAGAGTTTGAACATTTTTTGCAGCCTCTGTTTCTCATTGACTCATTTTGCCATTTCGTGCTTCATAAGTCGTCCGCATTAAGATAATGCTTTAGGAGATATGCTGCGGTACATTTAAACACATTTACATGATTAGCGCACACATTTTTTTCACTGTGTTACATTTGACTGATTCGAGTCGTTCGTTGTTGGTCATACAGTTCACTTGAACACACAAAACAACTTGCATGATGGAGTACAAAAATATAAAGTACACCTGTGAACATTGAAATTCGATCGGGGAAATCTGTAGCATCGAGAACTTAAATCTTACTAACTATTACCTGTAGTAAATGAGTTTAAGTAACTTACTGCTATATGGTTTACGTTTTCCGCCACGTAGTTTTAGATGCAGGAAAACCATTGCAGGACTGCAATGTTCATGGTCCGCGGCAGGGTGCGAATCTATGATTCTTGAGTTAGCCGACGATGGCGCAATCCACTTGACTAACTGGGTCGACGGATACATTTCCATTTCGAAAATGAGGTAATATAGTATATAATACGATATTATAATAATTTACATCCAGTAAGATAATTCCTTCTCCCCCGTACTTGCAGCAAATTTCTTTCACCTGCTTCTTAGTTGATGGCTGGGAAATTCCTGTAGTTTACTGGCTTGTCCATCCTTACCGTTTGGGTTGTTTATATGTAATCATAATAACTTACTTGCTAAACAAAAAACTGTGCCACAACTGGCTCGCTTAGAACTTGCGGAAAGTAGTATTGAATGGCTTCGAGCTACATCTAGATCATATTACCGTGCAGAATTCCTCTTTTGCAAATGCCTATTTCACACTTAACCTTTTACTTCAGGTACACACTTTGGCAGGTAACTTTCGTCGTTGCAGAATTAATTTCTTAGCGTCTCTGTTCGTATTCTTTTGCATTTATGAAAACCTAAAGGAAAGGCAGGACGATTCGTTCCAGCCACCTCTTTAGGGGGGAATTTTTGTCTTTTTCAGTTGATTTTCTTTTTTCACATATCTATGGCTACCGTTGACTGGTGGGGGTGATGCAACAGGTGAATGAGGAACCGAGGAAGGAGTTCGGTTGTCAGGTGAGAGGGGCTAGACGGTGGGCTTGGGAGGGGCGGAGTGCGGCGGAAGAGTTTTTTGTCACCGGGGTCATCCCTGCCCAAGAGGCGAACTCTTGGGCAGGGATGTGGTACCGATTTGATTCTGCGGGAATGCAAAAGATGGGGGCTGTTTGTTTTGTTACCGGGTAGAATACCGGTCGAGTTAGGTTTATTGATTCACTACCCAACCAGTTGAGGTTTATCGAGCCACCCGACCACTTTACATTGATCCCCTACACAGCCACTGCTACAGTTCAAAGCCCCGACTGACACGGCTCTAAATAACTTCTCTAATACCCGTATTCAAATAAACCATGTTTCAGCATGCCTATTATTTTCTTACTTTTACTTTTCTTGCCCAACATTCGCCCCTCTATCACCCTTCAACATTATTGCTAAATACGCCCACGGCTTTGAGCTTTGAAGGTCCACTTTGAGTTCTACATCGGGAGGCGTTGTCGTTTCATCTCGTCACACATTGCATTTACATGACGATACGTAGTTGAGAGAAATTTACTCATTTTTGTGATTTTCACCTTACCCTCTCCTCAATACTTTATTACAAATAGGTCGAAATATCGGCAACAAATATGTTTTAGACATCATTCTATTTATTCGACGCACATCCCGATTACTTTGATATTTTTATCAAGTATCCATATCAAACAATCCGAATTAAATGTGAATTGTGGGTCCCAAATTCCACCATTGTTTCGCACATTTATTTCGACTTCCCAAAAGGAACTGAAAGCTTTCGCGGATTGCCTATTTTAATAATTATTTGACATTGTGTGGATTCCATTTATTAGCAGTTATTTCTCTGCGCCAGTACTTGACTAAGAAGTACTGACGTACGAAGAGTACCTTTCGTTTATTCGGGGTGGGTCCAAGATCGTTTTGATGCCTCTAAGTCCCGGTTATCTTCCCCTCCAAGACAGACCAAAAATATCAATTTCATCTTGAGTGCACGAAAATTGATACGTATATCATCGGGCTTTGGGAAAAAATTATGTGAAAACAGGAGATCCTTAATGGAAAGACTAATTAACCCAAGTTATAACGCGTGTGAGTCAATGTCTCTTACTCTTCTAATAGTATATTCTTACCATACGGCACCATCTTCCTCACAGAGTGAATTCCTGCGAGTCGTACGCACACTCACGGAGAGGCAAAACTTTTACGGCACCTTCATCTTGCTAAACAGAACAAAACAGGATCGTTCGCAAAACTCTGGCGACCTACGTGCACGTGAGTGTTCGCTGTTGGAGGACTATACTCGTGATAACATCATCGTCAACGACCCAACGCCGCCACGCACGCCGCCTCGGCGCGTGAAGGTCACGACTCAGACGTTCGCACGCATGTGGCGATTTTTGCTGAGGGTGCCCTCGAGTCTGGGAGCACTAGGCGACCTTTTTAATCTGTACGTGTGCTTAACTCTCGCATGGTGCCCTTCGACAGTCCCCGATGGGTTTTGGCGACGGAGGAGGACCCCTTAACCCCCACTCGATTCATCTCGGATGATTTCACGTAGCTGCAGCAGTCTTAGTTCCGCATCCCAAGCGAGTTCTCGCGAGAGCGACAAATCCCTTTTCGATAGATGCCTGCGTATCTGGGAAGACTCTCTCCTCAAAAGAGCTTTTCCTGGAAAGGAATGGTCGCCCCGCGTAAGATCCCTCAATTGCCTAATATTCCGCATTCGACATGTTAGTTTCGATTTGACTCCAATTACATGCATATTCTTATGTCCTTTTCCTATCTTTCTCGAGCGAGAGTCATACCCTGAAATTAAAAATCTATTAAAAGCGGAACTGTTAATGATATTCTTCTGGAAGGAAGATTTATCGATGGTGACAGCAGATTTTTTAAATTAGCGATCCTACTACCCGGAAAAGGTTTTAGGATTAATCATTGAATTAACAACTTTTACTGCGAATGAATGTGTCACGCCATATTGAGGTGTTCCTTCGTTTTCTATCACGTTTTTCATTTGATTTGACGATAAATCCTTCGAAGCCGTTCGTTGTTCCACCGGTTGCGGCCAAGCGCTTCCGTAGAGTTTCAAATTGATCAGGGAGAGATAGATAAACGCATAATCCTTCGGCATGCGACAGCCTTTCGCTCTCCTGCCGTGTATTTTGAATGTTTGTGTCCCCAAGGAATAGTCTCTTTCTCCAATGACAAGGTTTCGTCACGGCCCCGGAATGAACTCCAGTTAAAGTCCTATTAAAGGTGAGCTTTACATAAATCCCATTGGGAAATCCGTCGGGATTTATTAATTCGAGATGCTCACAATTTGTTGCGGAGATGATCCACAATTCGATCTCTCGATTCAATTCATATCTAGTTTTGGTCCCCGTCGAATGCTTTACACTTTTACTCGTGATTTTTAGCATTTACGTAATACTGAGTCCTTGCTGAGGTGACTGATGAGTGAATCCAAATCCTCACGGCTTGACCACACTAGCAGACGTTCATATTAATGCAAACATTTTTTTTTGGTTCTTGTGTTGCTGAATTCGCGCCAGCGTTGCCGGAGATTGAAGCATACGACCAATCTATGTGATATTGCATTAAAACCTCGTCCGTGATTGTAAATTAAACGTTGAAATTTATGATGAATGAAACATTTAATAACGTGTTCAAATTGAAAATCAATTTTGTTGCTAATACTGCAAATATTGGATGGTGTAAAAATCATTCGCCTTGACTGGGATTCGAACCCAGATCCCTCAATATCCGGTCGAGTGCTTTAGCCACTTAAGCTATCGAGGCGTCCTCTTAAAATGCACATTATCGGATGACTCCGTTAAAAGTTACTGTTGCGGCATCTCCCGCAGTTTCTTTGGAATTTGTCAAAGTGAAAACACCATAAGTGTTTAAAGTTGGCTTTAACCTCGTGGACTGTGGCGCCTCGCGCACGACTACGAATGCCTGTGACATTGTATGTACGGTATTTCGTCACAACATCTTGTTCCTTTAAAAGCCCCAAAATTTCAGAGGTTAAGAGGACGCCTCGGTAGCTTAAGTGGCTAAAGCACTCGACCGGATATTGAGGGATCTGGGTTCGAATCCCAGTCAAGGCGAATGATTTTTACACTCTGAAATTGTTGCATTGAAATGCACATTAGCGGATGACTCCGTTAAAAGTTACTGTTGCGGCATCTCCTGCAGTTTCTTTGGAATTGGATGGTGTAATTATATCTCCTATTTACTTTATCTGGCCAAGGAAATCAGGAGTTGTAAGAAATAGAGATCAAATTCTTGTATTTATTTAAAACCTCAAGTTTACCCTAATAAAATGTCGTTAAGAACTTTTTGCATCTTAAAAGGTCTGACATATTTATTGGAGCTTGGTTCCTTGAAAACATCCAAATGTACAATTCAAGTTCAACTGATGATATCACTGGTCCGAAACTCTAATGTGTTATTTACATCACTTTGGAATATTAATAAAATATAAATTTTAGAATATTGAGATGTCAAGGGAAATACTTTGGACACTTTACATAGTGCATATTGGTTTTTCGCGGTGCTTTTCACGATAATTAGTGTAGAATATTGTGCTTCCATGAATTTAAATATAGTAAGTTAAGCCATAAACTCAGTAATTAACCCGACGGTCGTTTTGGCAGGTGATGGTAGAGTTCACCCAGTGCTAAGCCCGACGGCGTGTGAAATTCACACATCAGGGTAGGGGGGCCAGTTCCTTTATACACTGTGCCGGTTATGGTACCCTATGGTTGAGAGGGTTTTTTTTGTCTGCGGTCTACAAGCATGTGTGCATTACTTTTCACCCTACCCTCGTATTTTTATTCCTTGTTTCCTCACTGAACTGCACCCCTTCGGCAAGATTTTCGTTCTTTTGCTCTATTCCCTTTTATCATTATGTTTCCTTTCTATTTCCATCTCGAATTTATCCTGACTCGCGCAGAATTTTGATGCGTTTCTTTATTTTCGTATGATACTCGATTATTATTTATCACCATATCATCAATTACTTTTAAAAATTATTTATCCTTTCCTGAACATTTCATTTTTCACTTCACCCTTTCGATTATACATAATAGATCTTCAGCATTATTCTTTGGTTGTCAAGGTATTCTTCTACTCTCTGCTTTTCCATTTATTCACGCTTTTGATCAATTCAGTGCCACTTTCCACACCAAATTATTCACGCTGTACTTCCTTATGTGAAATCGCCATTTCTTAGCCACGATAACTTTTTATTTATCATCACTCTACTGTCTGATATCTTTGGCATTACATTTTTTTGCGTCTCTACGATACATTTGACTCTGTTATGAATTAAATCATTTATATAACAGAGTTCTGTAAATTAAATACGTTCCAGTTCAGCCTCAAAGAAAAGTGAATTAACTCCGTCTCTAGCTTTTCAACTCATTGAGTAGGGTCTTCTACCTTCAGTATTCGTCAATCACATTTCTGTTGGATTTTCCCTTCATTTTAATATCCATTTTCGCATTTTTTATGTCCATCTTGATTCTAGAATATCGATATTAATTTTATTCAAATATTCCTGAATTGCTTTTCGTGGATAAACTTCGCTGTAATCGCATAACGGGAGCATGATTCTTTGGCTCAATTTTTATTTATTTTTCTGAATAATAATATTGGAAAAGCATTAACAGCTTTTTCTTTACACTGCTGATATTCTTTCCTGATTTGTTTTATATACTCGCATATGTCAGTATTGTATTAATGTTCGCACCTCAAACTTGCCTCAGTTTGAAATACGTTTATCACGTTTGAAATTGCATAGGGGGTGTGCTTTTGCAATTATCATTTTATTGGCAATGTTCGGCACCGCGTCTTTCTTTGCTCAATCCAATCCGAGAGTGTGTTTATTATTCCTCCGCGTTTTATCTGAGCTCTTGCCTGCTTTGCATGAATCTGTCGTTCTACCATGCTCATTTTCAGGAAGAGTTACATCGACGCGTTCTCCAAAGTGTTATACTTTAATTGTATTTCTTTTGTTATTTTAAGACTCTTGGTGTGAATAATTAATTAATTGATTCCATTTTTTATTCGAAATAAATGATAATGTCCTTTATATATCTTTTACAACTTTGGATTCCCTCATTATCTTGGCATTTGCAACCCTTGTCTGAGCATTTTTTTAAATTGCTGGTCACAGACTTGTGCCGAAGTTCAATGATGATGAGATGTATGCCGATTTTGGTGGACCATTTTGCGGATCAGCGTTTCGCTCGCTCTGCAATAAGCGTTAGCAGGAAGTGAGAGACGTATCTAAGTATCTCTCAATTTTTGCCGCATGATATTTAGAAAATTGGTATCAAAATACTTATTGTTTGCGTGGATAAAATGCGAATTTATTTTACCACCCGAGATATTGCGTTTTTATGACAAATTTAGTAATATCTAAGTTAAAACAATAGCAAACTTCCATTGGCTAAATAAATACCGTGGAAATAATGGCATCCTTCCTATCGGGGACATCGAGATTACTTGTGTTTCCGTTTCCATAGCTAATCAACTTCAAAATGAATGACAACCCATGGAATGAAGGTTGTCAAGTTTTTATGCTCCGAATTATGTTCTAGCGTTGACCCCAATGTAAATCAAATGCTTAATGAGAGGTACTTAAATATTTACTTCGGCGTAAATAATACCATTGCATCTGTACGTAGGTACGTTTGGTCACCAATTTCGGCTGACATTTGTATAAATATGGTCGAAAGTATTTTGACTATGACTTATGACTTTCTCCCTGTTTTATTTAATGCTCTTGAATTAAATTTTGGCATTAATTTCGTACCTATTCGTAATGGTAGACTTATGTGACTCTTAAATTCAACCAAAAAGTATAGTGATGGAATGGTAGTAATTTTAGAAATCACTGACAAAATGGCTGTCGATAATTATAGAAGTACGTGATATGAATGCATCAGCTCGTGTTGAGTCGTATGAAACTAGTTGAGGATTTGTTTTTTTTATTGCAAGAGCATTTTGGAAGGTGAATAATTCGGTCATTTTTGTTCCATGAAATACTGTGAATAAACTTTTTACGGCATTCAAGCATCGAAAACTCTTCACTTCTCTGGCCTAAGAATTGCACTACATGCTTCCATTTTCGTTTTTTTTCAACTGTAGATTAAAATTTGAAATATTCGATACTGAAAGCAGTCAGAGGAGTTCAACGTATGGTGTCCCAACGTAGCAAGTTAAGGGAAGTCGTTTCCCCTAGCCGTTTTATTGCGACACATTTCTCTATTTTCTTCGATGGCTCATAAAAGTTATAAGGGCGTCAATTTAACAAATCGATGGTTGCTCTACCCCCAATAAATAACATTCGCTTTCTTCGCTTACGCGCTCCTCCTCGGTAAGGCTCGCTTTCTCCGCAGCATCTGGCATAGAATAAAAATTACCATTGAATGAGAGTGAGGCATGCTCCCATCCCATCGTCTCCATCGCTTGCTTCCTCCCCAACTTTCTCTCCGGCTCTTCTCTTTCTCATCTCATGTCCCCTTCCGCACACCCTTGCCATCACACCGGCGAAATCATTCTCATCCCCCTCCGCCTTTGGCTTCTCCCGCGTCCATCAAGAAGGGAACGGTGGAACACGGCGTGGTGGAACAATTTGTGTTACGGTTTTTACAAGCGATCGTTATGCCGTAAGACGTAAAAGTTCTCAGATTTATACCCCAATCGATCTTATCGGTGCCCCCGTAGACATCCGGGGAGGCGTCTCCCGTGTTGAACGACGATTTTACTATCTTCACTATCTGGAGAGAATTTACTTGCTCGTCATTTATACCTACCTTGTACCATTGGGATTTTCATTCCATCCGCGCCCCGCTCGCTGTCCAATCACCACGTGCAGTGGGTGTTTGTTTATTTGATTAGTGTTTCTTGATTTCTCGATGAGTCGGTTCAACAGTGCATGCATGTAAAATATTTTTACATTAATGGAACCTTCAGCCCATATAGTATGCATCGTGTCGTTTCCCATCAATTGTGTTTTCAGAAATCATTCATTTCGACATCGACAGCTACAGTCGAAAAGTACCGAAACTCTCTTGGTTTAAACGTCCGTTATACAAGGCTCTCTATATTTCCCTTTTACTACTCCTGAAGAAGTTTGGTGGAAGACAATTATTGCCAGTATTTAGTCTTTGATTAAGAAAATTTTAAAAAGTTTTTGATCTGTTACTGCAACAAGCGGATGGAATATAGTATGTCCCCTCTTGAACACCCGTCACTTCTCCCACAAAAATGTGGGGAAAAATAGGATGGATATCATTTTTCTCGGAATCTCAATTATTCAAGGTACAAAACAAGTGTTTTCGTCGAAACTAGAGTCAAACCGAAATTATCAACCCCAATTCAGGAAATATTTTATCCTATTTAAATGGAATTGGTAGAAACTTGTGTTTATTTCATCATTAACACATTAATTATCAGAATCTGACTCACCTTGCCAAATTAATACGGCAATATAAAAAATTAAACTACAAGAATTGTCACGTATTCCAATATGAATAATAATAATGAAACAATATGTGAAATAAGTATGATATCCGTAAAAATCAGTATGGTAAGTGAAGGCCTCACTGGAAAAACTTTGAAAATGAGAGTAAAACATCGTACTGGTACTTTTTCGACGACTGCCTCATAATTAAAATTGAATAAAAGGATGCATGGATCTAGCATTAAGTTGCACAAATGATGGTTATTCCAAAAAAAATTAATAAACAGAAATCATAAGTTACTGCATTTTTTACCGTCCCTGTAATATGAATATTGGCTTTTACAATGCTTTTCTAAGGAGCTCTTCTGTTGATATAATGATGACTGTGCTCGAGACTGCAGAAAATTAAATTAATTGGAAGTATTCCAATCTAGTAAATGGTCCCCCTCGTGATTATCCTTCACTCAATTGTTCCATTTCAATTTCGGATACCATCGTAAATATTTTTGCTTTAATCATGTTTTGTCTCTTCGGGGTAAATTTCTTAACTGTTGATGCTACACTCAGAAAGAAATTGTCGATTTCATCAGGTTTGCATGCTGGCTTCCTCTTATTTATGAGATGAGTCATCAGCAACGCTGAGATAGAATCTTCTATTAGTGAGTTTCTACTTTTAGGCATGTTACTTCCACCGTAGGCGTCTGGTTGAGGTACCTCGCAATTCAGATCCTTCAAGGAGGAATCTTGAAGTACTTTCTCTCGTTGATTGTCTTGTCGCTCTTCCATTTCATTTGACCCCTGTAATTCCCCCGCCTCGTCCTTTGCACATTGCTACTCTCTTCCGCTTGAGGTAAGAATGGTACAGCGTCCCTTTCTTGCAGAAACGGAAGTAGGAAAAGTATTTCATCTTCGTACTTCCACTTTTTCTTGCTCTCCGAGGCGAGCCCACTCTTTATTCGTTTATTCTTCATTGCTCGTCTGCATTGGTCTCTCAAGTTGAACCATCTGGCTTTGCAAGTGGCTCCTAAAGAAAAAAGATAATTTTACTGTAAGCTTGAAATAAATTCATATTCTGACACTTCGTCAGTAATTAATATTCAAATAAGGGAGAAAAATCAATTCTCGCAATGCGGCATGAAACGTGTGTGCGTTGAAATTGACGCCGGGAAGGAAATTAGAATATATTAGAATAGGAAAGAAATTAAGTGCTTTCGAAAAGGCATTGTAATGAAATCTTTCATTTGACATCACTCACGTTTACTGCATTAACTCTTCGAAAAATATTCTCTTAGGAAAAATCATTTAGAATTCTTCCAAAGAAACTGCGGGAGATGCCGCAACAGTACCTTAAAACGGAGTCATCCGCTAATGTGCATTTAAATGTAACAATTCCAGAGTGTAAAAATCATTCGCCTTGACCGGGATTCGAATCCTGATCCCTCAATGTCCAATCGAGTGCTTTAGCCAGTTAATCTATCGAGGCGTCCTCTTAAAAAATTTCAGAGTTTAAGAGGACTCCCCAATAGCTTAACTGGCTAAAGCACTCGACCGGACATTGAGGGATCCGGGTTCGAATCCCGGTCAATGTGAATGATTTATGCACTCTGAAATCGTTGCATTGATTTAGAATTCTTTTGTTTTTTGCTAAATGAAAATTGACTGCTAAGGAGTTCATTATCAAACTCAATATCTAAACGGTTTAATTTAAGTGTGTATTCCATTATCGTTCATCAACGTTCCCTCCCAATGGGAGACTGAGCTAAATAAATGGCTCGCGGTTTCTTCGGATCTATACGTGAGCTTTGGCTGGGAACAGGTACATTGTAAGTCACGATGTCTCACGAAAGAAGTCACCTTCCACCATAAGCCCCCTCCTCAGCGTGAAAATGCACAGTGCGTCGGGCATGCTCTCAGCACTTCGAGACGGATTCAGTTTTGGGAGAAGAGTCTTTTTTCTGCGTTTCACACCCTCTTGTTCCATCGCTCATAGTTTCCAAGTGCTGTCCCCACCCCCTCCACCCACCATCCGCTCCGCACCGGTGGTCCGAATTCGCGCTTGGTTCGAATGAGCTACTAGAAAAGCCATTTTTCAGCCGACATTTTTTTTGACGCGTCCGAAGGAGAGACAGTTCAATAAACTGAGACGGAATACTATAAATATAAAATTAGATTTTCCTTGAAATCTGTGATGAAATTAGTCTGTGAACGTCATTAGTCCCATGTTTTCTAGTTGGGAATTAATTGTGCAAGGTAATATTTTTTTCTGCTGGCATTAAATTTCTGTGGATGGTCTAGTTTAAAATATTCGTCACTTCTTATAGGAAATATTCGTCGTTTAATAAGCCACAGAATAGAAGAGACACCTCACAGACTAGAATAATTATAATATAATAGTAATTCTAGAATATCCGCTGCAAGAGACGTGCTAATGTTTTGACATTTTTATGTAGTAACGGAATAGTGTGTTCCTATTGGGAATGCATCACTGCTGATATTTGGCATGAAGATAACCTATGAGACTCCTGATCAAGTTGATAAATAGCGGAGGCAGAGGTAACGTTTAAGAACACAGTAGAGAAGATGAGAATCTGTTAGGGGCTATTTTTCGGGTTTTTAACCTTTTCCGTAGGAACAGACGATTCGTTTACTATGAAAATATAATTTCATTTTTTGATGTCCACGGGTTCCATACTCAGTTGTAGGATGTGGTAAGAGAACTTACCCATAAGCCCTCCGGTATTAAATGAAAATATTTCCAAAATAAATGTAACAGGTGAATAACAGCAGTGGCTTTTAATAACTGCGCATAAATACAGGGTACATCTAAACTTTCCAATTTGGAGGCAGCGGGAGATATAGGCCAAAAAGGTTTCCTAAGTGAGAAATGAGAAACTTCATTGTTTATTTCCCATGACACATGAATATGTAATATTTTGTTTCATACCATGTTCCACCGTCTCAGAAAATAACCCAGAAACACAGCGAATGAATTTCAAGGAACACAGATGACTAAATTGCAGTTCTTACTATGGCGTATCAAATCATTATTTTTAGTTGGTAGTGATATAATATGTATCGAGAGAAAGGAGGGGGCAGAGGAACAGAAAGGAGAGTTAACATGACGATGTAACCGCTCGGTGGAACTCAAACAACAATAGATGAAGAGGCGATCATGCTCAAGCTTTTTGGGGCAAGCATTTAAGATGATAGGCGGTGGTTTGGGTGCTCCAATCAAAAGTGAAAGGAGGAAACAGATATCTCACCAATCTTTGTTGGAAAGAGGAATTTTTTAAACAAAATCAAGAGTAAGGGAAGGGAAATCTTGGGAGTATTGGAGTAGATATTGGAGAACAGAATACAATGAAATGTATTTAAATATAGAGAGTGCTAAATATATTGAAAAATAACTCTTATGCATTATATCACTCTCGGCCCTGTGGACCACAGATAAAAAAGCCGAAATACAAACATAAGTAATGCAATGCACTGTCTCTTTCATAGTGCCATTGCTGAAGCCAATGCATACGCTTATTCCGTTCATCTTTCCATTTGGAACTTAAGCAGAAAGTGGTAAAGTTGAATTTTGGGCTCCTACGGTTTTAATTATATATCAATTAAAATATGGGGCTCATCTAGTCTTAATGCTGTTTTGTCTCAAACATGCAAATTAATAAAACTAAGAACTCTCTCAAAACAAATGAAACCATTTATTTCTTGCGCGTGGATTGCAAGATTTATGGATTACCATGCCCGGTATTTAAAAAATTACGTTAAGAGTTTCGTATTTTGATTTGATATCATGTGCCCAAGGTCGGGGTAGTCTAGCGAGTAGGGTGCTTGGCTACTTTCACGGAAGACCCGGGTTTAAATTCTGGTAACCCTGGGCAACCTCAATTTAATCATGCCTTGTGATTTTTTTGGGAATAAGATTGCCCCAAGAAATCGGAAGCGGTTTGTGGAAAAGAACTGGCTCCCCTACCCTAATGTGTGAATATCACACGCCTTTGGTTTTAGTTAGGGGTGATTTCAACTATCCTATCAACCCAGCCCTTGAGCTAATTGTGTGGTTGATTATGTAATTTGATCGAAGGAGAGCTATGATAGTTGCAATGTTATCTACCCATCAAAGCGCCAATTTAAGTTTTCAGACATAGATAAAATTTAGAGATATTTTTTGAAGGAAATGCATAAGGTCAGAATAATTAGAAATATTTCATTACAGCATTTCATCCGCATCTTCCTCTACTATATCTTACCATTTAATCTGCTACAGTTCCCTGGCCCTAGCCTGGTCAGGTTCACCCTCCTAGGTCTAGGAAAACCTGTAAACACCTAGGGCTTTGAACTGCATGCAGCCTAAGAATGAGAAATTTACTATCTCCGTTTGACGAAATGAAATATTTACTGGTCATTTTTTTTAAATTTTGTTTGGAAAAGTGAAGAAGGGTGTTCGAGAGCCCTGAATGAAATGCCTACCTTCCTTCCATTCGCATTTCTTCCTTCCATTTCACGAGAGTGCTTGCTTAGGCAGCAGCATTCAACTCCGTAAAATCAGTGTACCATCTATATCGTGTTCCCCGCTGTTGAAAGAGTCATCAGATAATTACATGATAATGTTAAAAAAAAACGTTTTTTTAGAGCTTCCTCGTTCCGTGTGCCGAACAAACAAAGCAATTTACGAAATGAAAAATTAAAAATACCACGTGTTATCAATTTTAGAAGTTTTTAAGAGAGTTTTGCACGAGAGACGAGAATAATTCATCCTCCCAGAATGAATGCACGCGAAAATGGATTCAGCAGCTAAGAGGAAATATGAGTGATCCGTAGTGCGAGACCTATCAAATGATGTTATATCATTCCAACATGGGACACGGTGCGGTGCGGTGAAATTGGGAGGAAAGATTTTAACCTTCATAACTATCGCTTCCTCGAAGTTGTAACCGCAGAGAATAGGGAAAGTGAGTTTTCCCCTTAAAAATATCCTCTCTCAACTGTTATCAAAGATTTGGAAAAATGTTAATGTTTTTATATAAATGGAATAAAATTATTTATACAAGCAAGAATGATTGATTAGCGAAGGTATCTCTGGTTTAACATTGAATGGCGTTGAATCATATGTAAAAAAATTAAGTTTCATATATATGATGATGCTTTCGAGTTTACAAACGAATTTTTTCCCAAAATTGAGTTCGAAATGCATCGAAAAGTAACCCAACTCTTTACGCAATCATGAATTTCTCAGTCACACATAGTTGGCATGTAGAAATTAAAAAACCGGTACCGATTTATTTAATAACAATTTTTTCCATAAATTAACTGCGGAGGCGGCCATTTCTATATTGTTCCTTGTTGTTCGAGGTAACAAACAATGAAAGCAAAACGTCAGTGAAAAATTCTCGTTGCACGCAACAATTAGGACGATAGGCAAACTCATGATCGGTGACATGATATCAGGGGGCGATTTGATCGTACCATTTTTTTCGCCAATGGTTTCATCATTTTTCAAGGAAATGTCTCTAGGAAATTGAGTTCACAAAATCCTCGTTCTTGCTCGTTCATTTAAAGGCAATACGGATCGTGAGAGCGTAGTATTTTCCCCTCGGTATCAGGAATATTAATTAACCATATTAAGTTAGTAAAAGAACTTGAACTAAAATGAGAAAAACCTTTTTTTGTTTGTGTGTTATCTTATCTTTGAAAAATATCAACTAGCTTTCACTTTTACATGAGACAGATACCGACATTGTTTCGTGCATCGTATTGCTGGGTATAATATCTCCATAGAGTTTTTCCATATCATGAGGTGGCTCGGGACTAAAAAGCGACTGGGAAATAGATTTCAAAATTTAAATGCGTAAAATAAGTTTTAATGGAAGGAATTTTTCAACGTACCTGGCTGTTGTAATTCTTCTCCAATGCATTTCCGTGTTTTGTCTTTTTGTGTATTGTCGCTATACTTTTTATGTAGCACATTAAACAATACTCTTCGTTTTGATGCACCAGAAGAATTAATTTTTCGTCGTCCATGACTGAAGTTTATCCCGGGAAACAAGGTTCATATTGATGCCTTAGATATAATTTCTGTAAATGCACTCTTCTTGCGATTCACTTCACTGGGTGAATATACCATTGGTAAAATTTGATGCCTAAAACTTTTAAGCATTAATCAGAGTTCCTCCCCTTATACCCAGCTATAACGCCTCTGGTCAGCTGTTGTAATCATCATGATGGTCCAAGGCTGGCACGGAAGCACACACCGTCACCGACTCGTTATCGATCCGCCAAATTTCTCAACTCTGTCGGTGCCTGTCGGTGTCGGTTGGTGCAAATATCCATGATGAACTCTGATTTTTAAGAAATTCAAAAATATATTGTGAAATCATTGCAATATTTTCTGGACTCCGTTAAACTTCGAGTGAAATCATCGAAAAAAGGATTGCAAAATGCTCTTGTTACATTTTATTTAATCATTCGCGTGAAGTATGAAAATTTAAATATTTTTATATGGTTTTCATCTGCTGTATCCTGCTCCTCCACAGAAATATAAATTAAATTGTTTTGTCGTAGGGTAATTGATGACCTAGGTGTTTGACTTCGGCGAATAAAATGTTGATACTCAAAAGTAGCTTACGAAGCATTGATTTGGATGGGCTTCCTCCTACCGCAGGTAGTGCTGCCGTACGGCCAAAGTTCTAACTACTAAGGTCTTAGCAGCAGACTCGAGCAGACTGCGGGAGATCGTCGCAGGGCATTATGAACGTGATAGAGACAAAGTTATTTTAAAATTGATCTGAAAATAGCAGGTTAAATGTATGCCAGTCCGGAATATATCGTGAAAAGCCAAAAGTATTCAAATCATATGGTTAATTAATCGACTAGGGTACTACATACGTTTTTTTTCTCTTTTCCCAAAGGTGATCGTGTTAGAAACCATACCGGTGTAAATTGCGGAGAGTAGGTGGTTCGGGCTGTGTGGACGATGAGCAAAGTGCCTGGCTCTACGGGACATGTCATTCTCGGAGATAAGAGCCTCGATTTTGGGAAATGCCCCTTGGATTTCGTGGAAAGACTCTCCTCTCAATACAAATCTCCCATTTTTATGACAAGACTTCTCCTTAAGCCAACGGTTATCGTCGCATCCAACAGCGCAATTAGGGAATTATTGTATGGTGAGTAGTTTGAATGGCATTGAAACTCCGTCATAATTTAACAGCTTTCAGATAGCCGTGATTTGTTCAAAGGACAAGTGCTTATAAATAATGAAAATAACGCGCTTAGTCTCAAGTTATTTTAGGATTGGAAACCTTACGATTTGCAAAAAGCTACTATTAATTTAAATGATTAAATGCGTTCCTTAATTTTTTTATCTTTTTCCGCCTGAATATATTTTCCTTCTTTCTATTAATTTAAGCATTTTTAATGTGTATTTTAAAAATTTAGTGCTAATGAAATTGTCGAATACATATAAAGTATTTAGTTATTTTCAAAATTGATAAAACGTGTGTAAACTTCCTTCCCATTTTTTTAGAAAAAGAAGATCATTTTGACAGAGGACTCAGAGAACAATGCCTTCAGCTCTTTGGAGACAACGTTCTGCTAGTAGATGGAGAGGATGCTCAAAGGTTCAGGAATATTTTGAAGCCATTGTTACACCCTGACTGTATTCTAAACTATAAGGTAATACTGAATCTTATGCATTCTTGTAATACATTTACGTGGATTATATTTTATGGCTTTAAATTCCTATCTGGTAGTAAAACAGTTAAGGTCTTTTTTAATTGATATTTGTTGAACATGTGCATGATATCAAATTTGTAATCAATATACGTATTTTGATTTGAAATGCTTCAAAATGTTTCCTACACTTCATTCGGTATTTTCCAAGTAAGCTCACTATCATTAATTATGGCAACTCTTCAAGATAGGTGGCATGCCATATAATTGACAGATCAGTCAACACTGGTTCAACAAATTTCATTGCATTTCGTCCATGACATCTATCCTTCTTGGCAATTAATGTTGCTCCTAAGAGATAGACATCTTTTAATTAGCCAATATAATTCGCCAGAGAGTTTTATGTAATAATGTTCATGCATGCCAGTTACACTAGATTTTGAATATCTTTTTCAGTCTGCACATTTTATGCAAAAATTAGGGAAAATGTTATGTCATCCTTCTTGTGCACCATAGGCATTATATATGACGTTAGTTATTAGGGGAGGCGATGGACGGCTAAAGTCATTCGAATATTAGGGATAGGTGAGTAATTTTGTAGGGGTAGGATGTTCAGGGAATGGAGAAAGGGAGAAGAGAAACCTGACATTCGTTGTAGTAGCAGTTTTAGGGGAAACGGCCAACAGATAAGGTCATTTTCACCATTAGGGATGAATGGGAAAGGAGGAAGGTTGGAGAGAAACCAGGTGTTGGCATTAGCCTACTCTTAACAAAAGGCACTAATTGGTTAAAAGTTGAATGTCACATTGGATGGACTGCAAACTCATTCAGTTCTCCACAAAGCACCTCAAGAAGGGGTTGGGGTACCACTGAAAAATATATACCATCTCAGGATTCGTATCCAGGCCCTCTCAGTGGGCAGCCAGTACCTTAGCAACCGCACCATCCCAATCCCCTGGCATTGGTATTGACCTACACTATACAGTAGGTACCAAGGGGTCCAGAGTTTGACATTCCATCCGACAGATGGCACTCTCACTTAAATTGTTCTCAACAAAGCACTTCCAATATGGGTTGAGATGCCTCGGAAAAATCTTGCCACCTCCAAAATTCGAACCGAGGCCTTTGAGGTGGGAAGCCAGTTCATTAGAAATCTCACCATCCCATCCCCGGCATCAAATATTTCCTTATTTTTGTACACCAGAGGTATTAAATAAAAGTGAAATGCTTATGCCTCCTGAAGTTACTGGGGGATATGAAGATACCAATTAACAAACCGGAATTAAAAGAAAAATTAAGGTGCTTCTTGATCAACCTTTTTATTAACCCCTTTATTACCACATACCTCATATTTTTTATTGGGCAAGTTATTTCTTGTCTAAAGGATTGGGAAGCATTATTAATACATGTTCAGCAGTCTATGTTAAAAATTTACTGCGTGTTCAAGATTATTTTCCCCTTGACATGTATGAGAACCTTCATGTTCCAGGAGTAACAGAGGGGGACACAAATGGGACCCGGGGGGCAGTGATCCTTCAAAAATACCCAGGGTGCAATTCAACAGGGGGCCTTTTGAGAGGGGTTACAATATGTATGTATCTTGCTGGTATTTAGGAAGTTTTCCAGCTTCATTATTGGGCTTGCAAAAATCAGCAGAGTGAGAGCATAAGGAAATGCGTGCCCAGATAGGCTGGATATTGCACAGATCTATATAATCCAGGAACACCAAATATTTCAGTGAAGGGCAAGAAACCTCACAGCAGTGATGGAAATTGTTCGGGACAATGAATGATTGCATGATTTATGGTTCCTATGGCCCTAGAATTCCATGTCCATTGGTTGGGTTAATTTTATCTGCCACTGATATCATGTAGGTAATCAAAGTTTGCCACAAAATATTACTAGCATGCTGCAATTTGAAATTACTATTTAATAATGACTAAATTGGCATTGAAATGTTATGGAGATTGATTCATCTCTACGTAAGTATCCCTGAAGTTACAACCTAACATTATGTGCATCTAACTTGAAGACTTCCACTCATTATGGGAACCTTTTTTTGATGACCAACTTCCAAATTTCCTGGTGCACTTTTAAGGTACTTTCCATTTTATTAATTTTAAATGATTCATGTTATGATTTTTTGGACCCATCCTTTGGTTTAAAAGGACACCACCTTTGGCATACATAGACCTAAGTGTAGCAGAGGACATCATCTACAAAAATACTGGCATATCTATCTTTCCAAATCACTTTGAGTCAGGATCAAGGGAAACAATTACTGGAAAACAGAATTGCTGCTCCATTTGGTTGCATTGCTTATTGAAAAATAGGCAATGAAGAAGATATAGTACATAAATATTCAGCTTCAAAATGTAAATGAATGTACTCAAAAGTATTTTTGGTTTTCATTCAAATCCATTTGATTTGCTCCAAATAGACTTTTGGTGGTGAATTTTATTTTGAAAATATGAAGAGTTCACGACACAGGCCCCTCAATTTAGGTTGTCCATATCAGAATTGAGCCTCATTCCTCTGAGTTATAGAATCTGATAAGCCATTCTGGGTTGAATAGCACTTACACTCATCATGATGGCCTTCTCACAGTCTTCTTTATAAACTCCCTATCAAAGATCCAAATCTTCCAGGATTACTTGCGCATGGGTCCATTTTCTAGGATGACACTTTTACCAGCCCTTTGCATCTTCAGGTCAGAAGTGCAAGTCACCTCTGACCTGAAAACCCTGACTTCAACAACTTCTAAACTGTCGTCCTAGAAAATGAACCCATGGGGAAGAAATCCTGGAAGATTTCAATCTTCAATCACTACACTCTGTGGAAGCTTTGACTGAGTACACTCCTTATTCTTTTATGAACATTTTTTAAATTCCATTATTGCTCTGGGATATATTTAATGGCTTCTTGTGTTGATTTGATAATGCTTCATAGCATGGAATGAGATAAAATCAATATTTATTCTGTTGGACATTTGAATTTTTTTCCCTTTCCAAATTTTTACAGGTTTTGATGTGAATTATTTCTTTGTGCCATTAAAAATAATTCAAGGAATCAATTTTGATGTGCTATCCATAGATTTCTAAGACATGCAACTCAGATTTGATGGCCCTCGTGGTGCTAAACACTACTAAAACTGTTTGCCCATTAAGTGTTTTCAACAGTGACATGAGTACATCCTCTGGTGCAAATGAGGCTGGTAGTGTTGATCCATCCCTAAAAAAATATAGGAGAGCTTCCTAGAGATGTGTCGAATGAATATCTACTGTAATCCAGATAATTACATCATTTTCCTGTCTTGTTCATTTTATATTGAGGGTGTGAATGGGCAGAGATATTTGCCCAGTGAGATAAAGTGGCTTGTCAATTGTGAGATGTGTCTCTGGTCCAACAAGATTAATAACTATCAGTAAGTTTATTGAAAATGATAGATATATGTGTACATTTGTCCTTTTTCATCCAATCTGATCTACTTTCTGGGAGGTTAAACCAAATAATTTCGGTAAATTTATCTTGAGGCATTGCCCCCAGCACACACCCTTGCGGTTGCTTGCAGGGTATTATTTAGATGTACATGTCAACAATTATTGATGCTCCTTACCTTTTCCATTCAACTTCTGCTAGCTCTAATGACCCACCTCCCATGGCACTGTATAATTCGATAACCCCTAAAAAAGCATCTAACTCCTCCGAGGAAACATCCCATCATGTATCATTAAGAAATTCCCTATGCACTTCCATCTCCATGCGATATGGTGAAGCTCACTCTCACTGGTATAATTAATTAATGGTTTCAGGCATAACTTTATGAAATTTATTCATATTAGAAAGAAAAACTATAACCTTGCGATTCGACTGCATTTCATTTAGATATGACGTGGGTGTCAATATTCAATGTCATCTTCAGGGAACAACTCTTGAAGATACCCATCTGTATGTATTAAATTGAGATAGGGGAGGGAGGGTGTGTGGAGGCATTGTTTGGAGATGGGCTAATGCCTCCATTGTGTCACTGCTCCCACTCTTACCTCAGTGAAACATGTAAAGATGGATGTCAATCAGAGTCATTGCCTGGAGATGACATTGAGCATCAATGCCCACGTCATATCTAAATGAATCTGTGGAATCACAAAGTTCTAATGAGGGTAAAAAGAAACTTTACTTTTCCACAATAAATATTTTACTGTGGAAGTGTAAAGTTTCTTTTTACCCTCTTAATGAAGGAATTCCACAAAGTTAAACCTGAAACTGTTATGTTCACAAAGTTATAGTTTTTCATTTTAATACTTTCACTGATGAAAAGTCTTCATTAGCTGAAAGGTCAATCATCTCGTGTTTACCTCATAGCAGAAGGTGCTGAATCCACATTATCTTTGATTTTGCTTAATTGGTCTTTGTACTGATTATTTTCTTATGTTCTACCATTATTCATACTGTGCCATTTTTCTTGTAAAATTTGGTGCCTATATAACTTCTATAACACCTATAATTCTTTGGCCTCTGGTCAATTTTACAACACTTTTACATGCCTTAATCATAATGAATAGTGTACTAATAATATGACTGTGATCAGGTGATTAATTCATACCTATAGGCTTATATAAATAGTGAGTTAGGTAGATGAACTGAGTGAAACTCTAAGCTGTAGCTTTCAATATTGATAAAAATAAATAAAGATTCTTTATTATGCAAGAGTTTCAAGACATTCTCACTGACTACAATCATTGGTGATATTTGTGATACTACTTCACCAGTCAAAGTGATTGCTTTCAGAGTATTGAATAGATTTAAACAAATGAGGTAAAATAAACATTTCAAAGCATGACAAAAGAAGGCCATGGTTAAGAAAACTAAATGATTATCTGAGATAAATAGCCTTAATATAGAATAATTGCCTCACAAATAAAAATGAGGTCTCAGTCACTGTTCCATGGGTTCCAAAATTAAGAAATGAAATACATGGAAACAAAAATATTGATTTATTAATACTAATACACCACCCTACTTATATTCTATATTCCCTACTCAGCCCAAAAGTTATTTTAATTGTTGAGGGAACATCCTCATAACAAGACCTATGCAGCATATGAAATACACACTTCAGGGTTGGGGGTGAGTTCCTATCTCAGTGCTGCCTGTGGTTTTCCAGCAGTATATAGAGTCCAGAAATTTGCATAATTAGGGTGAAGCTGGGTGTGTTAAGTCGTCTCTCCTGATTTAAACTTGAGACTCTATTCATTAGCCAAATGCTTTAACCTCTGGGCTTCCATGCTACCTTTTAACATACATTTAATAAATATTCATACCATTTAACATCATTAAAGTACATTTATTTCAATATTTTGTTTTCCCAGACAAATTGATAAAAGAGGAAACTCAGTGAAAGGAATTCTTTAAAGTAAAATTGTTGGTATAAGGGAAAATCCTTTTGAATCCAAATTTACTTATCATGGGTCAATGTATTTCTGTTTTCTTGATTAGTAAAATAATATTGTGGCTTTTTATTTGTACAAAATTATTTATCATAAATGAAAGTTCAATAATATTGATTTACTGGCAATCACAGATGTTTCATGCAAAGGAAACACATTTTAAAATTCATTTATTCAACAAAGTAGAATTTTTGAATAAAGGATTTTTCTTTTATCCAAAACATTTGTTCATATTTATGAGTAGTTAAGTATTATTTTATAAAAGTTATGTCTTTAAAAAAGAATTACTTCAAGTATAGAGAAAGTGTTGCAATGACAACATTAAATTTTTATTGATTACTGAAATTGCTGTTTGGTTTTACTGTAGAATACTACTGATATCATTATTACTGATGCACGTGGTCATAGTCCACACTTCTGCCTGCACTAAGGGGTGTATGCATCTATCCTCCAGTATAGTCAGATATCAAAATGAATGCATAGAATGCCTATAATATTCAGGTGAATAGGAGAAAGTAAGTGGACAATCGGTCTTGCATTAGCACTCTAATAGATGCAGCATTCCAACCTGCTCTTGAGTTTATTTTTTAATGTCTAATGAAGACTAGGCTAATGATATAATTATAACATGAAAAAAAATTCTGATTGTTGTGGCTTTATTGGAATGAAGGTTTTGCTTGCATGAATGAATATCTACTTGAGCTTTTTGGAAATTAATGATTATTACTCCAGTAATGCATATTTAACTTAATGTTTATTTTTTCTAATGGAGAGTGGTTAGTAAACTATGCCAACCTGCATATTTTATTTGCAGAATACTACAAAGGGATTTCTACAATTTTCTGTGTAGATTATTGATGGCAGAAATAAATTGTAGTTTCATTGATTATTCTAACTCTTTTCAGGAAAAGGCACTATCCGTTTTCCACCACTGGTCAAATACCTTGCCTACAGGACAACCCATTGATATGTACAAAGAATTTAAGCAACTAGGGATGAATCTAACTCTTAGAATTTTTCTTGATATTGACCCTGAAATTTCATCTAAACTTGCAGAGGACATTTTGGCTCTTTCTACTACTCACTGGCATGGTAAGATATACTATGATAGCATAATATATTAAACTTGATCATTTTTCACTATGAAAAGAAGGCAAACTTGAGAGAGGTAATAAAAATGACTTTCTTTCTACATTCAAGGTCTCATTTCCGTCCCGATAAATGTGAAAGTTCCCCTTGTGTTGAGCTCTGCCTATCGCCGTGCTATGGATGCAAAGGAACAATTATTAACCATTATTTCTGAGAAGATGGATGCTCAAAATGCAGGTATATAGAGAGTGGGCAAGTTAATAGTGGTCCTTTTGATTTATTACCCCTTGGTTCAAAGTTTTATATCTAGAAACATTAACTCCTGTCAATTGCACATACACTACCATGTTTATCTCAGCCTCACTTTATAAGCATGAGATAGGAAACATGAATTTGAAACCAATATTGCTGCAATATGAATAATAATTTATTCAGTAAATATGCTGCCATCAAAATATTTAATTTTTGTATTAACTCTAATATCCAGTCATAATTAATAAAATTATTGGTAACATTATATGTGACTTAATAAAAGACAAAAAGTATTATTTTTTAGCATGAGAGAAACATAGGCAAGTAAATATCAATTAAACACATTAAATATTTATACCAGGGCTGCCATCATTAGGTATTATAAATTATATTACTAGTATTCCAGTAAATCATGAAATCCTCAAATTACTTACGCTGTGGATTTTTCGCTTAAAAGTTGTGTTTTGTTGGGGTCTTAATGGGATAAGCTTTTTCATATTCACATGTTTAGATTTCTACTTTGTCCATTGATCTTAAGAAACTGAGATTGTTAGTTAGCCAGATAGTAAAGCAATTTAGATCATTAAAGCAAGTCTGATCTTGTGAACAACCTGAGAAATCTGCACTCTGCGTAAAATGGCAAGGAAATACAAACTCCATCTTCATAAAATAAAGCATAAATTATACTTTTGAAATTTTCTACATTTGCTGCACTAATTCACTGTTCAATGAATAGGCATGCATTCAATATATATTCACTGTATATATAAAACCATAAAGACAGTAATCAACCCCATGGTCGGTTTGGTAGGTGATGGTAGAGTTGGTAGTCACCCAGTACTAAGCCCAACGGCGTGCACAATTCACACATCTGGGTAGGGGAGCCAGTTCCTTTCCCTATGCCGGTTATGGTTTCTCTAGTAAGATATGGTGCCCAAAAAATCACGTAGCTTGGGTGGAGCTATAGGTACCCAGAGACTTGCCCAGGAATCGAACCTGCGACCCTCTGGTCAGCAGCCCAACGCTCTACCCCCTGGACTACCGCGACCCACGATATACATATATATATATATATATATATATATATATATATACATATATATATATATATATATATATATATATATATATATATATATATATATGTGTATATATATTCTATATAACACACTGGCCTCTCAGAAAATTCGCGAACCAACTTGCAAATCTAGAATGAGAAGAGTGAACACGTCAGTAACTGCCGGAAGTTCACTCCCGTGATAAGACTTTTGAGACCGTTTCCTTTGCGAAACAAAGTTATGACTTCGAGTTTCGAAACAAAGCTGACTAATGGATTATTAGCATATAATTTCCTTTAGTCAGAATATAGTGTATTGAAATTGAATATATACTAGACATATATCAAGCATATTGATTACAATTGGTGGGAAAAGAAGACAATATTGGCTGTTACCTACACAACAGGCAACCTATTTTGTCCCTTTTTGTTATTTGTTCATAGATTAGGTCGTCTGATGTTTGGAGTTTCATATGATTGATCTTTTACTATATTGCAGATGTGATGCATATGTTAGGGATCTCTTTCAAAGTCTGAAACAACTAGGAGACTGGGAAATCAACATGGCAAATTTGGAAAATGTGGTAGATATTGGGTACACGTTTTTAATGGTGGATTTCATAGAACGGAAGATGAAATGTTGGTTGAAAGTGTCAGGAAAGGGATCTGGAAGCTTCATCAAAGGGAGAAACAGGAAAGAATTCCCATAATTAGTTTAAGCCATGATTAGACTGTTGCAGCTGTTAGGCAATATGGTATGTACTGCATAATTTTTCTCAAATAAATTAGTAATTTGAATTTTTTTTTATCTTGGCCACTTCAGGCCAATTCAGGAAGTTTCTGAAGTAAATCCCTATGTCTCTTAGGTACCTCAAAGGTCTTTTAGGAATCTATGCATCATTTAGGAAATTAATCCATTTTTTATTTAAATGAATTAGATGAAATAAAATTCGACATTCCTATTTTATTTTGTAAAAAATATTTGAAAGCTATGAAAAATTGGATTTTTTCATCATAAAATTTTGAAATCTATGGAACTGGCAGCCCTGGTGTAGCCAAAGTTGATTATATATGACAAAAATATTAGGTGGACTTTCATGTATACATATATGCAGTTAAATGATGAAGTGAATGAAAATGATCAAACGCTAAGAACAAGGAAACAATTATTAATTAACAATGTAGCCATTCAGTTGGAAAAATTGGAATATCAATTAGAAGTCAGAAATTATTCAAAATCATGTAAAAAAAAACAAATTAATGAGAAAAAATGATACATATATGTAGTAGGAACACAATTTAGGAATGGCTAATGAAAATGGTTGGATATGCAGTATGGTATGATGGTTGGATATGATATAACATTATTATAGGAGTGGTTGCTGTGATGCATGATCAAAGAAATAAGGATTGGGGTTTGTATTCTTTTTGTCAGTGAATTCTATGTGTGTGTGTTTGTGTGTGTATATATATATATATATATATATATATATATATATATATATATATATATATATATATATACATACACACACACACATATATATATATATATATATATATATATATATATATATATATATATATATGTACATATACACATATATATATATACATACACACACACACACACATATATATATATAAGAGGCTTTCACAAGTAGGAGGAAGTTGATGAGAGGGACATTGAGGAAGGATGTTAAGAAAAGACTTTTAAAAACTTTGATATGGAGCGTAGCTATGTACAGCGGGGAAATATGGCCATTGAAGCAGGAGGGTAGACATAGACTGGAGGCTTTGGAAATGTGGGTGTGGAGAAGAATGGAGAAGGTGAAATGGACCGAGAAGAAAACAAATGAGGAAGTACTTGGTATGGCGCGCGAAGAGAGGAATTTGTTGGGAGAAATCCCATGGAGGCAGGAAAAGTGGATGAAGAGGGTATTGACCGGCAGTGGGATGTTGAAGACTGTAATTGAGGGGAGAATGTTAGGCAAATGAGGAAAGGGAAGGAAAAGGAGACTGTTTCACACTGTTTCTAAACCTGTGTCTAACCTGGATATAATCTAGCTGATACCTTTCTGAGTCACCTTGCATTTTCCATGTATACCTGCGTCTTTTGTGGTGTCTAAACCAAGTGTTGGTGATGACTAACCCCTGTCTCCTACACAACTTAACTGCTTTCTCCCCGCAGTCATTCCTCATGCCTAAACCGTAGTCCCCCACCTCATCACCATCTCTTCCTTCGCCTACCATCGCATTCCAATCCCCCATCACAATCAAATGTTTTCCAGCTTTACCACACTCGATTATGTCATCTAACTGTTTGTATATCCTATCGATCTCTTCCTCTGTATGGTTGCTCGGTGGCATGTATACCTGAATAATCACCAAGTTCGTCAGTTCTGCTTTTATCTCTACTAGTAATAATCTATCTGTTACCTGCTCTATTTTGACTATGCTTCTTCCTACCTCTTCGTTTAATACTATGGTAACCCCTCGTTGGCTCTCGTCCCCGCCACTGTATATTATTCTATAATTATCACTCCAGTAATTCCCGCTATCCTTCCATCTCACCTCGCATAGACCTAAAATGTCTATATTTCCCCTTTCCATCTCTTGCTTTACATTCTCCAATTTTTTGGTCTTCTTCTCCTGTGTCTTCTGTCCTGCTGCTGCTGCTTTTCCCTTATATATATATATATATATATATATATATATATATATATATATATATATATATATATATATATATATATATATATATATATATATATATATATATATATATATATATATATATATATATATATATCCTCTTTTATAAATAAATAAATATATATATATATATACATATATATATATATCCTCTATCAATATATATCCATCCTCTCCCCATGGACTAAAACCTTGATGTGTTGGAAGGGCTTGTGGGTCCTGATGACCCCTTGAACTTTGCTATATAGGAGCAATCATATTGTGCCTGGTAGGTCATATGCTCACACATTGCATATAAGTCTTTCATTAAATCTTTGAGGACAGTTCTCATAGAGTCACGAATTGGTGCACCTACAGTTACACTTGTCCTGGTAGGAGTGTCATCTGATATTCATCTGACACTTGACATAGCTCCAGGTCTTCTGGAATCCTCAGGTAGCTATTCATTGAAGACTGACTGGCAAGTAGGATTGCTACCATCCCTCTTGCCTTCTCATTGCAGTAATTGGAGGAAAGACCTTGACCTCACTCAACAAAAGGCCTCACATAAGGCAGTTGCTCAACATTGCATAACACAATATTTTAGGTATACTGCTAATACAACCATTCATCTTGACTGCTAGCTCTCAAATGTTAAAGAAACTTATGGATGAATAAAAAGGAATAAGTAAATTTTAACATAAAATCTATGACGTATATATGTATGTATATATATATATTACATTATATTTATTCATTACTTCTATATCTTCAGAGGAAGACGGATTGTTTCCGTCGAAATATCAAGAAAATACGTGTGAGTGTTCTTTTTTTGTGTTTCTATATTGTGTGTTACTATGTATTGTACTATATATATATATATATATATATATATATATATATATATATATATATAAAATAATAGAAGAAACAAATTCCATGCTGGTATTTTTCACGCATTTATTTGATATGTTTGAGTGCATAGTGAAGAGAATTCCTTTCCCAAATCATATGATGTATGCATGTGACAAAACTTAAAAGTTGATGGGTGGTTTATGTCTGATCCATCATACCTTTGTTCATGTAAAGACTTGTCTTTAGTGACATATTTATGATGTCTTTTGTACAAAGGTTAGTGTTTGCATTTAGTGTTTCACAGTACAATTTTCTCATAAAACCCTTGTTCTAATATTCGAGTAGATAAACTGTACCTGTGCGTAAAGTCCAGGAACTCATTTAAACTTAACATTTAAATATGTAATAATAATAATCTTTATTCATCAAAGAGCAGCACTTGCCACTATAGATGTCGTCAAAAGAAAAACATAAATACATAAATTCATTACCATTGTGATGAGGTACACATGTATTATAATTTTACTCTTGAGAAGTCCAGTGCAAAATATTCACTCAAAGAATACAAGGGGTTTGAAATCAATCAATCCTCAATTATATTTTTGAACCTATTATAGCTAGGCAGTCCTGCAGTATGGGGAATTTTGTTATAGAATTTTATAGCAAGGTTATGCGATTGGTTGATGGTTTTGGACAATCTGCTTTGGGTAATGTCTCGCATATTTCTTGACCGTGTATTATGGCTGTGTATATTGCCTCTTAATATGAAGTTATTTACAGTTAAGGGGATATAGGTGCCCTAGAAGGGAATTTTCCCAAGTAAATAGCATCCTATTCAATTTTTGAAAAAATATCAGCATTAGATTTTTGGCTAAAGTCATGATTCAGCTAAGTGTGGTAGACCTGAATAAAGTCTTTTATTGCATTATTTGGCAGTGAATTATAATAGAATAAAAGGAAGTATTTCTGTTATGTGAAAAAAAATTCTACTAGCACCAATGTAGCAATTTCATCTTTGCAAACCTTGGAGTACCTCATGCTAGAATGGTAAGCATTTAATTGTGGACATTGATTCACAATTTATAATGACCAAGCAGCAATAAGCATTTAAAAATTGAACATCTGTTTTCACTGTTTATTCAAGATTTTGGTCACCTGATCCAAGTATGGAGAAGTTAGAGCCATCATCACACTTGATTTATTCTATCCTCTTAATAATCTCAATGGCTTACCTGATGATTCTTGAGTAAAATTTAATATACAATATATAAAAGGGGAGGGTAGAACTCACCTAGTATGACAATAATTCTAATGGTGCATGAAATTTACGAATCAGGGTACAGGGGCTAGATCCTTTACCTGTACTTCCTATGGTTTCCCAGAAAGTTCTGTTGCCCAAAAAATCACACACAGCTTGGATTTAAACTGAAGATACTCAGAGATGTCCCAGGGAATAGAATGCAGACATCAGTCTGCTCAGTAGTCCAATGCTCTACCCACTAGACTTTCATGTCCCCTTTTCATGGTATAGCTGGTTTATAATGTTTGATATTTCATTTACAGTTTTTTAGATCCACATTTACACTAGATTTTAAAATGCTTTGTAGCTTTAAGAAATGGAGCCATGGTTGTCACTTCAATTCACTTAAAATTGCTCTAAGAAATCTGTCAATAATCAAACAGGAATCACAACTCTTCCATTTACAGTCAAGAATATGATGTGTAATTTACTTAAAATAGATATTCAATAATGATAGAATATTCAACACTAGATGTTTAAATGAGATTTAATATTTTCAGCATTTGTGGAAGAGCTGCGAAACCATTGTGATGATGTGGAGTTTGTGCAGAGTCATCTTCTTCTTTTTATATCAGCTTTGATCCCTAAAGCAGTTGCATCCATTTTGTCATCATTCCTGGCTTCATCACCCTTTTGGATTGAGGTAATTTGATTCTATGTACTAGTTTCTTATCGTTTATTTTGTAACTTTAGATTTAATTCAATCTCTTAATGTGAAAGAAAGGATCCAGATAATTCAGGATAATTGATTAATTAAGTTCTCTAACAATAAAGAGATTGGGAGATACACCTGTAATGGGGGAAAACCACACTATTAGCAAATTGTAGTGTGTTAAATGGAAAGAAACTTAATTAGAATTTAGTTTTGAAGGTCTTGATGCAGGAACATTTGCAATACATCAAGGAAAAACAGAAATGCATGAAACTATTGTGTGTAATTACTGATAAATAATTTATATTTGGAATGTATTTGAAAAATTGCATGCTAATTTCAGCTTATTTTTTTATTTAAAAAAGGCTTCTTCAAAGTGAATTGCTTCCACTCATTTAATTTGTTTTGAATATTATTTTTTAAACATTTTTTTTTAGAAAACCATGTTTCAAATGTGCACTAGATGGATATGAATTCAAAATGTTCGGGGTTTTAATATCATATAGAATGATTGTACTTCATGAGAACTCCTTAGGAATTCCAAGGTTGGTATCCAATATAATTATTTCATCGCTTCCATAAAGTGAGGTCAGGTAATTTTGATTTTATTTTGAGATCTGTGTTGAAGACTCCTGAATTTCTTCTGATACAGTAACATTTAAAACAATTTTTTTTCTTTTTTGGGGAGGTGGGAAGTTCAGTTTTTCATGAAAGCATATTTAGGTAGTATAATTTTGCTGATCAGGAATTACATAAAATCATGAAATTGGGGTGGCCAATTAACTGTTGAATCATTAAAACCGTAAATTTTCTATGACTTTTGAGAATCATGAAAAAAAATTGATGTCATAAAATTTTAACTGTCAATGTTTATTCTCCTAAATTCTCATAGGATATGCATCTGCTATGGTGCTTATAGTGTTAAATACTGTTAAATTTAATTTGTGCTCACCCCATTAATTTTCATTGGCCTCTGTTTCTGTCTTCAGTTATTTTCTTTGATGATCTTTGCCCACTTGTCTTTGGTATTTTTTCCTCCAGGCCTTTCCTGCACCCTCTTATTTCATTTTTTGCTATCTCAATATCTTCACGTATTTTATACAAGGTATATATTCTTTCACTGCTTCACATGATTTCAGTATATATTTACCTCAGTTGACAAAACCAATGATTTGGAATGTCTGTTCTGGTAACTTCACTGTGAATTTTATGTCACTATCATCATAATTCGTCTTTGCCAAGCCATAAAACATTATTTTTAAATGTAATGCCAATTGTTCTGCTTATCCATAATATCATAATCTTTTCTTTTCTTCTTCAAACACTCACCAGCGAAAGAAAATAATGTTAAAGATGATCCTAAGGTATCCTGTTAGTTATCAAATTCCTGCTTATTTGGTTGTAGTAATTTAATGATTAAGTGCATCAATGACTGAGGTCATTATCATTCCTGTTTATGTTTACCCAATGGATGAGACAAACATTCTATGTGAAGAGAACCATATTAATTCATACATGCACGTAACAGATGATAGGCAGGAATTAGAAATCATGGTTAATGGATTATTAGATAATGGGTTTGCCTGTGGACTGCATGCACAATTAATGAAGGGATTACAGTCTGTTATCTATATATAATTATAAAGCATGGAAAACACAATGCAACTTCTATTATATTGAAATGTAATGAAATAATTGACTTTGTAATTCCACACACTTTTGTGTGTGTGTGTGGAATTACAAAGTCAATTATTTCATTACATTTCAATATGTTATGCAAATTCCATAAAGTTACGCCTGAGACAACAAACTTCTATTAAATAAAGCAGCAAATTTTAGGCCATTTAGGCTGGAGAGGGCGATAATAGAATTTTACCAATCTTGAAATAGGACACTGCTTCTGCTTCATTTGGTGATTTTTTCCATCATCAGGAACAGGAGGAAAAAATTCTACTCAATCATACACAGAGTGTACAGTGAATTTAGAATTTCCCTGGTTTGTGTCATGCTGCTGTCATATATTTCAATGTTGATTTACATCCAATACCTCCAATTTGGCTAATTCCCTATCTATATCATTCTGATTACCATCTGCATTTCCAAGCACTATGTATTTCACATTCATTGTGAGCAGAAAGTTCATCTTCCAAAGTGTCAAAGTGTTCTTTTTTGACCTGCTTTACTCCCCATCATCTTCTGAAATTAAGTTTTTCTAATGATTCTGGAATGGTAAATTTCACTTTAATATAAGTGCAGAGATAGGAGTAAACATATCAATTTGAGGGGGCATCGGAATTGTTTTTCTTACAATTTACCAATTCCTGTATTTGCATGAATCTGGCCTTGGGTAAAGTCTGATTTCAAAATTGATAATTTTACTTCTTTGAAAGCCAGAATAATCCAGTTATTGGCATCTAGGACTGATATTTTCTTGAAAATATCTGATAATGTATCAGCTGATCTGCCACCAGAAGGTTGTCAATGTCATCTGAATGAGTTGTCCAGAGTGTTTGACGACTCGATAGCTTAACTGGCTAAAGCACTCATCAAGGGATCTAGGTTCGATTCCTGGTCTAGGTGAATGATTTTTACTCTCTGAAATTGTTGCATTGTATTTGTGCATCACATTTTGCCGATGACTCCGTTGCAGTAACTCCTGCAGTTTCTTGGAGTTTTTTCAAAGGTAAAACACCCCTACTATTTAAAGTTGACATTAACCTTGCGTACGTGGCACATTGTGCATGACTATGGTCGCATGTGACATTGTATGTATAGTATTATGTCACATCATGTTCCTTTAGAGCCCCAAAAATTTTGAAGAGTTAAGAGGACGGGCTCGGTAGCTTCACTGGCTCAACAATTCGACCGGACATCAAGGGATCCGGGTTGAAATCCCGGTCGAGGTGAATGATTTTTACATCCTGAAATTGCTGCATTGTGCACAACTTGTATGTATGGCCATGGTTTTTTCAGACAGACAGATAAAACAATTATGAGTCAACAAGCCGACAACTTCTGAAAATAAATCCATCGACTCAACCAACTCTCCACTAATGCAGCAGAGCCTATCTGTTCATATTTTTGTGAGGGAATAATGCATCTCCTTGGCTAATGAGGTAACATTCTCCGGGGAAATCAAAGAAAGGATGTCCGCTATTAAAACTTTTAAGTTGGGGCAAATATATAAATACTTGGCTATGGTTTGTCTTCAAAATGAATAAATGGATTTTGTCTGGCTATTTCACTTGAAAAGTTTTATAAAGAAGGATATTAATTCTGTTTTCCTGCTAGACAGGTAATGCCTCCTGGGAGTAGTTTTTGGTCATCAATTTCCCCACCTGGGTGAAAACCTCTTTGTCTTTGATTCTTCTTTTGATATATGTACTCCTTCATCTAACTTTCTAATTTATTTCCTTCTACTTGAATGCTTTACCATCCTTTTTCTTGAGATCTTCTTACTTTTGTTTTCTTATAATTGATATTCATCCCATACCTATCATACAGGTTCTGTGTTCTCAGCAATGACTACAATCCATTGATTGACTGGCTAACTTAAACCTACTCATTCACTAACCTGACATGATCAGTTCACTACCTACTTTAGTTTCCACATCCAGTCCTGCCCATACTCAGCTTCCTCTATATATATGTGGAGAATCACCAAATTTTGTAATTTCATGTAACTATCATATTTTTTCTGGTTGATGACACAATTATTATGACATAGTTAAAATATCATTTTCTTGCTAAAATTTTGATATTGTGATATCAAAAGTGTAGTGTATCCAGTGGTTATAATGGTAAAATTAGTATTTCAAAAGGTAAATTTAACATGAATCTGTAAAATAAAAGGATTTGAGGACAGTCAAGCTAATATAGTGGTGTTTTATACAGTTGGTGGTTGTTGTATAGGGGTTCTCCTATAGTTTTCTTAATTTGTAATTAGGGTAAACTCTTTAATCATTTGAATCTAGGCAAAGCAATAGGTGTATTGTATTTTTTTTAAGGATAACTATTGATTCAGTGCTGGATTGTCTAGCTGAATAATTAATTTCTAATTTTTTCACTGTTTAATAAATATTGCATGAATATTTAGACCTCAATTCCAAGAGAGGAATGCTAAATGTACATTTCTTTGTCTCAAGGCTTATGTGGCAGAAAGAAGTGTTGATGGACAGGAAATTACATCATTCTCACTTTATCACATCATGATGGAAGTTTGTCGACTGTGGCCTCCCTTTGTTGGTGGATACCGCGTAGCTAACAAGGACACCACTCTGGGAGGGTATCTCATTGAGAAAGGCCGGACGGTACTCTATGTTTGTGCTCCTGCTCATCGGGAACCTGATCTCTTTCCCCGTCCTGATGAATTTGACCCTTTAAGATGGACTACTTGGTTTGTATTACATGCATATGAATTTAGTATTGGTAGCAATGATTATGAATGCAGAATATTATTATTTTGGTTCTCCAATGATAAGTTATTTTTTTTTAAACTTTGCACTGTACCTTTGAAATAACACAACCTTTGTTTTCCTTCAATCTTTTTCCTGTGTGGATAGATTTAACAAAAATGTCTTCAGGGATATTCTCCCTTTAAATAGTACTCTCTCCCTCTTTTCCTCTAATGTCTCCCCTTCCCCAGCCCCCTCAATACTGTATCTGGTCTTTGCTATAATTGCACGAACTGGTGCAATTTGGCGGCCATGATGAGGACAATAGCCCCGCCCACTAGCGGCGCTAGTGGCCTCACACCCAACGAGCCGTATGTGCTTGGCGGATCGTCGAGCTCTGCGTTTAATGCCAGTTATGTTAGTTTCTCTTGTCCTTTTTTTTACTGTTTGCTGAAAATGGAAATTGACAAAATCACGAAGCAAATAATCAACATAAAGTTTTTTGGTGAAGTGACTGTAAGAGTTATCAAGAAATTACTGAAATGTTGACTGTTGTTTACGGTGATAATTCTCTGAAGAAAACATCAGTTTTCAAGTGGATAAAGCAAGTTGGTTTTCGAAATTTCGAAATAGAATATAGAATAATACTTCATATTGAGGTCTTTGTTCATTCTTAAGTCAATCATTCAAACTATACTACATAAAGAAAATACTCTTAAAAAACATAAATATTGCACAGTTTAAATGGTGATCATGAAATTCTCACCAGAAATTATATAAGTATAGTTGCAACAAGATTAAATCTCATTAAATAACATTGAATTATACAATAATTATCATAGTACTATAATTCTTTATAAATAACTGAATACTCTATTTGAACTAATTCAAAATCAATATGAAAATGTCATCTATTAAAATGGAATAATAATGAAAACATCAATGGGAGTCAATTCAATAGTTTTTAAATTTTTGAATATATAAATAAATATAAAGCAGGATATAAATTATCAGTTGTAATGATTCTGTCAATGGGTTAATTTTTACTACGGTCAATGTTGTGAAACAAAACTGAGGAAAGAGGTGGAGTTTGGCGATGTTCATTATGAGTCTGAAAGTTAGCCTTTCTTGTGTTAGGTCAATGCAAGTGCATCTCATTGAGGGCATTGGGTATTTCAGATGAAAACACAGCTACCCTCTTGCTTTTCTTAAAATCAGCTTCATAAGCAAATTTTAGTTTAGTTGTAATGGGAAGTAAAGATGAAAGTTTGGGCCTTGAGGTTAAACTTCTTCTGCAATGCTCAAATATGAATCATATCTTGCCAATGTTGTCTCTTTTGACATTTCTTCTACTGAGTGAAAGCTGAAAAGCAAAATTCCTTCTCAAGGTTGAAATTTCATGTTCATTTCTGATAGTCTGTTATCCCTGCCTCTACCTTTATTTCCTTTCCTTTTTATTCATAGGTGAATCGTACATTCTTTAACTTAAACCTACATTTCATGCTATTTCAGTAATGCTGGAGATGAAGATAGGATGTTTACCTTTGGTGGAGGGTCCAGGGGATGCCTTGGGAAAAATATGATTCTGGACATCTTAATGGTTTGTATGCACGATTTTTCATTTCTAGGTAATAACAATGTAATCTTGACTTTTGATTTTTTTAACAAGATACAGTAAAACCTTATTATTTCAATCGTGATTGATACAAACTATTGCACAGTTCAAAGCTAAGGGCATACTGTGACCTAAAAAGTATAGAATATTATGTATTTTTTCATATAGATTTATCAAAATATGCGTCAAATGAAATCCAAAACCATTATTTGTTTCTGTGACTTGCAGACACACTTTATTTTGACATTTTCCATTCTATTTAGAATTTTGGTATTGAAAATACATTCATTGTGAAGGCATTAAACTTCTGATATTCCTTTTTTTGCAAAAACCTCCATCATGAACACACAACCTCTTTTTGTTCGGTCAGCTGTCAATGTAAAATAATATCGAATATATTAAACATAAATGCATGATCTTAACCTTGAATACATATTATGAATTTTCATTTACTCTTAGGTGCATAAGAGTATCATTTGATAAACTACAGCAAGGTAATACAATACATTTACAATAATTTTTATGAAAAAAAGAAGCAAATGTAACAATAGGAATGAATTATAAAAAAAGGATTACAAGGCAATTGATAACAGAGGATATGATGAGGAAGATGAATGAGTGAAGGAAATGACAGAAGCACAGAATTAGGGAGATGAAACTACAAGGAGCTAAATAATAATTATCTAAAGGAAGAACCTAATAAGACCAAAGAAATATTCTGGGAAGACTAGTGCAAGTATGGAGTTAACAGGAAAAGGATATACTAGGATCACTGTAAAGAAAGGCAAAGGGATAATCAGGATTTAAAAAAGGATAATCTATTTACACCAGTAGAGATGTAGAGGGAAAAATATTAATTGAAGCAAAAGAGATTCTGACAAGATGTAAAGCATGCATAATGGAATTATATTGTATAGATAGAGGGCAATAGTAAAAATAAGGGATAGAGGCCAATAAGCTATGTACAGAAAGTGAGTATGATGCTCATTATGATAGATTAGATCCAGATAGAAAATTCTTTAAGGGAAATGAATTCAAATAAGGCTTTGGGAATCCCTGCAGAATTACTTAAGAGTTGGAAATGTGATGGAAGGCTTTTTTTAGGAGTTTGTGTGTTAGAAGTGATGCTGATTAAAAAAATAAATTTTGTTCCTAGTTTTTATACTTATGTAAATATTTTCATATAATCTAATTTGATGTTTCAGGTGATTGCTGATGCATTTATGGCAAAATTCGACTGGGACATAGTTGGAAGTAGCCCAGGAATTCTGGGCTTTTCTTTGTCTAACTCTTCCTCTAGTGGCTCATCTTCACCAATCAAAATGAAAAGTCTTCCTATCACTCGCCCTAAAGCTCCTCTTGAGCTGATTCTTACCAGGAAGGATGGGGAAAATGGGCGACAGGATATGGAAGGAAGCAATCGATATTGTGCCCGGGGACTATGTCCACAAATGAGTTGGGATGACAGGGATTGTGGCAATGCCACATCTTGAAATTCAGTCAGTTTGCATGCGATGAAGCTCTCCTTCTCTAGCATGCTTATGCTACAATGGGACAATACATTTCGTGTTGTCATTTTCTAGTCTTATTTATTGTATGGTTTAAGTATCTGAAGATATATTTTTAATACTTAACTTTCTTCACATATAGAAATATAATGTAAACTATAGGCATTATTTGTCTTAATTATGCTGTGATTGCCAGGGAAGTATTTTTATTTTGTAATTGAATGGAGAGGACTGCACAAAACATTAAAACTTAAGTTTGTTATTTATTTGTTATTGTTATTAATCTTAAGTCCTTATTTGGTAAGCATATTCTTGGGTGATAGAGAAGTTGCTGTGCAAAATGTGTACCTGTGGTGAAATAAGATATATGAATTAATATAACTGTTTGTATTTGAGGATTTTTGGTGCAAATACATTAATGGTGTTTGAATGGGTGATTTGAATATTTAAAAATTTCATCTGTGATGTGTAGCCAAACATTTTGTTAAGGAGATCTTTGAACTTATTATTTACATTCCAAAGGTTGTCTTCCATTCTCAGTGATCTTCATCTCTTTGTCTCTAATTTTTATGAGACTGTTAAGTATTGATGAGGATGTATGACTTTGTGTAGCTATAGTTGCATGAATATTAAAGAAGGCTTGTGATCTAAATTTCAAAAATAAAAGTTAAGGGTATGTTTATTAAGTGCTTTCTCTTTCAGTTTTGAGTTTAACTACCCTTGAAATATTTATCATAGTGCTATCGTAGTTAAAAAAGGAAAGATGTAGATTATTTTAAATACTTCCTCCAGTCTCTCAAGACTTCAAAACCTTTTTAGCTATTTTAAAGTATCAAAGAGAAAAAATAATAATGAAGAAATATAAAGATATGACTACCCAGTACATCATGTTGAGGAAGCCTACACTTTTGACATTCATTTGAAGTGAAAGTAATTTTCTGAAAATAGTTTTAATAAATAAGAAAAGTTGGATGAAAATTAGTTTGGTAGCTGATGGCCACAAAAGTTTGGCTGTGGGCTTAAAAAAATAATTAAAAGACTAGGGTTACATTCTACCTATTAAAGTTTTCCACTTCTAAGTGGCAGCTTAATGTTGTTATAGAACGATTGTTCTACGATATTAATTATATTGAAATTGAAGTACATTCCATAATTTCAAAATATTGCAATAGGTATCAATTTGTTTTTAGTATTTGGTGTATTTTGGTGATTGTCTGTGGCTGTCGAATTGGTAAATAGCTACAGTACCGTTGTTTCTTATAAATGGTGATGTTTGGAATATCCTATCTCTTAATTCCTTTTTATTGTTATGTATGTTTGAGTGTTTTGTTGTCATTTGTGTTGTTTAATAAATATCATTGTATTTGTTGTCTTAAAAATGTGATACCATGCCTTATATTTACCATCTTGTGACCTTAATATCCTTGGTAGCATTTATAGTACACAGGAACATTTTTTCCTGAATAACATAACATTCATTAGAAAATGTCCTTCTTTAACCCTCGTCATATGATTGAAAAATCCTCGTCATTATGGGAATAAAAATCTTCCTTTCTTGACAGGAAAATTACCAATTGTGGTCCTGAATTAAATAGCATTAGTGCTATCTCCTATCTGACCATTAATGTTTAAGCTTCACTTTTAATACTCCAATAACTCCAAAGATATTCTGAAATGGAGGTAAAACCATAATCAATAGACCCATTACAAATAGACGGTTTGAAGGGTTTCCAATTGTATCTTGTATCAATTGGCATGGTATTTACACAGACTCTGTTGAGCAACTTTGTTTTTCGAGTTTTTTAGGTAATTTCTCAGACATTTTTAAATATTGCTTTCCTAAAAAAATACTAAACTGTATTCCCGCTAAAACTGAAAATAATCTTTGGTATACTGAGGAATTATTAGCTCTAAGAAATGATTTACTTAGTGAGGCATGACAAAGAGGCTTACTTGAACTACAAAAGATATTAATATTACTCAATTAGGTGTGCAAAAAATTGAGCTTATATGTATTTCATATTCAATGCAAAAATAAACAAAAGGCAGCATGGAGAGTAATCAATCAAGATGTTGGTCATGGTAATGCAAATGAAAATCTTCCTTTTACCCCAGACACTGTAAAATAATTTTTTCTTAAAAGCTGTTGAAGACAATTCGTTCTCTCAAAAACCTGATGCTGCCAATGGGCAATGTGCTAAAAAATCTTCCTTCAAGTAATTTAAATTTGAAATGGATTTTGTTACTCCATTTGATTTTATATTGACTGTAAAAAAATTTGAAAATTCCAACTAAGGATATTTATGGTCCATCTATTTCCCTAATCAAGGACATTATTGTGTTCATTAGCAATGTATTCAACTTATGTTTTGAGATGGGAGATTTTTCAACAGCTCCAAAGTAGTCTAAAATAATGCCTGTCTATAAGAAAGGTGATAAAGATGATTTAACTAACAACCACTCCATAGCCATAGTCCCTGTTTTTGGTAACATTTTTGAAGCTATACTGAAAGATCAAGTATGTGATTTTGTTAGTCAAATAATTTGTTTTCCAATTCACAGTTAGGCTTTCGATCTGGGAAATCTACAATTATGGCTGTAGAGACCATAGACCATATCATTAATGCATTTGAAGAGAAGGAATCAGTATCTGTGACACTATGTGATCTTAGTAAGGCTTCTGACTGTGTTAATCGTTCAATATTACTAACAAAGCTAGAACATTATGGTGTTAAGGGTGTTATACTGAAACTAATGAATTCATATTTGGATGATCGCCACAGATTGGTTGAACTTGATGGCTGTCGATCTGCAGCTCTTAAAGTAAAATTTAGTGTCCCACGGGGCTCTTTGCTTGGCCCAGTACTTTTCATCATCATGATTAATGGTTTGCCCTGTAATATGAAAATAAATCTGTTCTGTATGCTGATGACACCACTTTTGTACAAAAATGTTGACATCTAGAAGATGCAAAGGTACGGTCTAGTGCTACCCAATTACAGGCAAAGGAATGGTTTGATATTAATCATTTACATTAAAGTACTAAAAAAACAGCATATTATCTGCAGTCTTAAATAAAAAATAACTGAAATTGAAACTACTAAAATACAAGGAGCTTATATTGAAACAAAATTTAACTGGAAGACCTACATCAGTGAGATCTGTAATAAACTGAGTAAAGCTGTTTTATATGTTAAGAAAGCTGGACTTTCTCATTTGAAATGAGTATCATTTAACACTTTACCATGCCTTCTTTCAATGTCATCTGAATTATAGTGTTGAGGTATGGGGTCATTCCCCACATGTTAAACAAATTTTGGCACAACAAAAGAAAGCTATTCACTCTCTCACTAGTATACCACCACATGATTCCTGTAAGTCTTTTATTATTAGGTATTTTATTTATACATCTTTAAGGCTCTGATTCATGTTCAAGTCAATCTAGAAACTTACCAATTAAGATCTCACATCCATAACTACACTACAAGGGGTAAAGTAAATATAAAGACTACTTATTATAGATTGTCATCAACTTACAACACATTTCATAATGTGATCTTATGTGGAACTATATCACTATCTGCCTACTCAGTTGAAATTGGATGGTATCCAGAGTTTCAAGAATAGGGTACATACCTGGTTACTTGCTCACCCACTTTACTCATTGGATGAATTCTTTTGTGGCAGTCTTCATCACATTTAAGAACTTGTATTGTATATTAAGTAATATTTATATTGACAACATTATTATGGTTGCACCATTTTTTGAAATGTTATAAATTATTATTATGATAGTCAAATATTTGTTAGGAAATATTCCTCCCTTGAAAACTACAGTGTATTTATTAAAATGTAAATTCATTCCAAATGAGGGGAAATGTGAAAGCTAAATGTTAAATTATCCTATAGCTTTCATCTATGAGAATGATATTTTTGATGAAATAATAAAATAATGTATTCAAGATCATTCCCAGTTTATGTACGAGAACATAACATATGTTGGTTGGGAAAAGGTCTGTAATTATATTTTCATAGTATATGTATTTTTGTTTGATCCCTAAAAGCCATACAATCACACTATGGTCAAATAAGTGGATACTAATTGGAATTCTTTTAGATTGAGGAGAAACAATTTGACCTTCTTATCAAAAGTTTTAATGTATAAAATCTGTGCACAACTACTCTTTGCTAGATTTGCATACATAGGTTTTGTCAATAAAAAATCTTTTGTGAGCAGTTAAGTTAGGTAGTTTGTTTAAGCAGTTGGCAAAAATTAAGTAGTAGCTAATTAAAAGCATTGGGTCCTAGAATCACCTAGTGGTCATGGATTTGTCTGTATAGATTGAGTGCCAAGATGAAAAGTCACTTAAAGTGAACAGTTTTACTGGAAGCAATTTACTACATGTGTTGTGCATGGAAAATTATTATATCAATGAAATTTAGGATTACCATTTAGGTACACAGTTTGTTGATTGTCTCAGTGTACATACGTTAAAGAAGTTGGGAAGAGACCTCTGTGGTTTGTGGAATGAGAAGACTGACTTCCTTATATCTATGTTATTTTCATGTAATACCTTCCCACCTGCCTGCCTATCAGCTTGTTTGGGCACATTTTCACCATCATTCAGAAATTACACAAAAACCTAGAAATGCTGGAAAGAGAAGAAGATTGTTCAGCAGTGAAGATGAAATGAAACATAGGCCTTTTGTATGATATCTTAGATAAATATCTCGGTTGTAGATGGAGCAAAAGAGTGATTGTGTAATTTTCAAGGAATGTTTTTATGTTCTGCTGTAGAAGAACACAACTCTATGCAATGGTTTTGGTTGTCCATCCAAAATCTGTGATCAATTGATTGCCTAACTAAAGACATCAAATTGTTCAGCAAAGAAAAAGAATACACAAAATTACTTAGACGAAATTTTTTTGGGTTTTCATGAATGTAGAATTTTTAAATAATTCTAGCTTCCTAGAATAATGAACAACTTCCTAGAATAACATCTTTAACTTGTCATTTGCTCTCAAAAAAGTAATACCAGTTTTCTGCAAACCCAAAGTGTATGACAAACATCGTTTTTGTTATACATATTTTGAATGCATTCAATGCCATTTCTTTTTGCCTAACAATTAGGTTGTTGAGAAACTCCTTGGAACTGTTATGTATTAGTATGACAATCGAGTCATGTAAAGGTTTCCACAAGAAAGCTCAAAAGCTAAGAAAGGTTTAATATTTGAACAAAATATTTTTGTATATATAAAGGAATGATTTTGTAAAGGTTCGTGGGTTTTGTATGGATATTCTGTCTAACCGTCCGATTGCATCAAGTGCAAGACAACAGAAGAGTTAGAATCCTGGGATAAAATTAGCCAAAAAAGTTGAACTCCCACTTTGATCTGATTTTTTTTAACTCCACAGTCGTGATTAGCATATCCTTATTGCTTTAGCTGTACATAATCAACATTATAAATACTGATTTTGGCTGTCTGATTGACTGATTTTTTTCTGTGTATTTTAAAACATGCTGGCATTCTCAATTTTAATCTCTACCATAGAATTCAGATGGCCTCTTTTTTTAGTGTGTAGCTCATAATTACAACCTGTATGTAGGTGTTATAATAAATAGGTATTGTAAACAAATTTCTTCAAATACAAGTATCCATGCCTTATATTGAACTGGCTGCTTCTTGCCATTCTTTCTTCATAATCTAATAAAATCAATAATTGACATTGCATGATAGTCAACACAAAAATGGATTTTAATAGGTGAAGGTAAATGTCATGTCAAACCCTTGGAGAGTGGAATTCATGCATTCAGAGTTGAAGGACCAATTCCTTTCCCTGCACTTAGGACTATCGGACATCTGATATTTCCTAGACCTGCCTTATATTTAAGTAACTATGTATGTTTTGCTGGGATTCCGATTTTTGTTGGTAATTTCTAAACTGTGAATACATATCATATTCATATTATGACTTATAAACTTGCTTACTCATACCCAGGCAGCAGAGAATATGTACCTACATACTACATTCGTAATACAAATGCATTTCACAAGAAATAAACTTAGTTGCATATTCAGGTGTAATGGCCTGTAATAACCATATTTAGCTGGCTGAAAAATTTGAAATGGACATTCATAAAGTCAATATTTTCTTTATCAGATACATACATTACACACATGAGTATACACAACTATGAGTGTGTCTGTGTATGCAGGCATGTGTATAATTATATGTGCTCTATTTTGGACAAATGCTCCGTCTTTTGTCCTTCATTTGCATTACCTTTGTTCTACATTGAACTAAACAGACCTATAACCAGACCTTTTCTGCTTGAAGTTTCCTATAAAGTTCTGGCACCTATAAATGCACTGCTTGGTATTTTGATGGTATTGTATACAGGCATCACATAGAATATGAACTTAGAATCCTTCATTTATAACACTTCATTTTGGTATCATTTAGAACTATAGTATTTGGTCATAAGAATTCTCACAGCCAAAGTTATTTTCTAATGTTAACATTGCATTGGACAAATATTGGCAAACAGCATGAGGTTCAAAGTCCTCAGAGGGATCCATTCACACATTTGTATGTGACTTCATCATAAGGAATCTGGTACTTCAAAAAGCATATTGTGAGTCAACTGCTATGGGATTGCAAATTTTTATTTTCTACAAATTCATTCTTTGACTCTTCTCAAATTATTTTTTATTGCCAAGGAAGTTGATTAAAGTAAACTTTTTTTCAAATGATAAATGGTATTCTTTGAGCTGTTGGTCTCTTTTGATGCAGAAATGCAGTATTCACTCTGTGCCATGAAAAATTTGTTTCTATTCTTTTTGAAAAAATCAGAATTTCATTTACCTTTTGATATATGTAATTTTTTCCATTTTTATTGACATCCACTTCATGAAAGCCTCCATTCTATGTCCATTACCTTACCTTAAAGACACTGAAGTTATGCAGCTGTTGCATATAAAATTTTTCTCTAATTTCTTTCTCACATCTTTACGTGATATTCTTGTCATTATTTAATTTCCTGACTCTTTTGTAGTTCCAAAAGACTAAAAATATGAACTATTCTAGTTTATGCCCTCCTCCCTAGTTTATGTCTAAGCCTTTGAATTTCTGCAGGATCTCATTATCTTTATTTTCTTATGATATATTATCAGCCATTACTCACCACAGTGAATTTTTGATACATACTCTTAGCTGTGATTGCAATGATTTGTTTGACCGGGTAGCTAACTTGATCAGTTCTCCCCCTACTTTCATTCCTACCTCCAGTCCTTCTCAAGCCTCTCTTAGTATTTCTTCCTTATACGCATAGAAAAAGCCTTGTTGGTTGGTAATAGATGACCCTGTCTTGCCTACTTGCCTGTCACCACCCATCTTGATTCTCCATCCATTACCTACATTTCTACGCTATGAGATATTTAAATATTTATTGACAGCAATAACTCTTTCACAAAAAGAAAGGCAAAAACATAGAGTAGTTTCACAATCATAAAAAAAACATTTACATATGGGTGCAAATTATACAGGGATGCATATTTGTATTTGAGAATTAAAATATAATTTAGAATTCAAGATGAATCTAGATTTGCAATGCATGAAAGAGATGCATAAGTTTAAGATAAATCATCTATCCCTCCAGTCTGTTAGTTCTTCTGTCTGCAATTAGTTGTGCCCAATATACTCTACCAAATGCCTTGTAAAACCAATTAAACAAACAAATACATTCTGGTTATATGTATTTGATATTTATTTCTATCTGTTACCTCATTATTGTAATGGTGGCTTCCCAGATTCAAGCTACCTTTTGACCGGGATTCAAACCCGGATCCCTCGATGTTTGGCCAAGTACTTTAGCCAGTTAAGCTACCGAGGCACCCTCTTAAACCCGGAAATTCTGGGGGCTTTTAAAGGAACAAGATGTTTTGACAAAATACCGTACATACAATGCCACAGGCATTCGTAGTCATGCGCAAAGCACCACAGCTGCATTCACTGCATTTGAAATCAAACCTATTATCACATCAACTTTTGAGCCATTTGAAGTAAACCCTTGAGCTGTTCTACAGGGATACTATCCATCCCTACTGTCACGTTTGTTTTCATTTCCTCAATACCTCTTCTATCTCAAACTCAAGTTCACCTGGTGATAATCTTTCCTGATCGACATATATACCCTTTCAGTGTTAACTTAGTGTCCTAATATCTTAACCTCATAGTTCCTCATGGTATTCTTTTTCTCCTGCCTCAGTATCTTCTGTTTCAATTAATACTTTTCCTGTTGATCTTTGGTATTGCGTAGAGATTTTATTATCTCCCTTCTTTCAACTTCCAATACAGTGAACCCATTCCACTGTGACCTTTTAAACCTTTCATATCCTCACACATCTTTTTACCAAATTTCTTTTTCCGTATCAGTTTCTCACTTAAGTTTATCAGTCAACTCTTTTTACTTTCTTCTTCACAATTTTATATTCATGTTCAATTGCTGCTATTTCTCCTCTATCTTCAACATCATCTCTCCTATAATCCTTTGTTTCTTAATGTTTCCCTATTTACCATTATATTTGATTCTCCCTTTGGAAATTCGATTTTAACTTTGAATGGGTTTGAGCCTTTAATTACTCTACCCTTACCCTTGTCCTCATTTAGGCTTTTATCAACTGCTTTCTAGTAATCCTTCCTTTTTCCCTAGTTGATGCTTCTACATTTCATTTTTTGTAATGTTTCCTTTTTTTAAGTTCTTAAATTTAACACTCCTCAACTCTGCTCTTAGGAAATTTTGCAACTTGAAGACACTTAATAAATCTGTCTTGCCATTATATAATCTGTTGAGTCTTCCAGCTTCCGACATTTTCCACATGTACCTATGCCTTTTGTGTTGTTTAACCAGTTATGATGACCTAGTTTAATTAGTTATGATGAAGCCATTTCTTCTGCAAAAATTAATTGCTCTTTCCCTGTGGCCATTCCTTATTTCTGTACCTTAACTTTACCTCACTCATGTTGCTCCCGTCACCCAACATCACGTTTAAATCTCCTGTCACCTTCAAGTGTTTTTTTCCAGGGACACCTGCAATTATTTCTTCTTGTTGATTCTGTTCTCTCTTCTTAAACTCTTCAGCATGCATATGTGAATATGAACCCAAGTTTGTTGAACCTGCTCCTGTCTCAACTTACAGCATCTTGTCATTCAGCTACTCAATGTTTGTTAACCTTAGTCCTTGTTTTTGTTCAGTGCTATCACTACCCAATTATGACTCTGTCTTCCTCCTACTCTTTAACTATTACTCCCAAAAATTCCCGCCATCTTTCATCTCATCTCACATAGTCCCAACAATCTGTATTTTCTCTCTCCATTTTTTGCATTGTGTTTTTTATCTACTATCTAGGCTTTGTCTTCCCAGAACTTAGGCACAATGACTACCCCATTGATCAGTCTCATGGTTGCCAGATTTCATTGCCATCGATGGTTTGGAGTTGCCTCACAAAAGGCATGCATGAACAACTTTTGACGACAAACTTAGGCCCTCAGGGTGGGAATCCAGTACATTAGCCACTGCACCATCCAGATACCCTGCAAGATGCTCAATTAGGGATTGAAAAACATTGATATATCTACCAATGCTGGGGTGTTAACCATGAATTTGTTGATGGAAGTCTGTGTAATAACCATTAAGGCAATGTAATTGCCTAAATAATATCATATTTATAGAATAACACAATTGGATGACTAATCTAATATACCTACTCACTCTAGCTGGACCTAACCATTATTATCAAACCCACATTATTTGTATTTCCCAGTAAAAAAATATACCATGCAAGAACCCCACAGCCTTGTTTCACAGGGAATGCGATCTAATATGAACTGATGTGAATTCCTTTAGATGTGAAAAATCTGCAGTCATTTTTCTAAGCACCTATATTATGTGCTTCAAAAAGCAGAGAACTTCAGAGTTTATAATGTGGTTTTCGAAAGTCCTTATGACTTTTATGCTCATAATGTTAAAAAAGAATGTATAAGTATAATGGAGGTGTGTAAATAATCTGTGTGAGAATACTGTCCTGATAAGAATACTTTTAATTGTTTATTTTAATTATGCTATATCTTATATATATTATTAACATGGTATCTTCTGGTGGTCTTTTACACATGGAAATATGCAGCATCTTCTGCTCCTTCCACAGTCCCAAAACTGGAGCAATGTCTATGACTCCAAGTCAGTAGGCTTCAATTACTTTCATCCAGTTTTCATACACATTGATGTATGGTGTTTTCCGATAATACATCAGAAAATATTTCACAGAACAAAATGTAAGCCATGGCTAACAGATGAGATCCATTACTACTCAACTGTCCTTAAAAAACATGCTATCTCCAGTACAAGTTTTAGTAATCATGAATAAAGGTTACTCCGTAATGAATTTATAAAGCGCTGCCATAAGCTGATTTCTACCGCTAAAAGAACGTATAATGATAATAAGTTACCTAATTCCAATGTTAAGTCCAAAACTGGAAATAATAGTCCAAAGATGGGAAATAATTAATGATTGTAGAAAGAAGAAAAATCCACATCTCGCTCTCCCAAAACTTAGTAACTCTGGAAGTAACAGCATCATAAGCTACTCATCCCTAGCTAATAAATTTAACAAATGCTACGTATCAGCTCCTTGCCCAACTACTCAAGCTAATGTGCTTTGTGCAAATGCACAATCACCAATGTTTGCCAAATCCTGTTCTGAAACCAATTTAAAAACCATTGCCTCCACAACCAGAAACAAATCTAGTACTGGCCCTGATGGCATTCCTGGTAAAGTTGTTCATCATTGTTTTGAAGCCATAAAAGCGCCCCTTTTATTTTTAATTAATGAATCTTTAATGCAAAGGATTTTCCCATCCCAATTAAAAGAATCAAAAGTAGTGCCCATTTGTAAAAACCATGGCTGTGTTAATGATTTGAACAACTACGGACCAATAGCCGTCCAAAATACATTTGCTAAAATATTCGAAAAAGCCATGTATATGCAAAGAGCATCTTATCTCGAAAAAACTTCCTACTTTTAAATTCTCAGCATGGATTTATATCTGAAAGGTCTACCACAACTGCCATATGTCAGGCAATCGACAGCATACTCAAATCATTAGATTCTAAATGCAAAATTCTTGGAATGTTTTTTGACTTGTCAAAGGTTTTTGATGATGTAAACCACAATAGACTACTAATTAAACTCAATAGAATAGGAATTAGAGGAATTCCTCTAAATTGGATGAAGTCCTATATTCATAATCACACTCAGAAAGTAGTGTTATCAGTTGATGGGTCAAAATATTCTTATGAAGCATAGCAAGTTAACAAAGGCATTCCACAAGACTCAACCCTTGGGCCACTCCTTTTTCCGATATACATCAATGACCTACCTAACTGCTTACAGAATAATGATGGAATAATACCATTGTTGTATGCTGACGACACTAATGTAATATTATCAAACCAAACATATCCCAGCCTTGTGGAAAAGTCAAAGTCTGTCACACTTGCAATAAACAAGTGGTGTACAGACAACCTTCTAGACTTAAATGTAAATAAAAGTAAAATAGCATAACTGACACGCAATAAGAATGTGACAGATGATCTGCTGGTAAAAATCAATGACCAATCAATTGAGCATTCGACAGAATGCAAATTTCTAGGTATTTCTCTATGAGCAAATATTTCTTGGGATACTCATGTAAAAGCCCTTCAACACAAGCTCAGTCCAACTTGCAACTTATTTAGACACCTGTATGAAACTACAAGTAAAACTGTACTACTCAATTTATGCCATGGGGAAATATATTCAAATATAACCTATAGGATAATATCATGGGGATCAGCTGCTATTTCTCTAACCATCTTTAAAATGCAAAAGAAAGCTGTTAGAATAATACCTGGGAAGCCTCACAATGCTCTATCAAAGCCTATTTTCCATGAATTAAATTTGATACCACTCCTGCGAATCTACATTATGTTTTTAATTCTGTACATATATAAAAAATAGCAATGGCAACTATTCTCTTAACTCTGACTATCATCATCATTACACCAGAGGAAGACACCACATCCATTATGGGAACATAAGAACTAAAGCATTGTAATGAGGACTCAAAGAAATGGGCATCAGATTATATAATAAACTACCCAAAAGTATAAGGGTACTAAGGGAACTGCTGCATTCAGGCATAAATTAAAAATATATCTACTGCATAATATGTTATACTCAGTTGATGAACATCTCAAAAATATTCCTGACCATCCTTGGTTTAATAGCAATGGTCATAGTCTAGTTCCTATTAATGATCAATGATTTTTCTAAATTGATGTTTTATGTGCATGTTACAGTCAATGTTCATGGGTTGGTGCAAAATATCATGCAATTGTGAACACCATTTAAAGCAAATTTTAATTGAGCCTTTATCTTTACTCCTCTTTGACGTGCCTCTTTTATACCATGTACATACACCACCCACCTGGTATTTTTGTATTATGATCTCTGGGCAAATAAAAAGTAATAATAATGATTTAATGGGGTGTTGATGATATCAATCAAATGGTATTTTTTCGGTCATTTACTCAGAGGCTCAAGTAAATTATTCTTGCTTCATATATCAGAAAAAAATAAGGCCTGCTTGAATGATGGCCATATCTTTTGATTAAAGTCTAATCCATCTATTTTTTCTTCCTCCTTTAAATTATACCTAGTAACCTCAAGTATCTACTACTCTACAAGTTTTCCTCAAAATAATTTCACATATGTGAAATGTTACAAGAATGTACACTGGTTCTTTCCTTCCAAGTAATTTGCTTGACTTTCCTTCTTCTTGAGAAGCTCATCACTATGGTTTTCTTGTTATCAATCTTCTTCCCATATTTCTCCCACGGGTCATGTAATTCCCTCAGCAATTAACTGCATTCCCTTGAGTGTCTCACTAATGTTCGATTATCTTCAAACATGGGAAAATCATCTCCCCACCTACCTTCATTCCCATTGTAAGCCCATCCATGCCATTCATAACATTTTCTCAGTTGGAAAGCACATTGAGTGAATGACAATCCAGCATGATACTCCTGCCTTTGTCTACCTATCCAATTCATCCCCAGCTACCCATTCTTGCAACATCTGTGTCATACACAGGTTTCCATTAAGCCTCCTGTCCCTTTAGGCTATTCCTATCTTCTGCAATAGAAACTTTCATCAGCTTCGTTTGCTCTGCTCCACTGAATGTCTTTGTGAAATTCATTATGTATGCAAGGACATGGTGGTTAAATTCTATATTCTCTTCTATTAGTGTTGATTATTCTCATTACTTCAATAGCGTCATATATTCCCCGCAACCTCCATTTACTTAAACTGATCTTAGCCTAGGTAGCCCATGACCTGTTACCTTAACAATCTTCTGTTGATAGTTCTCATTTCTATTATTCGATAAATTTTATGGCTACTGAATTCCATGAAATTAAAATAGCTCAATTATTTAGATAAGCACAGCAAACATTATTTATTCTTGCACTCATTACACTTGATCAATGAATGAGTAGAATAATAAATCCCCCTCTTTCAGATTGTTATGCACTCTTATGTGTTTTATCATGAATAATTTGGGTATTTTTGGGAACAGTTTCAAAGAATAAATGCACAGCTATGTTGGAGCATTGACATGTTTATTTTGAATACTGGAAGTTGATATTTATAAGTGAAGTGTTGTACACTTTTGAAGAACCAAGTAGACACATATTACATATGATTTTAATTTTCCAAGAGCCATCATTTTAGAATTAGTTGAGAATTGAAAAGCATAGGTAATTTTTTGTCATTTGAAGGCACATTTGAGGAATTGGAAAATAATATTATTTTACAATCAAAATGAATGAATTAACTATACACCATGTTACATATGGCTAACATGGATCAAGTATGGTTACATATTGTCAACAGGTTGTAAAATTGGTTTTTGAAAAAATAAACATTTTGTATAAAAATACATGTATAAATAAATAATATGAGGAACGAATATTTTTAAAATATGATGTTAGAGGATTTGCCTGACTGTGACATGATCATTTTCCTAATACATTATCCACAGAATGTGACAGCGGTACATGTTTTACATGGCATAAATACCCATTAAGGTCACATATGTTGTGTGGACTTATAGCACTATATATTTTAACATCATGAATCATAAAAAAATCTGCAGACATTTGTATATAGTTTTAAAAATGATCAAAATAAATGCAAATCAGATCTTTTTACTCATATAACATTATGCCCTTAGGTGAAACTGGAGTGTGAACACTTTGTTGCTTAGAAAAAAACCAAATCTAATACTCTCACCTCCACTAATTCAGTGTTTTCTGTTCACCATATTCATATGGGTGGTGGCATGGAGAAAGGAAATAACACCATGCCTTGATTTTAGCACTCAATAGGGCATACATTAATACAAGAGGATTTTTTTTCTCCCCGTCCATCAACCAGCCTAAGGCTTATGACTTAAAGTTTTTTTTCCATGCCCTCAATTCATACAAACATTAATTAGATTTTCTTCAAGTGTAAACATAGAGCACCTAATAGCATTGGAATATAGTAATGTCTCTAATATCACATACAATAGAGCACGATTCTCATAGAATCTTAAGAGTCAATTAAATACCAATAAATATATAAATATTAAATAATTCAGCCTAAAATAAAAAAAATCACAACAATATTATCCTATAACGTTTAAATAGATTACATGAGGAATGAGGAAGAGCCATTTCTAAAACGAAGTGGCGAAGGAACTGATGAGGTGAGCAAAATGTCAACAATCATCACACACAAAACACAGGAACACTTTTTGGATGAGGAACTTTATCCCACTTATCATTTCAATAACTAGTGAAATGATGCTTGCATTCCGCAAACGTTTTTTTATAAATTGTCAAGATTAACATTTAAGTATAAAATACTGTCGAACCTCTCGGTATATATGCTGTCTTAATTGTCGATTAACGGCTAAGCGGGGAGCTGTGGGCAACTAAAATTGGATATATAAATTTCCTAATGATTTGGGTCCAATCTAGTTGTTAACTTTGATTAAATTCATTATTTATTTCCGTTCCATTCGCTAACTATTACTAGAAATTTCTAAAGGTATGTACCCACATATTGATATTTAACGCTAAAATAAGTGCCAAGCACTAGTTAGTCGTTTGAATTTAACATAAATAGTTCAACGTTTTTTTGAAAGTACCAATGTTACAAAGAAAGCCTTCTAAGGCTACAGTACAAAATTTGGTGTAGATAACGAGTATTCAGGATTATAACTTTTCACGTCTGAGATTTTCCGTGACGCTCAACGAAAATATTTGCAACATTTATCGCGTCTGTGTTGAATATTTTCTAGTTTTTGATTTTTTATAACTATGTGGGTAACAGATGTAGTTTTCCCAAATTTTTAGATTCCCTAAGCCATGTAAAATCCTCAACAGGACGGAAAATATTTTCACATACAAACAAATGGAATTCTGGAATTTTTTACATAGAATCCAGGACCCCTACGTTGATAGCTCGTGTTGTACACTCATCTCGTAACTTTGTACAGCCTCTGAAAGTATCGACTCGACAGCATTTCTAGTTAGTTCCTCAGATTTTCAGTAATCGTTTCCGATATAATTATACATCGAAAAAAGGAACTTTGGGAATAATCAGCATCGAACCCTTGAACCTACCCTTAAGTCTCATTTGTTTTTGGAGGTTTCTCGATACAGTTAACATCTTCCCGTATACCGCATCTATTTCAGCCTTAAAAGCCCTGTTCTAATGCCCTATATTTGTATTTATATCTATATATCCTTTCTCCTTGGGAGAAGAGTCCATGTTATAATAGATACCATTCTTATCCCTCTATCACCATAACATTCAATTAAATAAGTCAACTGGGGTTCATCATATCTCTGTCGTCTTCCATCACTTAATTCGCAGTCTTCGTGAGTTCTTTGCAACCCTCCCCCTTCGCTCACCTACTGACCCTCCCTCACCTCAGACGTAGCAGCCCTCGCCGCTTTCAGCCTCCTATTCTTTCTCCTGGGAAGGTTATTATTCCTGCCGCTCCCACCCCTCACTCTACCCTGGACCTCGCCAGAAGACGCCCTCGGGGTCGCCTCGCCGTTCTCGTCGACCCCTCTCTCTGCACCCTGGCGGCCACTCTGCTTTTCCTGAGACGAGGAGACCATTTTTCTCCCCCTTGACTTCTTACGCTGTCCCCCCTTATTCTTCATCTTCCGTTTCTTGAGGCCCTTCAGTAGATCGTCGACTATTGACATCCAGTCCATCAAGAACTTCCCGTAGATATTAAGGATTCCGTAGTCCTGGATAAGGACGGCCGTTTTGTCCTGTCGGTTGTCCCACTTGTCCGGGGGGATCACGGAGGAATTGGCGGGAGGTCCAAGCGGCTGCTTTCCCGCAGTCGACAGAAACGCTTCTATTTCGCAGAGAACCTGAGGGATAGGAATATGTAAAATTAAGATTAGAGAGGCCGAGGGGAAAGTTTGAGTTTAAGGGAATGGATTTCGCGCAACAGAAGTTCATCGGTGAATCGAGAGAAGAATGAATGTTTGATAAATTATGGTCATTTAATATTTTTTACGATGTTGGCCGTAAATAATAGGCGTAATAGTTAATGACTCGTCAACCGATGCATTAAGAGAATGTTAAGATGGAACCCTAAAGAGTTTTTTGGGCAACAACCATATTATGATTTAGGATACTAAAAGCCTATCAGTAGGATACGGGACAGGCCTAGGGTAACATCATGGTAACGATATGAAATTTCTCATCAATAATTATTAATATTTTTTGTTTCAATGTATTTGATCCATATTTTCATTAATGAATAATGGAATCCTTAAATTTCTTAAATATCTAATTCCAACTGGTTTTGTCGAGTGATTTTATTTTATGCAATTTCAGTGTATAGGCGATTTAAAAGGTAGGCAAAGACGACTTATGGATAAATAGAAAAAATGATCTCACCTTTTTGAGTTCCAGGCAGAGCTCATGCAAAAACGCCGATCTCCTTCGGCCAAATTGAGTGTGCTCCTCCCTATGTGTGTGGCGATACAACTTGTCCAGAGTCACTGCAAACGTCTGCAGGCGTTTGTGAAGTTGATGGAGCACATTGGGGATCTAGTTAGAAAAGAAATCTCAGATATAATTCGGGCATCAACGAGTTTCGAGGTTCAGAAGTACAGGCGATGGGATATGCATTCACATTTAGTTCATAGAATATAAATCTTTGTCTCTAAAAATAAATTGGAGCTGCCATTTAGCATAGCAATATCAAATAAGAAAATTTGTTAATATAAGTTAATACCAAACGGAACTTACCACTTCTTGTGCATTTCCATCATCGCTTCCGAATTTATCCGCGAACCACTCCCTTTGTTTCCCTGGCAGCCAATGTAACTCATAAGCCTCTTCAAGGGCTCCAACCACCTGTTCGCAACGAGAAATATTCCATTAAATAATGTTTCAGGCTTGAAATTCTGGTGCCAGGAATAAAAAATTAAATTTACAATGCCTTGCACCATTACATTAGTTATTCAATAATGATGAGTTTAATTTCTAAAACCAAATTTTAATATAATGCTGTCCACGAATCCCTGTTATGATCATATATTATAAATATGGAAAGGTGTACTTAAGTTTAAAAAACAATATTTTAACAAATAACTGGTACTCGGTTATGGGATTAATAATTTATGTTTGTGAAATAATTATATGCTGATGGTAATTTCGCCTCTCTTTTCAAATCAGCGGCATAGCGTCGAGTGTATTGTCAAATCCCGTGAAATACTGTATTTTCTAGTGTCACCAGGTGCTTTTGGAGAGTCGAGCAGAAGGCGTTACAATGCGAAAGATAGGCTCTTCTTACCTCCGAGTACATATCTTCAAGCGGGATCTTGAAGTAGTGATCGTGAGCCATTCCAAGCTGCGTTTTCATCCTCTTGAAGCTCTTCATCGGCCTGTGGTGTGCAACCGGCCTCCTCGTGGATATCTCCTCCCCGGGACCGCAAGGGTTGTGCCACCAGTGCTGGCCATCGGGCGTGGAAATCGGAATGCAATGGTAGTGCGGCGCCAAATACAACACCAACGTGAGAACCACAGCGAAATTACCTATTGGAAATGCGAAAATATGCAAATTAACACGAATTTCCACAGAAACTGCGGGAGATGCCGCAACAGTAACTTTTAACGGAGTCATCCACTAATTTTTTTGCATGTGGTATTTTTCCTTTTTACGGTTGGTGACCTAACACCCCCCGCCACACGCCCTTGCGGCGGCTTGCGGGGTATTATGTAGATGTAGATGTGAATTTCAATGCAACAATTTCAGAGTGTAAAAATCAATCGCCTTGACCGGGATCCCAGGAGAGGCGAATGATTTTTACACCCTGAAATTGTTGCATTGAAATTAACACGATGTAATCCAAATTGGACTATGTTTGACACATAGTAAATGTACCGTCACACTGAGAAAAGCTGACGGATTGGATCTTCCGTGTAACCCGTCTTTTTTTATATTGACATTGCTCGTTGTGACCGTGTTTCACTAAACTACTCGAAGAAAATGTTCAAAAGAGACTCCGTAATTAATTTTGGACAAGTAAGGTAAAACAAGCAAACAGTTTTAAGAATGTGCAAAGGTTTTTTTGAATGTATATTCCCTGAAGATCGTTATTTTGCGGACCAAAATATATTTTTTACTTTTTTTTAACGAAAGTTTGCGGACGCACCGATTTAATTAGTCTTTAATTATGGCACCGGATGCATTAACTCCGGAATCCCCAACTTAAGAATAGAGATTCAAACTTTCCGCAAGCGTAACGCAGCAAATTCGTTTCGGTTTCCATTGCGGAACGCATTTTAGCGATATAAACGCCGCGCGTAATAAACAAAACACAAGCCACTAGCGCACTCCACTCTCAAGGGGAAATTATCAATGCCCACCTGCCGCTGTCATCCCGTGGTGGTAACACTTCCTACTTCTGCTCTTTGTTGTTTGTCTCGCCGGCGCTGTATCTGCGGTCATTCTGACAGGAAAACACTCCTCCCGGTTCACTCTTCGAAATGTGTGCATCATCACCGACGCACCGGTAAAGGTGATCACAAAACACTCGGATGTCCAGAATAATAGTTTTTCAGTCTTTTTTTCTCCTTCCTATCAAAAAATCCGTTGCCGCAGAACAGGAAAACTTTTGCGGCTTAAATCATTGAATCTAGAGGGGGTGCCGAAAATACTGAAGCGATCGGTGACGGCGGGGTACACGCGGGCACGCTCACTTCGGTGTCGCACTGTTTTCTCTCGTCCCTCGAGGAAGCCCTTTCCGTCCTGTTCGAGGGCTGGAGTCGATTTGTTCTGGTGTGCGGTCCCCGGCCGCCGCTCTTTTAAATGTGAGCTCCAAGACCGCGTTTGTTGGTGTGGTTAGTTGGAGGGGAGGGGGGATCTTCTCTCTCTCCCCCTTCCTCGATCCTTCCTTCCTTCCTCCCCCTCCCTCCACACACTCGGAGATATACAAGTCCCTCACCCCACTCGATCTCTCCGCAGAGCGTGGATTTGTTAGAGTTAGGCTGGTGGAGGGAGAAGGGCGGGGGGAGAGGGGCACGGGGGGAGGGGGGTCGACAAGGAGGGGCGTCGGGGATTGTGACGAAGACTTCGCGGATTTCAAAGAAGTAGGTATGACGTGGAGGGCCGTGGGAAGGGAAAGGGGGGATCGGGGCGTTTCGGATGGGAGGGGACTTCGGCTTGAATGAAAGTCGCGCGCGCGCGTGCAAGAGAGAGGGCGATATCTTTCTCTTTACGCGCCAATTCTAGGAGCAGAGGGTACTGATAAAAATAAATTAGAATTTCTGTATTAAAAAATATATGTATTTTCCAATGGGAACTCACATCTCGGGAAATTATCCGTTTTCATTTATCAGTCGATAGGTTGAACATTATTCTGTGTTATTTTCACGAAAATTGTACCCTTGAAACATTCAGGGTCTTCGGAACCAGTTGTCACCTGTTATCGAAATTGGAGAATGAAATTTTTGTGAAATCGAGAGGAAGTATGTGGTTCAATTTTTAACACTACTTGAGTTGTTTTAAAGCATGTATTGTATTTAAATCGTAGGCACATACAGAATGCAGCTTAATCGCTTCTATTTGAGAGTAATTTATTCACGGTATTCCATTGGAAATACTCTACGCATGGCTAGTTACGAATCTTTAACATGTAGCCGTTGCTTAGTTTCAATTTATAAAATAAGTCTCGGCGGTTGATTGCGTTTTTTTGCATCGATATTGCAATAAATGAGGAGGGATTTTCGGAAAAGAGATAATTTATGCATCCCTTGAAATGAATTGTCTGCGGCATGGTCGCCGCCCTTCCAGTATGCCCACGGCTTTATGCCTCTCTTCTTCCACGAAACTCTTTTTCCACTCTCCTTCCTTTCTGGAAAGAGGAGACCTATCTGACATCCCCTCTTCCACTTGAGGCGCGCTCTACGCAGGCCGGCGTCGAAAAAGCGTCGGCGCCGCCACGCACGGCACAGGCGCCCCACCGACCGCTGACTCCTCCCCTACCGGCGCTCACGCACACCCTCACACCCTGGCAGGGGGCGTGGCTTGCTCCCCTCCCACCCCACCCTCCCCCCCTTCCGCTTCCCAATCTTTGCCTCGAAATCTCTCCCTCCTCCTCTTTCCCCTCCCCTCATTATTGCCAATCTCTTTTCATTCTCTTATCACACTGGAAATCCCTGCTGATTAGTCTCGAAAACGAAGTGTATCACTCCATAAAAAAGGATGTATTTAATTGAACTAATATAAATGTACCTAAGCCACGCATTTGGTGAATACCCTTTCATTTGGGGAAGCGGTTTCCTTTGACGTTGTTAAAGGGTCCATGTTTAGTGAATGCGAGAATTTGGAGAACGCGAGAATTCCGTCGCCACTCTATCCGTGATATTTTTTCGAATTTGGAATCGAGGACGGCATTCGGTGTTCAAATATACAGGTGGATATTTTGGAAGAAGCAGAAAATTCTTATGATTCCCCGGCTATAGTCCCTTACTAACAATCACCGTGGAATAGATAATAGCGTGGAATGGGGTTAATAACCGATAGTTGCCGTCTTTTGCGCCACGGATTTCCGCAGGGCCTCCCCTCGGACGTGTGCACACCCACCCCCGGAGGAGTTCTCGGAACCCCTTCCCGCCACGGAGCTTGGCTTCCTCTTACCTTCGTTTCGATCGATTTAAAATTGGGAGTGAAATTACAAGATTACGCTAAGAAAATCCGAGTCGGGAAAATCGGAGATAGTTGAACTGAAAGCTCTCGGAGCAAATTAATTGAGCCAATCGAGTAAAATACCGAAATATTATTGAAATTATAAGAAATTCGTATGCCTGCTGGACAAAGTTCTTATGGCTAGCTTGATATGTGCATTTTACAGAGGCATAAAAGACGAAAACGCATCTGCTCGAGTTATGTTGAAAATGCCATAAATTAGATTTTATGGCTATGAGCGCCCGGATTCCCTTTAACTATTTTCCAGAAAGGGCTTTTGTAATCAGAATTTGACACCCACCGAATCTATCCTAAGGGCTCTTTCCGAGGAAAATACTGTTTTGCGGTATAATCCGAGGAACCAACATAAGAGCTTTCAATGATTAATCCTGGTCTTTGGCCACAGTCTTCCCTCACTACTCGGAATTAGCGTGTTCTCTCGGCGCATAGCACTTCGATCGATTGTATTAGTTTTGCTTCCCTCATATTCTTATTTCTTTGCAGTCACTTTCTTCCGTTTATGATATCACTCAATGTTCGTGACAAGGATGGGAAGGAGAGGGGGAGGAGGGAGTTGAGGCCACAGTCGGGCTTTTGAAGCCCACATTGTGAAGGCGCCTGGTGTTTAGTCCACCGTTGGATCACCCTTTTCGCAGCTGGCGATGAAGCTACGGAAAAGGACAAAGAAAAGGTCTTCCCTTCGACTCGCAATGTTGTGTTGTCTTGCAGTTTGTTTTGTTTCCTTGTTTATAAAACGAAGGTCACGCCATTGCAAGTGATAGTTATGCTCGAGTGTTTACATATTTGAAATTGTTGTTGCCATGGTCATAATGTGTGACGGCTTATTGACGTTCGCTCCCGATTTCCGTCGAAGGTAACATTTGAAGTGCATGAGGAAGTGATACTCTAAATGAAAGTAGAATTGACGTGGGCTATTAGTGTTAATTCCTTCGATTTTGATGAATGTTCACGTTTTCTTTTGAGAAAGACGAAAGTTATTACTGATTGCAATTACTCATTACAACGTATCACGTACTAAAATTGTCTTCAAACGCTATCGGGGAAATGTTCTGTAAGATGATGCAATGTTATATTGCTTTGCCCTCATCAAGTATGCAATGATTATCGTACAAAAATTCGTGAAAAAGGCTTACTGCGATTGATTCTCAAGTGAAATCAAATGTCTAGGTATTAAAGATTAAACATAATAATCGATAATTATTTCAAAATAAATGAATTATATTTATGAGTGATGAGGAGCCGGAGATAACGATTTTGTCAGAGATTGAATGGGTTGGAAGTTTAAACCTGAAGCGGAATTGTGAAAGCTGTGCATGAGAGAGATTGATTGGGTAGATTACCGATGAAAAAAATTGCTAATTCATTAGGTATTTTTTTTAACGTGCTAATTCAAGATGAAAGGGTAGAAAACAGCATATCCTGCAACGATTGTCACGCGCTAAGGTTGCCGGTAAAAAGGATTCAAAGCATATTCTTCAGGTGATATCTTTTGGTCGAACTCGTTAGTGACTCACCTGACCCGTCTTCGTGCATATCTCTGGCTCAAGACGACTTTGGCTCGGGGGCGAATGTGGCGAGAGAGCCAGCCGTCCGTCCGCGATCCGTGGTTGCGCGGAATCGGGGACAGGAAATAACTCTCCGAGAAAGTGCTTTAGGTGAGGTGAGGCGTTCGCCGTCCTCTTCACGTGTCCATCCTTATAGAGCGTTTGGGAGGAGCGGGCTGAAGAGTGAAAGGGGTGGTGGAGCAAAGAGGAGCTAGGTGGGAAATCGGAACGCCGGCTTCGTTTGTTTTTGTTCTGTCAAATCACCGCTACGCGTTGAAATACGAGGAACGGGTGAGTTCAAAGTAGGAGCTTTGGAGATTTTGATGAAGATGCTTAAATACACCTCTGGATGTCTGCGATAAATTCCCTTGGAATTTGCCTTTGGTATTTCCTTTTCGCTCCTGGTTAGAAAACTTGTTCCAGAGTGCTTAAGTATATGGCGACGATTTTCGGAAGTCATTCCCATGCGGTTATTATTTATGCGTCGGGTCGAATGATTAATTTTACTTGTCAGCGGTTCACTTTTTTTCTTTTAAATTTAATTGTTTCCAATTTCCCATTCTAGTTATACGGCAAACCTTTGTATCCAATGCTTCGCCTAGCTAAACTTTGCCTTAGCGTTACTACTACTACAGACTTAAGTTATTTGCGGCCCACTAAATCTTTTTTCTTCTGAAGTATTTAATTTCAAAGGTCGAACAAATTAGATACTCCACAGCCGCGTAAACAGAATTACTCTTTGTAGTTGGAACTTGTGAAACTAATGATAACGGCTCTCGATCCTGGGATTGGTTAAATGCAGTTCCGCACTCGATCTAAACGCTCTTCTATAGACCTTTTCATTTCTACGTACTCATTAATTTATTTTTACGATTATTTCTTTATTTATGACTCCTAATACAATGACAAATATTATTTCATTACTTTTATAAATAAATCGTGTTTATACAATGCAAATGGCGTATGATTAAGCTAATGAATCATTAAATCGAAAAAAATCACTGACGTACATCCTTAATTTTTGCTTTGTCTTTGTGTAAACAATTTATCACTTGTTAATACTCATCATTCTTTGATCATTAATTCCTTCTAAAAAAATGGCATTGAACTTTCATACTATACAGATTGTCTCATTAAATCAATGGTGTTCCAAAGCTCTCTGGTGCCTTCGTCTCTCGGGTGGAGGTATGAGAAACCATTCTATAAGGCGTGTGATACCGTGGCATTTTGAGAATTAGGTTTATAGGTAATTGAGTATTTGTATTTTTTGAATCGCGAGATTAAACCAAGGAGACATTTAAATTTCTCACGTAGAAAAATGATTGCCGTGTTAATGACGCTATCAATAAATGAATGAGAAGAAGACCAAAATTAGAATTCTATGCATCATGATGTTTTAAGCTTTTAAAATGTTAGTTATTTTAATTTAATTACTCATTTGAAATTATGTAAATGGTAGAAGATGAATAGGTTGCACACTTAGTAATAATGAAATATATATTGAGGGAGTCGACCTTACATTATATGCTAACATATATCCTTAACTATTATTTCAGTAATGAGTTATTTCATCAAAAACTTAAAAAAATAGTATTTTTAAAAGATTGGAAGTCGCGGAACGAGCGTAGATTTCAGGCAGAGATCTGATTTTAGTAATCCAATAAAAAGTTGATTCAATGTGCCATCTTTAATGGCTTAAAACGTGATTTTTTGACAAAGTTACTTGTTTGAGTGGCGTTTGCCTCATTTTAACCAATTAAGTATGCTACGGTGAAATTTTCTCACTCAATTCAGTTGAAATCAGCGGACGCTTATACAACGAGTGCCATTATTTTGACTAGCTCTCTTAAGATAGCTCTTTGCGGAGGTTCGAACAACACGAGGGCAGGCATTCCTACTTCTAGGAGGAAAGACTTTCGGCACGTCTCCCCAATTGATGAAAAGTCGCTCTCAAGCAAAATGCAGTGACGTAAACGCTCATATTGGCATTTGTGGTGCCTGTAAACCCCCGGGAGAACCAAAATATATCGCGTCACTCATGCCATTCTCAATTCTTCGGAACGGATAACGGGTAAATATTTGCACCGCCCAACCTAACGTGGGTCTATGTATACATTCTGATGTGCATATCTCGCGGCGTGGGCGCTGGATGTCACGACAAAAAACAAGATCAGCTACGTTGCTACCACTTTTCGTGATAGGGGTCGTAGGAGGGCACGAGGAGGTGCTGGGATGTCGAATGCCATTACCCCATGCCCTTAAGACGCGGCCACGAAAAACCACTTCCTGGCCGTGGCGGGCGAATCTTTCCCCTTAGGAGAATTCCTCCACTCGGCCGCACGCGTAATGCTAACAACATATGTGCTCGCGGAATAACGGAGGCCACTCCCTCTCCCTCCTCGCCATTTCCCTTCCCTCGTCCTGCTTCGTGGATCCGTCACGGCGCGGAAAAACTTTTTATCATCTGTGACGTTTCAAAAGGTGACGATCACGGTGACGTAGTCACCCTCCTCCGAGAGAAAGAGAGAGAGATAGCGCGTCCACTCGCCTCCCTCCGCCCCTTTCCCCTTTACCGCGGGGCTCCAGTCTCCTCCTTCCCGTGCTGCCGGGATGAAAGGCTTCCACGTTCATTCCGAGGCGGGATGCGGTCCGTGAGGTAGGCGCCGGTCCTTTTATCCGCCGTGCTCGAGGCATCCGCCGACAATCGCGGCTGGGAGCCTAGCGCTCGACCGAGATACACTCACCTCCACTGACCAGAGGTCTTCCGTTTCGGCAACCAGCTTGCCTGCGTCCATCTGGCTGCCGCCCCAAAATTATCAAATTGGAGGCGTTATCTATGACCTCTTAATGAGATCAATTTTCGACTCTCACCTTGGCCGCAGAAGTTTCCTTCTGTATTTGCTCATATCGGATAAAATCCTCGCTATCATGAGGAAATAAGATGTTGGAAGGACTTAAAGTCACGAATTCGGTTCCCATCCCTGTGAATCGATAGAATGAGCGTTAAAAAAGGGTTGGGGAAATTTTATTCACCAATTTAGTTTACGCATCTGTATGTTCGTTCGCGTACGGCATGTTTTATAGTGTACTGTATACAGTGTATAGTACACGTACAGTACTGTATGTACTGTATATAGAGTACGCCTAATAATTAGGTTTCTTCGTGTGTGGGCGCTCGGATGAGTTGATTATCAACTATCAATTTCTCTCCTCAGAAATGCATTAACTGAATAGTCCCTCAATGGTGAACCGGATAGTTCGCCATAAATTTGAACACCTTAATAAAACGATTATTTCGTTTGGTAACCGGAAATGTGTGCATACTGCGTTCTGTATATCATATAACTGGGAGGTAGAAGAGGGTCATCCTTATTTCATACTGAGAAAAGGTCGCAAAATAGTTTATCTAGTTGTGTAATATTCATTGCTCCAAATGTATTTTCATTTTTATCGGAGCCGATTACTCTGATTCAAGGCACCGGTAGTGGCCGAGTTCAGCCTTGCTATACGTAGCGTATCGCGAATCATACTCGTATTATCCAAAATCATATCGTTTTCAGTTTTATTCTTAATGGGAGAAAATTTCCAAAGTATTTGTACGCCGTACACTGTATTTTTTGGTTATTGTGTTACTTTTTTCAATTATTTTCCTATCTTATTCCAGAATATTAGTAATACTCTATTAGTTGTATTTGTAAAAATTCTAATCCTCTCTCTAAACGTGTACCGTTCGAAAAGTTATTATCCATCCGTCAAAGTTTTCACAATAACAATCTATTCTTTGACTTTTTAAGTACCCATGCTCGTTTATCAAGGAAGGAAACCAACTCCTATACCACCTCCCAACACCTTCCAATACCAATGAAAACGAACCTCACGGTATAGGGTACTAATTTCTTTTGTTCACATGCTTTTATGGAATTTACTAATGGCGGATGTTCTCATGGTTCAAGAGAGATCACATTATTGAAAAAATGGGAAACAGCTCCACTCTCAAAGCAGTTATGTACTTCTGGCTCTTATCTACGATCAGTCTATGACTCATTGATTTTAATGACATTTTGTGCCTCACATATTATATATTTAAGCACTGCTTATACATAGGGTATATAATAATTATCATTATACAAGTTTGTTGTGTATGAACATGCTTTAAGCAATTTTTCTAAGCATTGAGGTGTTTAAATTTCATGGAATTGAAAATAATAGCTGAAAACCGCTTCGAATATTCTACGCAATATATATAAAAGTTTAAATTCTCCGCGCATTGTGTTTTGCGTTGTTATATCCAAAATTTAGGATAAAAATTGTATTTGATAAATAATAGCACTCCTAGCCCAGTGCTAACTTGCATCCGATTTACTAATTACAGTTATTGCATTAGTTATGATTTGGAATTTATTCAGAGACCCAAATGAGTAAACACTATGGCTTATGTATTAAAAAATATAGTAAAATTATGTGCCTAGCCAATCGTCATTCAGGAAAGTGGATATGAAAGTATTCAAAGGTTCGAGCTGACGCGCTTCACCGCAAACCGCGAATTAACAGATAAGTTAGCAACATTCGCATCGAAATATTCTTAACCTGTCAACTTTTGGCGTTTGATTAACAAGTCACTAGGTTATTTAATGTTGCTGAATATTTGATCAGATCTAAATCAAACGTAAACATTTTTTCTTTTTAAGATTTTCTCAGTCAAATTTCGGTAGCATTGATGGAGTGGGACTCCGAAAGCTATCTGATTCGAGTAATTCAACGAATTGTCACGCTATGCAACATATCAGATGAAAGCAAGAGAGTGTGGGGTGGACACCAGTGGTTTTCTTTGGATCTCATGGAGTAAATTCTATGAATTTATTCCCGCAATAAGATTGCAATATTTGCTTTGATTCCACCGACATGCCGGATATCGGTGTCGTTTCGTGCATAGGATTTAGGTCTTTCTTCCGATCTTTCACCATACGCTTGCTGGTATTACTTGAAAAAATAGATCGCATAATTTTACCCACTTAACGCACTAATTAGCTTTACATATAATAAATTCATTAGTGGTGATTTATCTTAGTGAATAGCCCAGGTATTAACCCTGAATTAGTTCCCAAGAACGAATCCATTTCACACGCCATTGTTTCTCAGTTAGAGACTGAATGGAACAAGTCACAGCAACTGTTTATCATGAAAGAAACATTTCAATTATTATTGAAGTGATAAATGGGAAAATAATAGATGCATTGGGAAAACGTGCATACGTGTTTGTTAGGAAAAATGATGACCGAATTATGTCAGTAGCAAATCAGAATTCATCAAGACGACTTGACCATTATTCTACATCCGGAAGTCCCATAGCGAAACCTAGAAAAGTCATCGGAATTTTTTAGGTTTTTCATTTGATAAATTTTGTTACGTTTTACAAACAAGTTACTTACGACTGCGCTGACTTTCTACCTCGAGGGTCTGGGTTTGAATCCCGTCGGTGGCAGAATTTTTCAGAGGTAACCCGATTCCTACCTGGGGTACTCGACTCGGGCACACTTCCAACTTGAGTACACCGTCCATCGCAGGGAGCATTTAATTGTGGACGCCTTGACGCCTATCGTTGAGAGTAGGTTAATGTCGGCGCCGAGTTTCTCTCCACCCTTCCTCCATTCCTTGTGCAAACTACTCTGCCAAGGTGCCCACCTATCCTAATTAGTGCAAATGACCTTTGCTGTCGTGGCCTCCCATATTAACTAAAACTGATACGACCACATTGCCAGCTTGATTCCTACTTAAAGTGTTCCCTCAAACTAAACTTAAATCATTAGAACATTGTCACACTTCACTTATTTTTTGATAATACACGACAACTGTGAGACGATTAAGTGCTGTTCGTGAATCTATATAAAGAAGGAATTGTTTAAAATAGTTATTTGTAAATTTATGGAATAAAACGTAAAATGCACATTTCGTCAAAACAGGAGTAAATATATAAACACCAAATATTGAAACCATTTGTTTTGTTGTCTTGGATAACTATTAAATTGGATATCCAATTAAATATATTTTGAATTGTTTGGCAGCAGGTCCAGCTGGGACGCCTATTCCGTTGCCGTGTTCCAATCTTCTGTGCTCGCAACCGTTCGATTCGGGAAGCTGATGATTTGGTCCTCTGTGAACATGCCCTTATAAATCACTCCGGCCTCAAGTATGTTCAACGGCTATCTCACCTCACCGCCGTTCACCCGCGATCCGCATTTGTGTCGCGCCGATACTTTTCACTCGGGTCGATGCTGAAATACTACTGCATTGACGGGCGCTTTTCCCGGGGACAGGCACGGCAGGAGAGGGGTCATGCGTGCGTTTTTACGCACACCATTCGCAGACGGGAGGTTTGGGTCCGTGATTCCGCCCATCCATCGGCAGCAGGAATCTGCGATAAATTAATTGGCAAGTCGAGGGGGAGATAGACGCAAAGAAGTCGGGTTAGATTTGGTGGATCTCGGAAGGGGGGGAGGAGGGACCAAGGGGGAGGGGGGGGGTAAAGGATGCGAGAAGAGAACCCAACCCGGCGAGCGGGCGAGAACATTCCCATGAGCAGTGTCGGCCGAAGGATGATCCAGCGGGCGATAGTCTCGCAACTGCTCATCATGGGGGGCTTTTCGGGCGAGCCTACCGTCTTCCCAATGAATCACTAGCCCTAGCCGCCGTCTGCTGCGGAAAAAAAATCCCACTCCTTGGCGACCGCTTCTCCCGCCACTTCGATGTCTATTCCCTTCGGCTGAAAGAATATAATCGCGGTGTTTTCCCCTTCAGATCTTCCAGTATGCTGTCGTTTGCCACTCTTTGTGTGTTTGAAAAAATATTAACGTATAATAGAAAAAAGTATAAACTTCCAAACTTTAGTCATGTATCACAAATTATATTTTCAGTCTTATTTCATATTGCTCGCATGTAGCAGGGAGACCTTCCTTAGGGTTTATATAAACGGCATCATTGATCATCGAACATTTTAGTTGCCTAGCTATTGTTTACATATTATCACACCGAGAATGATAAGGATGTACCGCTTTGACGTGAAAACAGTAGTTAGTTAGGACAAAATATGGGAGATGAGCCTTTTTTCGAGATAATTTTCTTTGAAGTTCATTGTATCTGCCACTGTTGCAAAATTATAAACATTCATTTAATTTAGGTGTTCAAATTACTCAGACTTTGAATGAAAAGTTTAAGATTATTCTCAAAATGCAAATTTAGGGTTTCAAAAGGGTAAATTTACGCATTAATGCCATAAAGGGTAATTATTTCTTTCATTAAGATTTCTTTCTGACTACGACACTATTATTATGCATATAAAATCAGTTGCATTCTGTAAAATGTTTTGAATAACATTGAATTTAACAATTTTAATCCATAAAATTAAGTTACTTAAATGTTTGCGAATGTAGGCATACAAGTACGACACCTTATCTAAGGTCAATAATATGGATTTCCTCCGGCAACGTTACTGTCCATATAATGTACTTTCCAAATCTTCAACACTTTGATTATATAAATTTAAATGGCCAATGAAACAGTAATTATTACATAAATAGGTTGGGGAAAATAAGACACGAATTTCAATGCAGGCAATAGGTATTCAAGTGGTCGCGCGAGTGATAACGCGGGAATCGGATAAGAATTCGTGAACCGGATATCGCACCCGAGATTATCGCTTTGTTTTCGTTTCACTTCTTCCACTGCTCGCTTCAAACCGCCGAGTGATCGTCAACAGGTGCCCAAGCCTTCTCGAACCTTCTGCTTTTCTCATTTCACCTTCTTCGTCAGAGAATCGCTTTTTCGCATCCTTTCAACATGATTTGATCGCGCACGGATAAATATCAATTAGTGTGTAAACGTTAAGTCTTTGCACTCACCTATGTGGTGTAGGCAGATCATCTTCCGGTCCATCTTAGTCCTTCCTGGTTCTCTTTTAATCACTGGCGATGAATTGTCTCGCGTGGAGTCGAAGATGCAGAAACCAAAGTCTCCGTCGCTCCTCTTCATTCACAGGTTAAGGGGCGGGGATCTTTGCAAATTGTCGTCTTTTCCTCCGAGCTCCTCAAGAAATACACCCTCTTCCTCGACTGAGAACACTCCCCCTATAAACCACCACTTTGAAAAATGGTATGAACGCCTTGTCTCTGGGGTTTTCTTGGGCAGCAGCACCACTTATACGATTAATCTTTGACGGCTCTCCCACCGGAAGGAACACTACTTATTGGTTCTCGCACCCAGCGTCGAGTGTGCGTCAAGTAGGACCCTCGCTCCGCCTGCTTCCACACCTTGCTGGCGGGGAGTCCCACAGTGTCCATCCACCGCCACCTTTTTACGCCCTCCCGACGTGTCGGGGAAGAAAACTTTCGTTTGGCGCGGGATTGAGTCGTTTGCCGGCCGCCCTCCTGCTTCTTCGCCTCTCCCTCTCTCCCGCTTTTCTCTTCTGGTCGGAGCCTCTCGGGGTCGCCCTTCCTTCTCCAGCGGTGTCCCGCACGGCAGTGCAGCCGACACAAGGGAGAAAGAACCAAACCCACTTCTCTCCACCCTCCTCTTCGCTCACCTCCTCCTACTCCCTCCCTCCCCCCCGCCCCCTGTCCCCCACTGCCGCCGCTCTCTTTTCACTCCCCCTCCTGGCACGTGCGCTACAGCGGCCAACCCCTCCCTCTCTTGGAGGAGCGCTCCTTCTATGAGTGAGTGAGTTAAGAGGAGGCTCCTCCTCTTGCTTTACTTCACCTCTACACTTCTCTCCCTCTCCGGTTGTCCCCTCTTCCTCTTTCGCTGAATGGAGCAGCGTTGGGAGAGCGAACGGACAGCACTGCTATCAAACCTTTGTTTGTTTTTTTCCTCGACCCCCCACCTCCTTACTGATGCAATTGAACGTACCTGAAACTGTCTCTTGTCTTCGAATTTTGATCTATGTGACCTCTGGTTTGATTATGACCATTTGTTGAAGTTACTCGAGGAAATTCACTTGATGGGGAAGCCTAATACAATACTTTTTAATTTTAAGCTGTAGCGTTATGTGAATTAAAATTAACACCTAAACTCCTCCGCTAGACTCCACTCCATAAACACAATGGCTGACGATTCACGTGATTAGTTTTTTAAAAGATGCAGATCATCAAAATGTAAAAATGTTTTTTCGTAGTCGCGTTAGGGCGTAAAGACGTTGAAATGCTTGACTCCGCGTCCACTGATCTCTTTAGTGTTAAAAAACGGCAAAATTGCGTCGTTCAATCTTTCCTGCGATGTTATGCACGCAGTTTTGTAGGGAAATATTGAACTTTCCACGCTTTCCTCACTTGCAGTTCACTCTAAAGTCATCTTCTCTCACTCCTATTCCTGAAATGCCCAAGAAACGATTGAGGCGGCGACAGCCCGTGATTTTCTCTCCCATTCGCTGAGAACACAGTTGAAAAAAAAACTCCGTCCCTTCCTTCTCTCGCACTTTCTCCTTATGCTCTCCGGATCTTCCCAACTCGCCAGGCGGATGGGTTCTGGGTCTCCTGGTGTCGCGGCTGCACTTTTAAAGCTTTCCCCTATCTGGAAATGTCACGTTAAAATTCCCCGCTAATGTCCCCCCCCCCCTACTCTTCGTAACTCACCCGACACCCACGCTCCAAATTTTCCCGCTTCTTACTAGGATTTCCTTCCTACATACTCAACCACGCACGCACATTTTGTTTCCGCGCTTCCCGTTCCCCACATACCTAATATATTTTCCCACCCTCTGTGCTTCCAGGACAATCCATTCATCCCCCCCCCGCCCTTCCTGCCGGCAACCCCTTGACCGTAATTGGTCGCCTACTGGTAGGACATCTCGCCGTATTCGCCGCACTGTGATGTTTCACCCAGTGATGTCACTCTCCTGCCTCGAGATCCTCTTGCATCCCCTTTTCTCACAATCCTCACCGGTGGCAGGGGTCAAATACAATCTGAGTCGTGCCTCTGAAGCATAATGGGAAGTTCAAATAATTTCCTTGACAGGTGGAAGACATTCCAATTCTCCATGATTTAATTATTATCTTAGTCGTCAAATCTGTCAGTTGTTACCGATGGAATTATTAATTAGATCAACGTATCGTTAAGTGACGGAAAAACGGCAGTTTAAATATAAAATGTTTGGGGATCACTTCTATTACCGCATAAAGCTTCTCCTTTCTCACAAATACACACGCACACTAACGAAAGGCTTATTGAAATGCTAGGGGTTATTTAAATTGTGTAAACCGACCGGTTAAGGTGGGTTTCGCCCACCGGAACTGTGTATTTGTACCCGAAAGGGCCTTCAATGACTCGTACGTACCTATAAACTGATGATTGATGTCTAGAACCATGTAATCTTATTCTAAATACCTACCACACAGATATGAATGGAATATATTCTGGTTTTGTATATCGTCAATTATTCTATTATAGCGAGACTATCATAGATTTTAAGCTTTTATTAAACAAGACTTTTTGACAAATTTGTGTGCGCGGTTGCAATCAGGAAGTCACCGTTATGTCTGTATCGAGTTCAACAAATGATTTGAATACATAAATGGGCTTATTATTCAAATTAGAATATTCAAGGCTTACAACACGTTTAAACATGACATTCTAGGAAAGACGATTTTTCTTATTATTTCTGAGTTGCTGCTGTTATGATGGTATTCATACACTCCATCCCCCCTTCGGCTCGCAACGCATGAAATAGACGTAGATGCATGCAGTGAAGAAATTTACGGGAGACATTCGAATTTAATGGAGAACAACTATTAATGCTTCCCTCACTTCATCGGGGAAGTTTAATAGATGTTATCTCCGAAACATTTACGCTGCGATAAGACTTACGAGTATAATGGATATTATCGAACATTAATAGTGTGTGAAGGAAAAATTTTAATTCAAGATTACATATAACGTAAGCTTTCGGGACAATATTTTTATCAAGGGGGCCTATACGATATAATACGCAACCGTGATGAGGCATCGATGTTATAACACGTTTTCATGAGATCACCGACAAGAGATCCTTTTACTCAAGTAGTGGAATAATATTTGCCATTTTTTCTGTTTCCATTTTAGTTAATGATGTACTAAGATTCAAGAAATAAGTTACAACTGTAAAAAATGTATTCCTGCATTTTTGAACTAAATTTTAGGCGAGAGGTACTTAATTTTTACGAGAAATAGGAACGGTAACAAGGAGTAAGCGGTGTAACTGAATGAGTTGCATTTTTGATGCATAGGCTTTGCGATTAATTTCATACGCCTGAAATTAATCAACTTTTTTGTTCAACTGAAATTGCTTATGCATTGCCTGAAATCGAGAAATTTACTTCTGGCTTAAGAATGGAATAATAATGGTATTATTCAATTGACCTAATTATTTTGGTTACATTTTTTATACTAATAGTTGTACCAATAACAATTTTAACAATACACGAGAGTTAGGAAAAGTATGCGTAGCTTATTTAGAGAAGAAATGAGCATTAATTTAAACATTCAATTGAAGCAATTTAATTCATGATACAGAAAAATGAAAGTTTCTAAAATGCGGACGCATTCACTAGGTAATTTTGTGAACTGGAGAAAATTTTTAATGGAACTCGGGAAAAGATAATAAGTGTGGGGAATAATAGGAGCTAAATGACATGGTATTTGAAAAAAAAACAAAAACAAATCAATTTTTAATTATAGTCTTCAGTCTCCCCATTTTTTTAAATTAAGTCACGCAGAATATTCTCGATCCACAAGTTGGAGGGAGCCCCGCTGTACTGCTGCGAGTGAATGAATTCCCTATAACTATTTGACCCTTTGCAATGCATCTCTGTTTCAACGGTACATCTCCAAACGGCGTATGCCATCGTCTGTCCTCAAACCAAACAGCCCATTCACCTCTACTTTTTTTCGTTCCTCTCCTCCGATTCCCTTCCAATCATCTCTTCCGGTATGGTAGGTCTTTTTCGGTATTTTCTTCTCTCACTCCTTATTTCAATCCCTTTGGGAAGCGGTTCGGCCTTCGCCGTTTCTATTCCCATCCTCCCACACTCCTAATTATCCTCTTTCCTTCCCGATCTCTCCTCCTTCTCTCGGCCATGCCCTCCGTCCGTCTTCCCTCCGCCCACAGAGTCCCCTTTCCATCATTTCTACATCTCCCCCCCCAACGACGCCAGTTCGTTAGTGATATCGGGCGCGCTTAATCGGACCACGCTTCATCCCCTTCTTTTATTGTCCCACTCCCTACCCCTCTTTCCGATCGGAGCCCCTCCTCGCTTTTTGCTCACACCTGTTTATCGTCCACCCGTGTCTCATTCCTCTTTCCTACTTAATGCTCTCTCTTCGCTCTTTCCTTTCCATTCCTCTAGGCGAGGGATAAAAATTAACTTTATCTCATTTACAACCTCAACTATTTTCCTTCCCCGGTGAATTGTGTACTTATAATATTGTGCTCCATAATTCCAATTTACGTACTTAAAACTAGCCATCGAAGTTCTTTCACCAACTATTTTTAGGAGAACTTTATTGGCTCTTCAACTAGGGTATTTATTTTCCATTTTTCTCTCAATTGAAGGGAATGTTTTATTTGAATATTGTTTAACATTATTTTGTTTTATTTGGTGTTGAAATCAATGACCACGTAATATGCGATGGAAGGTAACAACGGAGAGTGGCTATATTTCGAATTTATTATTTCTTACAATATTTTTTTATGCAAATGCTTCTCACTTGGCCAGGCATTAAAATTGTCTTTGAAGCCAATGCTTGGGAACCACATTTTGACAGAAGTTGAGTACTCCAAGCGTCATTTTTCGACTTAAGTGCCTTCACTCATGTTTATAATTGTATATCTGACTGAGGCGAAGGAAAGACTTCACTTAGTGGCCTAAACATATTCAAAACGCTAACTACTGTAATTTTCCCTCACTGGTAGTACTCCATAGCTGTTTCTCAATCCACGTGCCTCAAATACACTCTGAATATTTTTTTTCATGTCGCAAAGTGTACTTGTGTAAAGTCTCTGCCGATCTTTACAAATCAAAAGTAAGATTAGTGCTTATTCTTGGGTAATTTGTATTAATTTTCCGTTATTTTTTCTTTATTTCCTTCCTTTAAATTTTCATTTCCGTCGGTATATAGATTTGATTTTTTTAATCAACAGTTCCCTTCAGGTAGATATTCATTCAAAATTATTTTTGGCGCTAGGCAGTACCCTAGAACAATTTTCCAGTTAGGGGACATCTCCTCTAATTCTCGCGCTGACTTCAATGAAGCTTCCCCTCCATGGTTCAGTGGGCTCATCCTCCCAGACGAATGGAGGAAATGATTCTATTTCTGTTTAATGCCTCCCACCATTCATCCTTTCGTCTCATCTCGCCACTTCTCCCTCTCGGATCTATAGCAATCCATTCTTTCTCCTAATTAACTCCTCTCGTCCGGCCATTCTTCCTTCCGTGGCCCCATAAGGCACCATTTTGTCTGCTCACTTTTGCTCTGATTTATTGCTTGCTCTACCAGTTCGCTCCAAGCCCGCAAGTTAAATTTTCACTTGCCTTGTTGACGAAATACTATCGGCAAAATATGGATTATGTATTTGGTCTGCTAGTTTCTCGACACCATAGGCTTAATTGAATGTCGGTTCTCTATTCGGGAAAGTAAAATGGATGACTTTGGCGAGATGCGTTTCACACACCTATCCTCACTATCCACAGGGAATTTATTTACTCTTTTATTAAAAATCGAAGTAATGAGTCGGTCTTTTAGATCGATTTGTAAATAATTCTTTTAAAAGAATGTATTTTCTTTTAAAGAATGTATATGAATGTATAAGAATGTATATTCTTGCCAACTTTAAATTCAATAGTTCATTTTTTTAATATTCCATTGAAACATTACTATTTTTAAGGTCAAAATTTATATGGTCTTGCCCCTCAATATGTCTTAAAAAAAAGGCAATGGAAGACCGTGTAAATAGATGGATGCATCGTTAAAATTAATTAGAATCGTGGTGGAAGAATTTAGAAATTGCTGGAAAGAATGGGATGAGCTTTGAAAATTATAAAAATATAAAACAACCATCTGAAGCTTCAAAATATACGAGGGTAGGATGAAAACTAATGCACTCATGCTTGTAGACCACAAACAAAATAACCTTCAGAAGCACTCCTGGTGGCATGTGGAAGTAACATTCTCCCTCAACATGCATGCTCAGGTTTGCGGCCGTTTCATTCATCTAGTGTATTTTGAGAAGCGGAAGTATGGAGACATGTTCTAGTGCTATATCAACGCGAGTTAAACAGCGTTTTGTTATCGAATTTTTAACTGCTGAAAAAGTGACTTCTACTGAGATTTATCGTCATTTAAAAGCTGTTTATGGTGACGATGCTGTTGATAGATCTACTGTAAATCGATGGGTAGTAAAATTTCGTGGTTGCGAGCCTGGAGAAGCCATAACTGTCGATGAAACACGCCGCAGACGTCCTATCACTGCCACAGACGATAAACATCGCAAACTCGTCGAAGTTTTGATTCAAAATGACCGGCGAATCACTTAAAAGCATATCGCAACTCGCAATCGCGTGCAACTGGAGAGGCTCTGCGCAACCTGAAGTTCTAACCGATTCCACACCCTCCTTATTCCCCCGATTTTTTCCCTCAACTCAAGAGACACCTCAAGGTTAATCATTACACCTCGGACGATGAGGTGAAAGCAACTGTCGAAGTCCTGGATTCGAGAGAAGTCGGTAGAGTTTTTTCAGTGACGGAATGAAAAAAACTTGTTACACGCTGGGAGAAATGTGTTCGCCTTAACGGTGACTATGTTGTGTAAAATAAATATATGATTTTGAAACTTAGGAATTGTACTTTAATGTACTTTTTGCCACGAAAGTGATTTTTGTTTTTGTTCGCCCTCTACAAGCATTTGGGCAATACTTTCCAGCCTACCCTCGTATTACCTATAGTTGCCGGCCTCGATGGCGGCGGGGTAACGTCCTCGTCTGCCAATCCATGGGTCGCGGGTTCGATTCCCGCCTGGGTGGGTCACTTCCACCTAGGGTTTGGGTGTTTGTAATCGTCTCCATTGTTATTCTTTGTTAATAGTCCGATGTAAAGGCCAGGGTGCTGTTTTCGGACTAAGGCTAAATAAATAAATAAAATAAATAAATAAAATCCGGTTTGCCGATCCAGTAGAAAAAAAACAATATTTGTTTCGATTTTATTTCTTACGCAAAAGATCAACAATTGTATAGATTTTATTTCTGACTGGACCCATCTTTACCATTAGTTTACGTATGATTTCTGTCATCTATACCAATAAAATAATACCCTTCAATCTGCTGCTACCGCATATTATCTCTCACGCACGATTCGTCAGCCTTAGGGTCCGTAACCTCTCCTTTGCTCTCTTATTTCTAGAAGTAGGACTGTATACAAGCCTAGTACGTATACATACAAATATGTATCTTGTACTGAAGTCCATGGGCATTTTCCCAATTAATCAATCAATCAAATTACACAAATATTTTTATCTTTTGTCTTAACCTCACATTTATTTGATAATCTCAGAAGAAAAATTATCCAATCCGGAGGCTTGCCTAATCACAGCTCTGTAATTAGGACATCGAAGTCTACTCTCAATTAATTTCTGCTTTTTGCAATCTCTGTTAATGACGTTTTAATATTCGATAGCAAGTCGTTATTCCGTTTTACATTTTCCCCATTTATTTTGAATCGTGACCTTTGATCCGCAATTTCGATTCCAACAATCTCGTCTCGATTAGCATCACATCTCGCATTTCACCCCTTCAAGTGTTTTCTCCTGACTTGCATGTGGTGAGACTGAAGCGTCCTATAAGACATTTCAGTCTTTCTGCTCCCGATTGGAAGTTCTTCGCCCACCCATCCCCAGTTCATCTTACATCCTTTTGTATCATACTCCCCCCTTCATTTCTCTAGTTCCTTTACAAGTTCCAGGGGTTTTTCATTCATTTGTCCCATAGCTATTCCCATGGTTCCTATTACTTCTTTTTTCATCGCCTGTTATCTTTTTTCAACTACTACGCAATAATCCGCGTGTTCTTCTTCTTCTCATAATTAACCTTTGCCAATTTATTCTTGTGTCCTAATATCTGTTATCATCTATTTCCCGTGGAATTTCCATGGCATTTCCTTTTTTTGTTTACAAACATGGATTTTGTCACATGCCTTATGTATATTGAGTACAAAATTTTCTTTTCTCTTTTTCGTCCCGTTTACCTGTGGCGTAATTTCCATTATTTTCCTATACAGTTTTCCCATCAGGACAATTTTTACCTTCACGTTCCAATTTCTCAGGACTATTGGATTTTCTTCTTTCATAGTCATTATTGATATAGTGTTATACTTTTCCACCTCTCCTTATCATCTTAGTCTCGTGTAAGCATGTACACCATGTGTCACCTTGGTGTTTGTAAGATTTGTGGCTATCTGAACTATATCCTATGCATCAAGGGTACCATATTCCTCAGCTTATCTGCAATGCAGAAGAGGCATGTAGTCAATGGCGAGGTATGGTAGTGATAGGGCTTTCGGCCACGAACCAGAGAGTCCCGCCTTAAAAATGCGCTTCTGCATCTTGAAACTTAAAGATGTGCAATTTTCTATTTACTATCCACCGTTGCCGTGGCCCAGGGAGGCCCAATGGTTTCCTAACCTACTTAAGCTATTCTCTTACGTGCGTGTCAATCCGTCCTTCGGGTGGTGCCCATCCGTATTGGCATGGCATCCGATATTTTACGCATCCAATGTTTTACAGGAAAAACCTGCTATCCAAAAAAATATGTGGCTTTGGTTTTTCTTTTTTTTAATCAGAGGTATCAATTTTGTAAAATATAAAGGTTCCTTTCATGATCAAATGAGTGGTAGGTAGTACCCTATGAATGAAATGATCCCGCTATTTGTCTAATTTGTCCGTGAATACACTGGAACATACATCCGCAATCGAAATAATCTGTGATGCATTTGGGAATCTCTTTTCGATGCGATTGTATTGTTTTGGTTCCGAGAAGCGGAGGATGAGGGAAGGTACTTTTCTCGGGAAACCCCGAATCTCAGTAATCGATTGTAAACGCTTCAGTTCTCCATTCCCGACGAGTAAGCAGGATGGATTTCTCCGAAACGGAGACGACGAAAAGAGCCGAAGAAATTAATAGCCAATGCGGGTAAGCAGTTGGTCACTCATTGCTTGCAGTGACCTAGCATGAGGCCGCATTAACCACTCACTGAAGTTTCACTCTACGACGCCTAAATGCGGTGGAGGCATTGAATATATGGGGCACCATATATACATATATAGTATATATATATGTATAATATATATATATGTATAATATATATATTTATATGTAATATATATGTATATATATGTGTGTTTCTGTCTCTCTCTCTCTCTCTCTATACACATATATATATATATACATATATATATATATATATATATATATATATATATATATATATATATATATATATAAATGTAGGTCGCGGTAGTCCAGGGGGTAGAGCGTTGGACTACTGACCGAAGGGTCCCGGGCTCGATTCCCGGCACTCTGGGCGCCTGCAGCTCCACCCAAGTAATGTGATTTTTCGGGTACCAGGTCTTCCTGGAAAACCATAACCGGCACAGGGAAAGGAACTGGCCCCCCTACCCTGATCTGTGAATTTCACACGCCGTCGGGCTTAGTACTGGGTGATCTCTACCATCACCTACTAAACCGAGCTTCGGGTTGATTACTATGTTTATGGTTTATGGTTTTATTAAATGTGTGTGTGGGTTGCGGTAGTCCAGGGGTAGTAGTAGGAGGAGTAGCCCGGGTTCGATCCCCGACAAGCCTCCCTGGGCACCTGCATTGGGTTAATTACTGTGTTTATGGTTATATATATATATATATACGTATGCATATATATGTATATATACATATATATATATATATATATATACACATATATGTATATATATATACACACACACATATATGTACACACAAACATATATATATATATATATATATACATATATGTATATATATATATATATATATATATATATATACACACACACATATATGTACACACAAACATATATATATATATATTTATATATTCATCCATCATGTCCGAATACATATTCAATCTGTTTCGTTCAGGCAAAAATCACTTCGCACGGGTTCCGGCAATCAGAGCAGATAAGGAGAGGGAGAGTTATGCGCCTTGCAGGTACGCACTCATCTGATCGCCTTAATTTCTTCCTTCTTGCTTTCAACTCGTCTTCAGCCATTGCACCTTTTATTTTGTCTTCCGCGTCAGCACTCTTCCCCATCCAGTATCGCTCCTCGTCGCCGGATTGCCCATTCACCCATCGCACGCACGCCCTCCTCGGTCGCACCAGCCACCCACCCACTCACTCCTCGCGACAGTTGCTTACCTACCTTGCTTACGGGAGACCGAAGGTGGTGGAGTGGGGATTGGCGGTTAGGAATGGAGAAAGAGAGGTATATACGTCAGTCGTCCATTCTTTTGTCACCTCGACGGCTGGACACCACTCCCAGTTACCTCCATTCCCTTCCCCCCCTCGCTCTTCCAAGTTTTACCCTCCTCCCTTCGGAAGGGCATGGCTGTGTGCATTGGGGAGGCGGGGGAGGAGAAGGGTTTGTCGGCGGCGGTCCTTCTTAGCAGTCCCACATCGGTCCCCACTCCTCTCACGGGCCGGCGGGAGATGGGGAGCCCTACTCCCGCTGCGTAGGTGCCTTGCATGGAACCTCTGCGGGGGAGGGAGGGAGGGAGAGAGTGGGTGGATGGGCGGAGGGCTTGAGAGTGGGAGCGGTTAGGACGTCTGTGACTCGCGAGGGCGGAAGGACCCGGACGATCCGGAGGCGCGCACGAATAATGGCGTCCCTCTGCGCCCCTCCTTATCTTTTCGGCCAACGGTGGCCTGAATTTCCTACTGAGAGGTGTCCTCTCGTGTTTTTTCCCGTCAGAAAGTTGAAAGGCAACGACTTCCGTCCAGATCAGGTGATGAGAGAAAGATGAAAGTTTTTTCTCCCAGAGATTTTCCCTTCATTGCCGGTCATCAAGCGACTGATAATGACGAAGTTAAGCTAATAGTGTACGTTTGGTTAAACCTTACAAATCGATTTCACCATTGGCTCGCAGCTCGATTTCAGGGAGAACATCGTTTGCGTCGCAACCGGGTATCTCTGTATTTGCAAAATCTGTAGAAAATAACGAAATACCCGGTGTGACCCTTTTGGATTTGAAGGAAGCTTTCGATTAAGTCCCGCGGGCTACAGCGATATGAATGCTGAAAGGGTATGGAATAAATAATAAGAAGATAAACTCTATCGTGTTTGAAATGCATCGTTAGGAAACAGGAATCTAAATTGTGAAAGATGTACTATTTCTCGTTATTTGACCTCTGACCTTATATGCATCGAGCGTTGATGATGCATCAAGGAAGAGATTGCTGAATTGGACAGACAACCGGAGGAAGCCACACGATTCGTGAAAAAAATGGAACGAAAGCGTCCTCAAGTACTTGCTTCGTAATTTTAGGATGGGATCATTTGAAAGAGAGACTCGAAGAGTCAATGCTACATGGCCTATCACAAAGTTATTCGTCGAGCATTTTATTCACTACCTCGAGAAAACATTCCAAGCCTCGCGCTAAGACGAAGGCTGGGGAATTGTGAAAAAATGTGAAATACTGTCAAATGGCCTTTTACTCTTTCAGTGCCGGTATCTTCAAAAACTATTCCACGGAGACTCTAGGAGCATTATTTTAATATTACATATATTACTGGCTGGAAAACTTAATATTGTCTCTTTCTCAACGGAAGGATGTCTCCTATCTCAAGTAATTGTTTCTTTCTCGATAGTAATTTGTGAATTTTTGAATATTTCATGTTAGATGAGGCTATATAGTATACTTATAATATGTTGCGAATACGAATACATGTATTTCATTCTTTGTCTCTGATATGATAAAGGTCTCGTGGTCTATGATAGGCCTCGTAAAACAATTGACCAAATTTAGGGATCTATTTTCGCTAACTATCTGCCCTTCGGGAACTATTCAAAATGTGAAAATGAACCTGTAGGCCGTGGGCGTTTGTTATGAAAACATTTAAACAGTTCATACGTGTAATTGGTTTAAAGTCTCCACGGTTTCTGAATGAATGATTGACTTTAGAAAGCTCTCCCTTTCCAGACGTATTTTCTATTTTTTTAGATTTAATATCAGATCATCGCTCATTGATCAATAAAATAAGCTCCGATAGATGAGACACTATTTATTGACATCTTGTGTAATTAGCAGGTGACCAAGTGATGTAATAATAATAACCCTCTTCGTTCACGATATTGCATTCCAATTTGAACTTTAGTTTCCATTCGAAAAGGATAATTTGATCATCGAAAAGACGGAACTTCATTACTTCCATTTATAATGAATAATATACATTTTTTTTCGTATGCTTTTTCTTAGCATAGCGTAGTCCCTTCATGGGCCTCTTCAGTTTCGGGAAAAAAAGTCACTGCGGGGTAGATCTAGGGAATACATTGACTGTGGCATCAGCGTGCTGTTTTTGGCCTAAAATTCGCGCACAAGTAACGATGCGTGAGCAGGGGCGTTGCCATGGTGCAATAGCCAATTTATGTTCTTCCGCAAATCCGGGCGTTTGTGGCGGATTGCGTCGCTTAAATTGTGCATAACTTGCAGGTAATATTCCTTATATGCCGTTCTACCCTGTGGCAAGAACCCACGCCCCTGCAATCGAAGAAAACTGTGAGCAAAACTTTCACATTCGACCGGACTTGGCGTGTTTTTTTCGGTTGTGGCTCGTGCTGCAAAATCGAAAATCTACATCTACATCTACTTAATACCCCGCAAGCCGCCGCAAGGGCGTGTGGCGGGGGGTGTTAGGACACCACCCGTAATTTAGAAAAGAAAAAGAAAAAAAAACCGCATGCAATAACCACAAAACCATATATCCAAAAAAAAACATGGCATACATTCATGCAAGAACACTTACACCCCACACATGCAAACACTCAAACTACATCTTACATACACATGCACCTGAAAGTATACCTAACAGCTTTGTGTTTAACTTTGTTCCGACTTGTAAATTCAATGTTTTCAATATTTCTAAAGTTACTTCGGTTTCTTACTATTATGATTTCTGATTGTTCGGGGAAAGAATGAGTATTTGTACCTATCTGTCCTGGAATCTATCTCCCTTAGTTTATCTTTATGGTCTGATCTACCTAAGTAGTGTGGGGCAATTATAATTCCTTCAGTGTCATAGTTAAACTGGTTTGTTCTGAACCTTTCTAAAAGTCTAAGCCTCGCTTGTTCTCTCCGCACTTCAAGTGGTTCCCAGCCTAAATCCCCCAAGAGACCTGTCACACTTGTGTTCTTATGATAACAATTTTTAACGAATCTAGCGGATTTTCTCTGGACTTTATCTAATTCTTTTTGCCAAATTTTCTCCCGAGGATCCCAAATACTTGCGGCATATTCCAAATGAGGTCTAACTAGAGCAAAATAACACCTCTCTTTAACTTGTTCATTAGATTTCCCCACCACCCGATTAATGAAGCCAAGTTTCTTTAAAGCTGATCCGCATATTGTCCTGATATGTGCTCCCCATAAAATCAAATATTCGTAACCCGCGAAAATTCAAAATTCGCGATACCTTTTGAATAGACCTCGTATACTCGTATACATACATATTCAGGTGCCCTGTAGATACACTCACACAGACATATGAATATATATACATATATACATATATATATATATAAACCATAAACACAGTAATCAACCCGAAGGTCGGTTTAGTAGGTGATGGTAGAGTTCACCCAGTACTAAGCCCGACGCCGTGTGAAATTCACACATCAGGGTAGGGGGGCCAGTTCCTTTCCCTGTGCCGGTTATGGTTTCCCAGGAAGATCTGGTACCCGAAAAATCACATAGCTTGGGTGGAGCTGCAGGTGCCCAGAGTGCCTTGCCCGGGAATCGAACCCGGGACCCTCAGGTCAGCAGTCCAACGATCTACCCACTGGACTACCGCGACCCACATGTATATATTTATATTATAAATACACACACACACACCACACACACACACACACACACACATATATATATATACATATATATATATATATATATATATATATATATATATATATATATATATATATATAGAAACACACACATTCGTAACTCTCTTGGTTTTTCCTCCGCGTTTTCCATGAAGAGCACCCAGCTTCTTTCTCTCTATCACTTCCCATGTTTATGGTCCATAAACTGCCCGCACTTGTGCATTCCAAGGTATTTACAGTTTACAGATAATCTTCTTCGCAATATCTTCTGCAATACGTTTATTAGCTGTGCCAGACTGTTTTATACCTTTCTTGTGTAGACGTGACTGCTTTCATTATTACAATTTTCAATCAGCATTTTATGAGTACTTATATTTTTAAGTAGCCTGATGGCGGCTACTCTTTCTGTGTCAAATAGTTAATTAAGTTTACTAATGGCATTATCTTAATTTTGTAATTTAAGCTGTTCATAGTGCTTTCTACATATTTATCAGAATCTTGTGTAAAACTGCTTATACATATATTCCTCATTTGTAGTACTGCACGTAGCCTTAATTTTCTGGAATGATGGAATGTATTCTAACTCTATTTCCACTGTCCTTCTGGGCGGTGGAAATCACCGTCTTTCCTCCGTCGTCAACCCCTTCATCCACTTTCCCTGCCTCCATGGGATTTCTCACAACAAATTCCTCTCTTCACCCGCCATACCAAGTACTTCCTCATTTGTTTTCTTCTCGGCCCATTTCACCTTCTCCATTCTTCTCCACACCCACATTTCAAAAGCCTCCAGTCTACGTCTATCCTCCTGTTTCAATGACCACGTTTCCGCGCCGTACATAGCTACGCTCCATATCAAAGTTTTAACGAGTCTTTTCTTTACATCCTTACTCAACGTCCCTGTCATCAACTCCCTCCTCCTTGTGAAAGCCTCTTTGCCCAGCGCAATTCTTCTCCTTACGTCCCTACTACTTTGACCGTGTTGGTCCAAAAAACTACCGAGATACGTAAACTGTTCTACCTGCTCTAGTTTTTGCCGTCCTATTTTAATGTTTAGCTTAGCCTTTTTCATTCTAGAAAATCGCATAACCTTTGTTTTATTAATATTGATTCTCATCCCATACCTTTTGCACTGAATTTCCAATTCACTCAGCAATTGCAACCCATTGGCTGTCTGACAAACTAATGGAATTATGTATTTCAAAATAATTTCCCTATTTTGTCCATAGGTTGAGTCGACACTTCTCACTAAGCTTCATGTTGGGTAGTATATTTTATGCATGCACGATCTCTGCATTTTTCAGGCGATCGAACTATTGGCAGCCCTATTTTTCGGGTGAATCGCCTCAAGGGCGATTGAGTTCTCGATAAAACTTTTTTTTTAATCCAATGCCTTTGATATGGGTCGAGACGACTTCCTTTTAAGGAAGTCAACCTCTCTCTCTCTCTCTCTTCTATTTCTCTCGCCCTCTTCTCCGCTTCCCTCAAGCCTCCCGAGCGTTATTATTTCGGAATTTCTCTTCCGGAAGGAATGGGTTGCGGAGGATGAGACCGAATTCGTGGTGGGCACCTAGGGCATCACTGAGGTAAAAAAATTGAAAAACGCCCAACATAGTCTTCCGGTTGCACGACGTCACTTCCGATCAGCATACTCATGTTATCGTGAATACCGGTGGCTAGATTTTCCATGTCGGTGAACAATGGTGTTATCTTTGGTATTTTACAAGTCATCGTTTGAGAACCACTGAAATCCGTGCTCTGCTCTTTTACATTTGACGACCAAATCGTGCATCCGCTCAGAAGGAAAACAGCATGCTAGGAACTTGTCATATTCGACTTGAAGGCACGTTTTGGGAATACTTTTTATGAGACCCTACTATCCAGAATCACTGAAAGCTGAAATAGTGTGGAAGTTGAAAGATTGGATTCGCTTAACTAACAATTTAAAAAAAAAAATATGCAACGACTTGAAATGATTCCAATGAACGTAGTGAAACGAATTTTTGACTTTCCTTTAACGTAAAAAAGAGAAATAAATGAAGAAATTACGGGAGAGGAAATGAAAAAGAAAAGCTGACGCTTGCCGATCATATTATTGTTTGATCATTGTCATGACTACATCTCCTAAATTTACTCTTCTCGTTTTTTGAATGATTTTGAAATAATTGAATGTGTCAGGCAATCGTCAATCAATCATTTTCTAGTCGTTCTATCGTCAATGCTGTCCACCATTTCCAGAATATTAACCGAATGCGATACTAAGTCATAATTTTGTGCTCATACGAACGGCGTTACTTTGCACGTACGTACGATTTATGTATTGACGTCCATATTGGGTAATTTATTTTACTTCATGTAAAGATAATTTTATAATTATATATATATATATATATATATATATATATATATATATATATATATATATATATATGTATATATATATATATATATAATGATATTTATATTCCATGTTCGTTTATCGATAGGAAAATAAAAGATGGGCCACGAACACATGATTAATCTTCATTAGTCAATCGCTCTGTTTAAAATATTTACGATTGTTTTGATTCAGCGCTGAATATTTTTGTCAATTGAGCTGATTTACCCCAATACCAGTTTTGACAGCGGCATATTTTCCACCTAAATTATAATTTTAAAATTTGACGATTTGAATACCTTAGGTTGAACTTATGTTTTACGAATAGAATGGCCTTGCCACTTTCCCAAGTAGTGTACTATAGGTGTGATAACACTTTGTTGTCACAGTATAAGCTTTCTCAAGCTCAAATTTCTCACACTAGACAATACACACATATAATTGGCTGTGGCTGGTGCATATGCAACATTTCATCTCCCTCGCTAATGTTTCTAGTCAGGGTTAACTTGAATGATCATATTTGTTTAAGAGGTATTTTAACCAAGTTACTCTCCCTCTTTCATACGAAATGCAGGAGTTTAAGTGTAGATATCTTGTAGTTTGCTCATTGTAATTAATTCTTCAGCATTACTTGGCTCTGAGATCTATGCCAAACCCAACTGACATCCTTGCGGTGCTGATCCCAGTTGAACCCAGTTTGCTTTATCGGCAACAGAAGAGTTGAAAGGTCATTTGTTCATGGCACGTTCCACGCTCACAATAGGCACTCCTTTGGAATTGATGGACATGCATTAAAAGTCACTCAATCCTTAGAACATGTGTCCTTTTGCCCACAAGCTGCAATGACATAATTTCCTTTATTCAATATTTTATAGATAAAATTACTATTTAATTCAGAAATTTTAGGTTTCAAAATACGTCTAATAATATGGGCAGAGCTAACATAATTTGGGAATATTGTTTGAAATTTTTCGTAATTATAATTATCGTGTGGTATTTTCCCGGAAGTTAGGACTCTTTTAGACGTCGGAACGAAACGGGGGCTTCACTCACCGCTAATCGGAAGTAATTAGGTTAGAAGATAACATTATTTTAACTCACTTATGATGAGATACATCAATTTGAAGAAAGCATGGCGAGTAAAATTATGACGCAAAGGAATCTGACATTTTCACGAGAAATTGATGGGCGTCACAATTCAATTTGTATTGCACGAATCCACGGTTATGATATCCTAATAACGAAAACAGAATCAGGAAGAGCGTCATCATTGATGTGGTTTTCTTATGTATGCCAAGTTCTAAAAATGGGTGAAAGTTACCGATATAAAATGCATTAGAGTTTTCCTGTTGCTAATATTGGCTTGGCAGGGTCTGCAAGGAAGGATTAACTTTGATATGATTCCCTTCAATGTTCTCCATTTAGTCTTGATGATTTTTCAGGCCGCGAGAGATATTCATATTGGTTTAGTCTGGAATTATGCTCGATAGGAATTACTTAAATGCATGATTTAAATTGAAAAAAAGAACAATCCGAAAATCTTTTCCTTAAGATTTTATTGCGACATTACCTGTGTCTCAAAGCCATAGAGCAAATTGGTGGCGATTTAGTTTTGATGTACGTAAAACAAAACCGGGCGTTAAATTATAGCTCTGCGAATCGGGTGATATCGCGGGGAAGGTGGAATTGGGAGTGGGCGAAGGGTGTTGAATGCTGTGTGGATCCAAGGGCATTTTTCGGTGCCGGGAGTTGAGGGAGGAGGGGGGACTTTGCATTGAAAGACGGTGGTGATGGGGATGTTCTGCCAGGGGAAGGAGGAACGAGGAGGAATATGAGATGGGTGATGGTCAAAGCGGAGATTGGGAGGGAAGGGAAGAGTGAAGAAGAAATAAAATGGCCTTAATTGAGGAGGCGAGGCAATAAATACGATTTTCCAGCTAACCAATACATCATTATAACAGGGAATTCTAATTGAAATGAGAGGTGAGAATGGACGCAGAATGCAAACAAATAGAGAGAACAGTAAAATTGTGGCTGACTTCCATAAATTGCCATCTAAAACTCTGCACATTAGATGGTATAAGATGAATGCTCCTAGTATAATAATAAAAAGCCAATAAATGGCGCATTAAAAGTATTTGTATTGTATGCAGCTGAAATAATGCGAAAAGTTTCGTTTCATTTATGATAAATTGCGTTGGTTTTATCACGCTCATTGTTCAAAATAAATTTAATGACCACAGAAACTCTTATACATTCTATATGCATGTGTGTGTGTGTATATATATATATATATATATATATATATATATATATATATATATATATATATATATATATATATACACATATGTAAAACTTATGTTAAAGTCTCAAGGGTGTGAATAATAGTACATGAAGTTAGCACTAGCGAACAAAAACAAAGGCACAGAAATACACCAAAAAAGTAATGAAACTCACTAGTTTTCAAATTTTCGGTGGTACAAGCCACCTTTCTAAAGGTAGAGTTCCTTCTTTCTCTTCCTTGAGAAAGATGGCTTGTACCACCGAAAACTCAAAATCTAGTCAGTTTCATTTCTTTTTTTGCGTGTTCCTGTGTTTTTATCATTGATACACTCACACATAAATAATTTACACAAAGATATCACTAGCAAACAGAAACACACACAAATGAAACTCATACGTATTCCGAATTTTCGGTGGCAAGACCACCTTTCTCAAGTGAGAGAAGGAACTCTGTGTGTGTACACGTTTAATACACATACACTTACATGCATCACTAATCGTCTTACACTTTACACCGAGTATAACAGAAAAAGTGACAGTGATGTCCAAGAGCTTACCTTTGGCTTCAGTTTTGGTTAGGACTTGAAGGAACAAGAAATGTCTTTCGACAGATACCTAATTGTTTTGACAGCAACTCGCGTGGCGCATTAATGTGCCTTTAAACTGTAATTGCGCCTTTAAACAGAAACATTACCATTCCTCTTTGATCAGAGGGCTTATATTAAGTTTCAGTTTATGGCATTTCGCTGAGGCATTTATATTTTCTCGATTTCAAAAAGCAATCTTTATTTGCTGACTTTTATGCCAATTTAAATTATCGTTCGCCATGGCATTGTTTACGTATGGAAATTCTGAGTGAAGTTCGAGTTTAGTGGCCTTCGAATGCATTGTCTTTTATTTAATGATTTGATGAAACGAGTCATCGGAAAGGAAATAAACGCTCAAAAACATTGTTTGCTGATCATCATAATTTTTTCGGGACAAAAGAGGACAATGCTGTAAAGTTACGGCCGTGGATTTCATTAATTTTTTTACGATGCGCCAACTTTATTTAACTTAACTCTAGAGCTCGTGAATTTTTGTTTGAGAGAATTATCAATTTTTAATCTGTAAATTCGTTGACATTTTTACAAGAATCAATTCAATTTATTTGAAACGAGTATTTCATTTCAGTTTGTTGGAGTTTGTTACCATTAGAATGTGTGGTTAGAACGCACATTACACAATTCAGCAGTTGTCCATCGGCTGGATGTTATACCTATTGGGTAACAAAGTTTTGCACCGCCATTTCATATCGATGCTATTCCTTGTATATCAAAAAACAATATATTTCTAGTCATCTTCCATGATAACTCACTAATAAGAGAAGAAAATAATTGACGATTCCCAAAAGAGATTCATGGCAGCGTCCTGCCTTAACGCCATCTGCCGGTAGAATTATGCGCTTCACAGCCTCGGGGATGTGCCGAGAATCTTCACTTAATCACCAGTGGATGAGTGCTCGCACCCTTGACGCCCCCCCCCCTGCGTTACCCGCGCCCTCCCTATAGTAGTAGTAGTAGTAGTTTTGAGGGGAGGCGACCGACAGCTAAGGTCATTTGCGCCATAGGGGATGGACAGGAAAGGATGAAGGGTGGAGAGAAACCCGGCGTCGGCATTAGCCTACTCTTCACGAAAGGCGCCAAGGGGTCCGCAGTTTAACGACTCATCCGACGGACGGCGTACTCACTCAAAGTGCCCTCCACAAAGCACCTCAAGTAGGGATCGAGATACCTCTGAAAAATATTCAACACCGCCGGAATTGGAACCCGCGCCCTCACGGTGGGAAGCCAGTACGTTAGCCCCCGCACCATCTCGATCCCCGCCCTCCCTATTCCTTTAAAATAGTTTCCTCCCCATCGTATTCCGTCGTCAAATTCCTGAGACCGGAAGACAATCGAAGAACGTTAGACTAAGTGTTGTTACCTTATGTTTGCGATTGCCTTCGGAGGAGGCTGGGATTGAAGGAGCGGAGAGGGACCGTGGGACGGGAAGGAGTGAGGAGATAATCGCCAAGGAATACAAAAGAGCGAGGATTGATGGCGAAAGACACCGAAAGGGAAGAGTGGGAGGCGGTGCTTGAGGTGAGAATATTGCTTCGACCGCTGTGTAAAGTGGTCCTGTTGAGCGTTTCGTGGGTGGGCGGTCGGGTTGGGCGGGAGAGGACGCTTTACTCCTCGGGGCCTCGCGTCGCCGCTGCTGGACGGACGCGACGGCCAGGAAACCGGCAAAGGAACCGGGAAAATATATAAAAAAAAGAGAGTGGGAGGTGGCTCTGTGTGTGTGAAGTACCGCGACCTGCGGGGCTCTTTGTGAAGGATTTTCTTTTTAATAGTTGTGGGCCTTTCTGCGCGTTTTGTGTGAGTTCTGGTTGTATATCATAATTTTGAAAGCAGTTTTCGAATCTCGTCCTTCCAGTCTCAACCCCCCCGCCCCTCTTTTCCCTTCTCCCCTTCTCATTTCTCTTACCCACAGGATCCAGTTCTCCATTCCTTCCACAACTATTTACTCATCGAAATCCTTCAACTCGCTCCTTTTTTATAGTTCTCTCTCTCTCTCTCATTTCCCCCAATAACTCCGCTTTATTTTCTTCGAGCTCTTTAATATTTCCTCTTCCATTATCCTCCTCCTCCCCCTCCCACAACTCCTCTTTATTGCCCGCTCCTAAAAGTGTGCGAGACAGGTCCTCGAATGGAACACGGGCCTTTTGTGGTACCACGCTTTTATTTTTACTTTTTCTCTCTCCCCCTCTTCCTACATGCCTCCAGTTCTCCCTCCTCCTCCTCCCCGCCCCATTGTCTCTCCTCTCCCCCCAATCCCCTCCTCACGTTGTACTCCGCCACCTTTCCCCTTCCATTCTGTCCGCCTCGTCCCTTGAACTCTCCTTCTTGTTTGTCTTTTCTTTCTCGCTTTTTTGTCACCATCAAGTAAACATTCTCCGACCACGCGCACTGAGTGGCCTTCATTTGCTTTTTATGGTTCAACTTTCCATTTTCCTCTTGGGCACCGCAAATGAAACTGGATTCATACTTTCGGTCAATTATTGTCGTTCTTCGTGTTTCATATGCGTAAATTTAATTTTCTTCGACAAGTGCACAAACAAGTCTAATTCGAATGAAATGATGCAACAGTTGTTACCAAATATTTTTGCTGTGCTCGCTTTTCCTTTTCTTGGAATATTCATTTAATTCATGGTGTTTTCTGTTTGGGAGAGGTACTAAGGCAAAATGAATTCAGTATTTCCACTAGCGTTGATCTTGTTCATCTTCAAAATAAATCGTAGCTTCGTGTATTCTATTGACGTATTTTAAGTAATTATTCTTTTTTTTAAAGGTAATCTACCGGTTACGGTAGGTTCTTGGATGGCCACAACTACCAAATAAATATTTTATTACTCCTAACAAAACACAAAATCCCGCATCCTACTCTACATCAGGTCTCCGAATACTTCCTTCCTCCCTTCATCCCGTCCAACATCCCTATACTGTTCCTTCCCTTTCCTCGTTTACCCAACAGTCTCCCCTCTATCACAGTCTTCAACATCCCACTGCCGGTCAATACCCCTTTCATCCACTTTTCCTGCCTCCTTAGGATTTCTCCCAACAAACCCCTCTCTTCGCCCACCATACCAAGTACTTCCTCATTTGTTTTCTTCTCGGTCCATTTCACCTTCTCCATTCTTCTCCACGCCCTCATTTCAAAAGCCTCCAGTCTACGTCTATCCTCCTGTTTCAAATGACCACATTTCCGCGCCGTACTTAACTACGCTCCATATCAGCGTTTTTACGAGTCTTTTCTTAACATCCTTACTCAACGTCCCCGTCATCAACTCCCTCCTCCTTGTGAAAGCCTCTTTGCCTAGCGCAATTCTTCTCCTTACGTCCCTACTACTTTCACAGTGTTGGTCCAAAACTCTTCCGAGATACGTAAACTGTTCGACCTGCTCTAGTTTTTGCCCTCTTATTTTAATGTTTAACTTAGCCTTTTTCTTTCTAGAAAATCGCATAACCTTTGTTTTATTAATATTGATTTTCATCCCATACCTGTCGGACTGAATTACCAATTCACTCAGCAATGCTTGCAACCCCTTGGCTGACTGACAAACTAAAGCTTGGTCATCAGCGAACCTAACAGATTTTACGAATTCCCCGCACACTTTCAATCCTACCTCTGGCTTTCCCCATTCCTCGTTTATCATTTCCTCTGCATACAGGTTGAACAGCTAAGGTGATAATTGGCAACCCTGCCTTACACCACTTCCTAACACTGCCCATCCGGACTCCCCGTTTCTCACCCGCACCTGAGCAGTCTGAGTCATGTACAGGTTGCGGATTAGCCTCCTTTCCCTCCAATCTATTCCTATTTTCTGCAATATACGCATTAGTTTTCCCAATTTCACTCTATCAAACGCTTTTTCGTAATCTACGAAAAAGGCAAATACCTCCTGGTTGCATTCTATATTCCTCTCCATTAATAATGTCATTACTGCAATGGCATTACGCGTACCTCTCCCCTTCCAAAACCCAAACTGCTCATCCCCTAAGTAATTATTTGCCCTACTCTCAATCCTTTTGTTTATGATCCTAAGAACAACTTAAGCTGCGTGGGATATCAAACTTATCGTCCTGTAGTCGTCACATGATATAGCCTTTACCTTTTTCGGAATAGGAACTAAAACTGATCTCACAAAGTCTTCCAGCCAGATTCCTTCCTCACAGATACTACGAAGCAGCCCATAAAGCATCTTCCTCCCACATTTTCCTAAACATTTCAGTAGTTCCGCAAGAATGTTATCCACCCCCACTGCCTTATTTATTTTCATCTCCCTTAATGCCCTTCCTATCTCATCGTCGAGTATGCCTGGACCTAAGCTGTCTTCTTCTACGTCATATTCTTTTTCAATGTCTAACTTTGTTGATCTAAGTTCTTTACTATGCAGTTCTTCTATATACTCCTTCCATCTCTCTTGTATCTTTCCTGCGTCAACTATTACCTTACCCGCCTTATCTCTAACTGTTAGCATAGATCTTCCTTTCTTACTTCCCGATAACGATTTAACTTTGCTGTACAGCGCACCGATTTCACCCTTCCTCTGCAAACTTTCCAAATCCTCGCACTGCGTCTTCCACCATGCTTCTTTTGCTTTATTTGTTGCCCGCCTCAATTTATTGTTTAACTCTTTGTACTTCTTTTTGCCTAACTCCGTGTGTAGATTCTTCCATTTTCTTCTCTCATCCATCTTTGTAATCATCTCATACGTGATCCATGGTTTCCTAGCCGATTTAGCGTTAACGGTTCCAATAGTGTCTTTTGCGGCTTTCGATAACTTTTTCTTGATACTTTCCCATTTTTCTTCGATAGTACTTAGCCCTTTACCATCCTCCATAATTTCCTCTGCAGCCTGTTGGTACTACTTCCTTTTTAATCCATTTAATGCTTCTACATTCCATTTTCTAACCCGCCGCCCCTGTATTATCTTTTTGAAACGTACGCTACATTTCATAACAACTAAATTATGGTCTGAGTCCGGATCCGCTCCCGGGAAGCTGTGGGAATTTATCACACTGTTCCTAAACCTGTGTCTAACCAGGATATAATCTAGCTGATATCTTCCTGAGTCACCTGGCATTTTCCATGCATACCTGCGTCTTTTGTGATGTCTAAACCAAGTGTTGGTGATGACTAACCCCTGTCTCCTGCAGAACTCAACCGCTTTCTCCCCACGGTCATTCCTCGTGCCTAAACCGTAGTCCCCCACCTCATCACCATCTCTTCCTTCGCCTACCGTCGCATTCCAATCCCCCATCACTATCAAATGTTTCCCTGCAGGGACACACGCGATCATGCCCTCTTACTGATCGTATACCCTATCGACCTCTTCTTCCTTATGGTTGCTCAGTGGCATGTATACCTGAACAATAACCAAGTTCGTCGGTTCTGCTTTTATCTCTACTAGTAATAATCTATACGTTACCTGCTCTATGTTGACTACGCTTCTTCCTACCTCCTCGTTTAATACTATGGCAACCCCTCGTTTTCTCACGTCCCCACCACTGTATGTTATTCTATAATTATCATTACAGTAATCCCCGCTATCCTTCCATCTCACATCGCATAGACCTAAAAAATCTATATTTCCCCTTTCCATCTCTCGCTTAATATTCTCCAGTCTCCCTGCCCTCATCATCGTCCTAACATTCCACTTTCCTATTCTAACTAATTTGGTCTTCTTCTCCTGCGTCTTCTGTCCGACACGGCCGATTGGGCACGACACACGGCCGATTGGGCCGAGCACCGTAGTTGTCAGGACTCAAAATCTCTGTATTGTACATCATTTTAATCTTGGGAATGATAATTGAGGTGGTTTCCCGTTGCCTTCCTCAATAGTGTTTTTAACGTGACACTATCACTTACTGGCCGCCCCACTGGTGTCAGACGCCATTGCAGCCGCCTCACTGAGGAACAGACGCTGCGTGGACTACCTTTCGTCCTGCTCCTAACCTTCGACCTATTTGGCATGGGTGACCCTACCAGGAGCAATTATTATTACTCTCGCCAGCAATTATTCATTATAATGCATATTTATACTTTTAGAAGGTAATTATTATTTTATGAGCAACTGGGGATTTTTATTTGAAATCATTTTTTTTGTAACTGGCACCTAACAGTATTTAACATAAAAAGACGGAAAAAATTCAAGGCCCAGACGGCGAGCACCACTTTTCTGATGTAGGACGACTGTAATTGTACGCATTTCACAATTGGCCCAGAGGACTGGAAATTGGTCGTAATCCATCGGGGGAATGAAATTTGTTTTACTAAATTACATATGCATGTTGGAAATTACTTTGAAATTGCAGCAATTATTAAAAGTTCATTATCGCCAGCTAATACTTCAACCTGTAATCGCGTATAATAGTCAGTACAGCGGAATAAAATTTGTGTTTTTCTGAACTGCTTTACCGTATATCACGTCCTTAAATGCTAACATATATAGTTATTTGTTAGGGCTCAGTGTTTTTTATTTTGAGTGTATTAATAGCTAAAAAGATAGACGGAATGGCCATTAATTAATTTATTTAACGACTTTTATCAGGGCCAGATTGAGACTTTATAGTCCCTTCTAACACCAAACCCCTAAATATTACATTAAAGCAGTTGCAAACACCCAAGGGTAAGGGGGGAGTTCCATTAGTTAGTTCACTCGTCGGAATGGGGAATGATACGGAAGGTACCGTCAGAGATGGAGAGTGATCTTTGAATGTATTGAAATCAAAATGTATCCTCTCTTATTGTGTTAGAGTTAGTTTTAATTCCCGAGCTGATCCAATCTGAGGCGTTTAGATATGAAGAGCAGGAAATCAGGAACCAACCTGGAGGAATGTGATCATTGTCTAATACGTAACTCAATCTAACTGATCATCTGTTTGTTTGTTCCCACTTCTCCCACATGTTCTTCAACCTTGGTTTCACTGTCTGACCTGCGTACACTTTGCTACAAGTTCAACGATTCAATTTCGAAAAAGTAACTTTTCTTTGCATCATCGTATTTCTCATTTATATTGCTTAACAATTTTGAAGGATGGTTGGGCCGTAAAAGATTATTTTAAATTTGATTTTGCAAAAAGCTTTAGAATTTTATGAGAAAATTTCCATTCAGGGAAGGTCTCACATTTTGATTGTTTGATAAAATTGAATGCATTGAATTGAAATTCACATTAACTGTCTTTGGAGATATACTGTGTATGAACCTGTCAATGAGTCAGGGATGATGGGCATTTAATAATGCAATAATGTTCAATTCTTTTTTATACGCATAACCGGAGAGAGGGAGAATTGGTATGATTCCTCTATAGCCTGTATTATTGCCATTAGAGCGTTACGTCATTTTTGTCAATGAAATTTTAATTTATCCTTGTCATCCAATGGCGTCAATCTTCCCGATTTCTGTTCATTAAGTGAACCTTCTCCCACGAAATAATAGAATGAAACTAGTTTTCAATATCCAAGGCTATCTAAAAAGTCATGCAGACCATCTTGGTTTGGCAGTAAGAAGTTACTGAACATTCAATTTCTCTTGATGAGTTCTTATATCTGTGTCTTGATATCCCTAGAACTGATAGACCGAAAAAATAACCAAGGATTTTCAGTAATGAATACAAACTTGGATGAATATTGATAAAAGATATCACTAAAATCGAATCAAGACTCCTTTTCCTCATGTTTTACAGCAATGTTTTGAGGCATTTCGAAAGTATAGATTTCTTTATTTACGCTTTTCATCCTTTGGAGAAACAATGTGGATGTAATTGCTGGTGTATTTTATGTGTAGATCTTTGTTTCAATTGAGAAATATTTGAAGGAAATGCAGCACCGGCCGGTGAAAACTTGACGTGGCTTAGATTAACCGAATATGTGCGAGAAGGAAAAAGGCTATGGGATTATGAGAAGGGCTGCCGAGAAACATTGGAAAGTTCATGCGGTGACCGTTTGCCAGTTGGCTGCTTGGTTGAACAAAGCTGGGCGTACACTCCGCTCTAAGGTCAGAGATGAATCTATCCAATTCATGAGTAGTGACGTCATGCTTAAGTTAGGAATATATGCTGGCAGGAAGATGTGATATCGGCGTGAGGAAGGTTCGTGTATTCTTGCGGGGCAGTGCCGAATATTCGAGCCAAGTGATTTTGTCTAGGATGATTTTAATGAGTTTTTGCTGGGTATAGTTAAAATTACTTGGAATTCCATATCTAAAACGGATCTAAATACCTGTTATCTCTTACTTGATTAACTTATCAGCGTTAACCGAAGCTAGTGATTAGGTAGATAAATTTTGCTCTCCTCTATGCTCGCAAAAACACGATGTAACTCATTGGAACTTAAGTACATATTGCACCATGAATATCCGTATCAAATAGCCGTATCAACACCAGTTTCTATTAAACAGATTCTAATATTTAAGTATTTTGAGAACATTTTGTCTTCATATCTCCGTTATGTTAGTCTTGAATGTTTCAAAATTATGTTGTGCATTACCGAAAGATGCTATACATGTATTCAATTGATTTGGGAGAGTTTCATAAGACCTCAATTTATTCGTATTTGTGAATCCGAAATATTATAGTACACCAAAACATTATGGAATCAAATTCCAGCCGCTGAGGATGCAGAAGATGTTAGAACACCAATGTCGTTGTTTCCATGGGATTTAAAAATGTGAAGCAGGTGTAATAATTTTAAGAAAGGGTGTTAAGGAAGGAGCAACTACTGAGCACAAAGGAAATTGATTATGAAGAATATTACATCAATTTCCAAGTGTTATATTCGGACAACTAATTCCAAATTACTTCCCGCGTAATTACTTTAAATTACTTGCGCTCTTTTGCGCCTAACTGCGCAAAAGAGCGCAAGCAATGTGAATTCTAATTCTCTTGAATTTTCAGCCCGGTACTTCGCAGATATTGGTTGAGTGCCACCTAGTTCCTATACTGCGAAATTTATTTCAAAGAGGTGAACTTCCCCAAGGAAAGCCCAATGTTGAGAAACAGACAAATATTTTACGCGTTAAAAAATGACCCATGATACCTTCCACTCAGGATTATTAGCGAAAGCTTTTCGAGACTTCTTTTGATAAAATGGAATCACTATGGAGTTTAATGACTTTAAGACACAACGTCTTGCGCCATTTTGTAAAGATTTCTAATATACATAGCAATAGAATAACAGCTACGTAAAATGTCACATTGTATTTTCAAAATTAACCTACGACCATGATTTCGACTATTTGTGCCATTGTCCAAAGGTAACGATTTGGCACAAATTTAGATATAAAGGTCGATTCATTTTGAAAATACAGTGAAATTTTACGGAGTTTTTTATTACATTATTGTGAAATAAAATTGCAATCCCCTCTAATTTTTCTACCCTTTGATATTGTAAAGATGCCTGAGGCAATCTCACGGTTCATAGGTAAGGATTGCCGAAGGAATTTCTGATGTGCGCGAGCTTATTTCAAGCTACATTATGCCCTCGATCGATGCACTGATTTTGATTTGGGATTGATAGCTTGAGCGTGTTGATTGTCAAGTATCGAGTAAATTCCCCGAGCAGATAATGCCATCCGGCGATCGTCCTGCTCTAAATATAGATTTCGTCGTTCTATACTGTAATCGCCCATTATTGACCGATTTCTATCGTTTCTTAAACATTCCCTTTGATTCATAGCTTAAAAACATAAACCTTAATGAGAAATATTGAAAAGAAATTCTGAAAAAAGTAAACTGTAGGTGAAAATACGATTGTTCTAAGTAAAACATCTAAGCGAGGAATACACATGCCAAACAAGTCCGTAAATTAGTCGGTGAAAATGTTGACCGTTACTGATAAAATGAATAAAATGATTCTACGCTGAGCAGATAACGGAAGATATGAGAGCGACCAATTACATGGAAATTAACATGAAAATGTTAAGTGATGAGGGAGTAAAATGGAAATTTACCTCAAAGGAGTCCTGGAATTGATGACCTCCACTGATTTTATTTCTTTTATTTATTTATATATACCCTGCAAAGTGGGTTGCGGTAGTCCAGTGGGTAGAGTGTTGGACTGTTGACCGGAGGGTCCCGGGATCGATTCCCGGGCAAGGCACTCTGGACACCTGCAGCTCCACCCAAGCTAAAGTGATTTTTCGGGTACCAGGTCTTCCTGGGAAACCATAACCGGCACAGGGAAAGGAACTGGCCCCCCTACCTTGATGTGTGAATTTCACACGCCGTATAGGGCTTAGTACTGGGTGATCTCTACCATCACCTACTAAACCGACCTTCGGGTTGATTACTGTTAAAACCCTGCAAACCACCGCCAGGGTGTGTGTGGCAGGGGGTGAATACACACCGGAATAATTTTACCCGAGCATGACACTACCGCGGTCGAACAATGTTATTATGATCCTTGTTCGTACTTGAAAAAAATTACATCTTTAATCCATCTGTCTTACACTTAATCTCACTAATTTTATTGACATGATCTATCCTACCGTAGTACGTTGGGGGTGGTAATACATTTTCAACATCACTGCTAACGAGACGCTGCTGATGATGATGTTAATGGTGAATACATAATTATCATATCAAGATGAATTACTTGGTTGGTCTCAGTCCCACCTCTTTGAGTTTTTTTTTGGTGGCAGTCACCATAATTTGATATTCCTACGAGCATCTATAGAAAGATTATAGTCCGCTAACCATCACGATAGCATAGGTCGTCACCGGATTGACCGATCACATGGATCTAATGGAGGAAAGGACCATTTGGTCTCAATATCGCGCAAATAAAGACCTCTATCTATATATGCATCTCAAAATTCACCGCGGCCTGCTAATCTTTGAAAAAAAAAGATGCAAGCGCTCTCTTTTATCCCCTGCCGTGCGATATCTATTTTCAGTCGGAAAGTGAATGAGGGAAGCAAGTGAAAACGGATTGGAATGCGAAGAGCGGCGGGGGAGATGGAGGCCAAGGTCAAGAGCATAAATAACGAATACTCTTTCCGCTTTAGCGCGCGCGCCCACGAGCAAGCGGGTTGCGCAACGTAAAAAAAAAAGAAAGATCCCTCCGTACAACACCCACCGTTCACGGGTTGCGTCGGACTCATTCGTTATTAGACTCGGCTCACCTTCCTCCTCCTCTCACCCACGCCCTCTCGATCGCTCACTCACTCATCTGCGTTTTTCCGAGTTTCTCATCGAGGCGAGGTGCGGACTCGTTCCCCTACGCTCTCCGAATCTCGTTCGGCACCGGAGGAACTCGACCAGTGGCCTGAGTGGGGTGTGCCCACGCCCGATTGCGGAGTGCGGGTGAGGGACGCGCCGTTTCCTCATCACACGTACACGTACTACATTGGGGAAGAAGTAAGGCTGGCGCTGGCGGATGGAAGTAGGTGGAGAAGGGGGCGGCAGGGAGGGAATTCGCCGCCCTTGTGATGTCACCGGTGGCGGCGCTTGCCCCCGCGCAAGCCGAGACGAACCATTCATCCATATCCCGAGAAAAAGCGCGCGCGGGGCATATGCCCGAGTGAGAAGGCGATCTTGGGGATGAGGTCTCCTCTAGAAGTGAGTGGACGGACCGAAGAGACAGGACGGATATGCGACAGGCGGAAAGGGTTGGGCGGGGAAAGTTGCGAGAAAACGGGAGAAGAAGGGGTCTTTCGGATGAGAGACTGGCTGCAGGGGAAGAGGAAGTTGAGTCGTTCGGATTCTTGGGAAGAATAAAGGAAGTGGAAGTGTCCCGGGTGGAGAGATGCTGGAGATGATGCTGAACGAGACGTGAGGGTGGCAAGGAGACTTGATGAATGGGGAAGGCAGGGTCACGGAGGCCGGGAAGCTTTGCCCCATTTGGTGGTCTCCTCGCTCTTCGGCGAACGCCGGCATATAAACAATGATTCTTGTTTCGTATTACTTGGTGGTGAGTTCAGCTGGTCCGCCAATGGTAGTTTAGCATGGAGCTTATTTGCCCTTTGGTCAATTGACATGGGGAAGTCTCCTTGGCAATTCCGTCGTCTTACTGGGCCGAATTCGCCCTAACTGCGGATGGGAGACTGGATGGTGACCTAGGTAATTGGAACAGGACTTAAAATTGTTATCAAATGCCTTTCTTCATTTTTTATTCTTGCAATTGAATCCTGCGATCAGATCTTTGAAATGCCTTGTATTTTGACTTGAGATTTTATTGAAGTAATGCTCTGGAGGCAGACGTGTTTTTTCGCATTTCAAGCTTTGGTAGTGTGCAGGTACCTTATATATTAATGGTATATGTGCTGAATATTAATCATAAGAGTTTGTATGATAAATACATGGCATATATAGGTTGTTCGAGAGTTTTAAAAGTATTGCTTGCTCAAGAAACGTGGTCGTAAGCTTATAAAACGATGCAACAAGCCAAAGTAGAACTGAAAGAGAAATTGATTTAACGCCTGAAAACTTTTCAAAGACCGGAATTTCCGGCAGTGCTCATACCGCTGGAGCCGAGAGATCAAATGCAGTATATGGTACGCATATCATAAAAACATACAGTTAGGCTTATAGCATTGGGTGAATGTGGTATTATTATGGCCTTATATAGGTGTTCGTATTCGTATCGCGACATAGGTGAAATGATATTATTCCTCCGGCAGAAAGCAGGCGGTTTTCATCGTCAGATCAAAATAGTTGTGGCAAGTAGAAAAAATAAAAAAATGAAAATAATTTCGAGGATTAGTAATCCGTTTCCTTCTTCAGATTAATTGGGCACAAATCACAACATGATACTGGCATTGAAATGGTAGTTCCTTCGCGCTATAAATTATGATGTGCTATCTACACAGATAGTTACAGTTACAAATGGCTATTTCGGCTATTCATCTACGACTGGGGTTTAGAGGCGGGGTCGGAAACAATGTTTGCCAAAGCTACTTAGCATTGTTGGGAGGCCTTCATCGGCCTTTCTCTTCTTTTTTTCGGAGAAATCCTTTCTAATTTTAAGCATTTTTTTAAAGGATAGACAGCTTAAGTCCTCAACTTACTCCTTTCCTCAAAAGCACTCAGTTACACCCGCATATTTCTCGCGCGATGACAATTGCAGGACTTAGTCTCACTAACATTATGCCTTAGTAAAACTTCAAAATCATGCAGAAACGAATTCCTGAGATTGACTTATTTTCCTTAGAAACGCCTTTGATCATCCTGGTGATTCAGTGCATAGTTCTCGCATCCAACATCCTCATTCAAAAGGTGCTGGAATTGGAATATTGGAATAGAAATGCAAGGTATAGGTAGGTATCCGGGTTACTTTTCATGGAGCTATGCAGAAGTTAAGGATCAATTCTGGCACCAGTTTTTTCAATCCAGACGAGTTTTTACAAACGTGAACTACTTTACAAGGGTAATAATTAATTTCTCTGATTAAAGATATAATGCAGGAGTTAGGAATGAAGGTACTTAAGTAGATATTCTATTTTATTCCAGGCTATTCATCACAGTAGTCATCGCAAAGTTTGTTTATGCTGGCCTTTCTGTCAACGCTATAAAAAAGGGTTTGGAGCATTTTTAAATTAAACTAAAAAATTATAAATAAATCCGAGGACCCGAAATCCCCCGCGTGAGCGTTTTTAAAAAAGCGTGATAATCTGAATGGGGATATAATCGTATAGATGGATTTATTGGTGGCGAAGCAGGAATTCGTAGCAATGGGAGAAGTGGCCGGAGGAGGGTAGTCATAGCCGAGCGGTAAGAATCAGGAGGGCCTGGGTAAGAAATGAGATAATAAAGGACCGTGTCCCTCTCACTCTATCGGAGTTTTAAAGTTTTAGTACGTCCTTTGACAAAAGGACTGGGAACAATTATTGGTCGCCTCCTCGTGATGTATTAAGGGTTTTCCTTCCTTTCCTCCATTCCACCCCTCCCCTCGTTCCCTATCTCAAAGAGTGACTTTTGGCTCGAATTGCGTGGGCGTGGATATAAAGCGCATGTAGCCTCGGAGACTATGAACATATACGGTAATCCATTCATAGATAGCATCGCAGTGGGTGGTTTTCTACTTGGTCCGGATCGAAAGGTGGCCACAGTGAACAGCCCTGTTTATATGTTCGTGTGAACGCGAGGCCCAAAGATATAGAATGCTCGTGGGGGGAGTGGGGAGGTGGGTTTTTGCGGTGTGGGTGGGTGGGGGGGGGGGGAGAGGAGGGGCGGTCGAGCAACAAGACCGATGGTCAGGGCTTTAACTCTCGCTCGTGGGGACTCGCCTCTGCCGCTGTCGCCCGCGAGTGGGTGTCTCGGAGACGTACGATTGGACACTCACCCCCACCCTCTCCGCCCTCCACCCCCACTTCCACCCCCCACCCCTCCTCCCGTAGCTGCTCTTTCTTTCAGAAATGCACGGTGTGCCGCCGCCGCCACGGCGGAGAGGCGGATTTGAAATCGTTCGGCTGGTGGTCGCCACGGTTTCAGCGTCGACCGATGATCTCGGTCGGCTGTCCCATCGAAACTCCATAAATTGGGCGGGCGGAGAGATGGGGGGAGGGTGGGCTGAGAGGGAAGGGGGAGGAACATTCACGGCGAAGGCAGTCGAGGGTCGGGAAGGTTGGAAAGGGAAGAGGGGTCCTGTTGGGGAGTGAGCGGGAGGGGGGGGGGGAGTGGGCAATGTTGCCACCGAGTGTTATCACGGTCAGAGGTGGAATATTCCGGTGGTGCTTACAAACGCTAGTTCTGAATTCGAGAAGACAGCCACGAGTCTCCGCGCAAACCGCTCCAATAATCAAAACAGCAACGGCTCGAGGCGCACGCGAGTGTTTTAGTATTGAATATGATGCGTCAATGTTCACAATTTCCTTCCACTTTACTTCCACTAATTCATGTCGTTTCCAAAGAAATTGAATTGCTGATAATATCCCGCCAAAGCGCCATCCGAAGAGGGCATATTATGACACGTGAATGAATGAAAAAATAAACAAATTTATGCGAAAATACTGCGATGGATTATTTTAACGACGTGACTTTTAAGGATTTTATTTATTGTTTTAATGTGACAAGAGCGCTCTCCAAACACGAATTAGAAATCATCCTTGGGCTTTATTTAACTTGAAACTTCATTGTATAGTTTATTTGCAAAGTGATGCAAATACTTCAGTAATCAACCTGAAGGCTGGTCTGATAGGTATGGGCAGAGCTCACCTCGGTCTGAAATTCGAGCACTGGTACAGGCAGTGCCTTTCTCTGTGTCGCCTCCGGTTCCCCAGAAATATCTGGCAGTTGAAAAATCACAAAGCTTGGGTCAGCTGGCGGTATCCCAAGTCAACAAGAACTGAACCCAGATCGGTTCAGTAACCGAATACACTATCTACTAAGAGCCAATGTCCCCCTCCTGCATTAATATCATAAACGATTTGAAATTTTTTAATGGTTCAAATGATGAATACGCGTATCATGGAAACAAAACGTAATTTTCACGAGCTACTCATTAGCTCTTTAATTCAATGTCCTCTAGTGCGTTGGTCTCGCATATGTAATCGTTCAGGTTCATAACATGTGGCAGAAATGATATTAAGTTACCTTCGCTGAGCAGTTTAAGTTGTGAACAGATAGTATGAATCATTCAGATTCAGATTATATCAGTATTTAAGCTGAAATCATCTCAAATATATGGGAGCGCTCAATGAGATAATGAAACTTCTTGTTGAAAGGGAGAGGCTAGTTCGAGATAAATTACCTCCTCGAAAATACAAAACTTACATGTATTTTGGCTTGCCGCCACCTGGCCCCACCATAGAAATCCATTCAATAGCTATAATCTTGCTGAAAAGTGGCTTCACTAAAATATGTTTTGCAAAGACGCGAGAATTATTTTAATACGCTAACACGTGAATAAAGCCTAATTAGACATATTTCTCGAAAATGACTCTTGAAATATGAAACTACTGGTGACTTATTGTATGTAACATAGTGTGATAATCATGAAGTCGTTGAAATAAGGGTAAAAATATCTTAGTGGAGACGATATTATTGACTATTTCAACCCTTTTATTATTTTTATGAACAATTTGCACCAGATATTTTCTTTTTTAAGGAAACATGTGTAAAAGACCGAATAATGGCTTCGTAATAGCCCTTTGACAATCTTATTCCATCCCTAAGAAAATACGACTCACATCAATGGTGTTTTTAGCTGTAATTTCTTGAGCATGAAAGAAATAGTATCGAGGCTTTGTTCGTGATATCGACGCAAAAAATCCATTGCGGGTGGTCGCCATGGAATGGTAAATTGGTTTCACTATAGGAACTACTAATGGGATACTTATATGGCTGGAGCGCACCTAGTGGCAGTTGCATGAAGGGCAGCAGAAATAGAGCTTATATTTCTGTCCGGCGCATGGAAGAGGTCAAATAAAAAAAATGAGAGGCCGGTGGCAACATCGCAGAGGGAACTCTGGTTGCGTGGGTGAGAAACTGGATACGAAAACGAACGTACACACATGGCTTGAATGCAAATTCGGGTCGCGAGAGGCACTTCGTCTTTTTTTTCACTTCTCCAGGACGAACGGGTGGAGATTTACGGCTGTTTTCGCCCCCCGTATCCGCTTAGAACAAAGCATATTCCCTGTCTTACGCTATATATTTGTCTCGCCTTTGTCACCAACCCAGCTGGGGATGACATTTTCAAACTAAACCAGGAAATTTCTCACGCGTTGGAAGAACCCCACCCCCCGTCCCCTATTAACGTAGGTACCTTTTTTTCCATGATTTGTCAATATCACGACATTAGAATTCAGACTTCTCGAAATAAAAAGCAATTCCTTTACCTGATTTTATGCAATATATTGTACAGAGAGAATGCCCTTCAAGAGTATTCCAGTGTAGTTAATGTGACCGATGCATTGATTGAATCACCCCGGTAATATTTGGTTAAGTGTATTACTTGGGGAAGCTCCATTACTGGAGATGCTTTATATTTGGAAACATTTCTTCGTATCAGAGGCATACTTCAGTGGAAATAAATTGACCATATCATTCGTGGCATCAAGTTTATGTACCTCCTATATTGAAATATAGCTATTTCTTCTTGTCTATGAAACTTTAATTATCTAATTCTGCACACGATTTTTAAGACTTCATAGTTTTCAGATAAATAAACCTTTCGGAGCTCTGTTTTTTTCTAGAATACGTACAGTTAGTTTTTCTGTTCGTTTGATGAGCGTTTCCCTGTTTTATTTGCATACTTATTTGTTTTAAAACTTCTATGTGTTATTTTTTGCGCAGATTGAAAATCGCTTTGTCGTAATACGAGTATCGTATTCTGTTTGCTTCCGTTGTAGATAGAATAGCCGACACTTGCCGCCTCTATAGAAGGATATGCGAATTTCCTCTCCCACTTGAGAAACCTGCGTCATTGTCTGTCAAGTGTTATCAACCTGTCATTGTCATTGCTGGTTTGCTGGTCGTGCTCTCCTTACTCCATTCCCTGGAAATTCTATTTTGTTGACAGAAAAATACGTTGACTTACAAATTACTTCGTGCTGTACAGATATATTGTACATCATTTTATTTTCATCATTCTGAACTCCGACCATTTTTAGCTAAAGCTCTGTCTTAATCCATGTCAAACTTACTGTTGCTATTTGAAAACTTTTAAAACAAACCAGAAATACTCTTGATTCATATTGGGTTGCAATACTGTCCAGGTAGTGAAAAGAAGAAGTATTGAACTCCAGTTTCATTAAACGTGGTTTTTTTTTAAGCTTTGAAAAAATAAGAACAACTTCTAATTAGCGTATACTTGATGTGCAAGTACAATGTTATATGCCCTGACTAGTTCAAGTATTTCGGAGACATGCATGTTAGACCCTGATCTTAAATTGGTGACACCCTTAATAGAATCACCTCATAGTAATCCCTGACATTATGTTCAAATGGGAGACTGTTCATTCGTTGTGACGGATTCTCCGCATGTACGATTAATTGTTCGGAAGGAAAATGAGAGTAGTTGGTAGAGGCTTATCGAGGCCATAAATGGTGCCCCGCGGCGATAATTTAATTAAAGAATAGTATATTCCTTCTAATTGGTTGAATTTAACGAAGGAAACAATTATGATATCATTTATTGTTTCAGCTTTAAAGAAATCTGAAGAGGAATATTTATGACACTCTTAATCATTGGTTCCCACATTACAAAATTCGGTACGCACTCTCCGTTATCCTAATCGTTTCTATAGTATTAATGGACTTGAAGGAACCTAGGGTTCTGATTGAGAAGGAAAAGGTGGGTTACATATTATTTCAGAGGGTCATCATATCAATACCAGTATTCCTGCGGTGAGTACTGATAATTATGTTGTTCACATAATGGCGTTTTGAATGCATCCAATACGATTTCAAATGAGAGCCTATTTTAATTGCACATCATACGTATACAATACGAATTCGGGGAAAATTTTTTCTCGGGAAAATATTTTAAGGCTAGAATGGTGAATTGATGCTTTTTATTAGTGTGCCAAGATTGCATTATATTCACACTTTCATTGTAATTAGTTATCCTAATGAGGTTAGCTTTAATATATCTAAAAAATGATCTATATTAAAAGAATCAGATCGATAACTCTGTGACAAACGGAAAAGGAAATATGTGAATAATTGCGATTAAGTAGATGCTCCATATGTGTTAAAAATGCAAAATATTTTGTTTAGATGAAAGTGTTGTGCTGAACCTAAAAAGTGGCTGGAGCTTAGAGCTGAGAGTGAGACTCCTTCCGACCAATATTCGAAATACGTTGAAAGTAGAAGGAATATTACGTTTCTCGAGAGACGTTTTCATTCCGACGCACATTGCCACCAGCATGCCTAAAAACCTTGCGCGATGCGGAATTGTAATCCGTAATAATATCATCTCATTTTTCGCCTCTTCCGCCTGATTGCTCTTTCATTCCGTTCCGAATCGTTCTGAAAAATCCCACACGTTGCGAAATAATAATAAAATATTTCTCATTCCCCGCCGGTTGCATGACCAACGTCAAATTTGCCATTTCAAATCAACCAAATGACTGGTTGTGTCCGCTTTGATTATAGACACCACCTCCCTTATTTACTCTCTCTTCCTCCCAATTCGATGGGTGGAAAGACAGGACGAGGGACTCATTAGTGTCGCTCGCCGACTCAAAGAAACTTTTCTTTGGCTCGTGAGTAATCCTGTGCATTTTCTGCAGAAACTTAAAAACGCATGCGTACAAAGGCCTGCTCTCTCTGCACCTATCATTCATTTTTGAGGTACACGATGAAATGGCACAGTTTATGACACAGTTTATGAAATGAGCGTTGGGTGCTGACGTGTATTTCTCTTTAATTCTCAATTATTGTTTGATTAATTTTTTTTTTTTTTTAAGATTGAGATTGTTGAGCCCTGTTGATCCAAGTATTTGAAAAATTGTCTAAACATATGATTCACGAAAAACATTGAATTTGTTGACGCCCACACAATATTTTTTGGCATTTTGAGTACTTTAGATGAGGTTTCTTTTCGGAATAAACGGAAAAAATGATAAAAAACATGCCCTTGAACCCAGACCCACCATTTCCCCCCCCCCAAATCGACGCTTCACTCTTCTAGAAGGTTGGTACGCATGCAATTCAGGCGACGTGAAATGTGTACCTATGGATGCACTTCCGGAAACGTCGCCGAGATGACGAAGGGAGAGGTACACCTAAAGAGGCACGAGTGAAAAGGGCTCCGCGGGATTCTTCTGCATCCTCGCATTAGGCCAGGAAACAGCCCCGGCAAGGTGCTTGCGCGGGATGCATAATATATACCTTAGGTTGCGTTACGTAATGATGCCCGAATATACCGTAAGTATACCGAAGTGAGGGGCGTAATCAAGGGAACATCTTAGAAACAGCTTAAGATTCGGGGCATTATTCCGATGTAAGCGTCGACCCTATGATTTTCCTTCAATTTCGCCACCGATGGTAAATCTGCACCATATGACCATTTTGCATGGGAAAGAAGGAAAATAATGCCCGATGCCATCGTAAATTATTTGTCATTGGTAATTAACGAATGAATTAAATTGATAGCTACAAAACTCTGCTTACAGTTGAATGATAGGCGCGCTTCTTTTTACGTTTATATTGAGTTATCACTTCTTAGATTGTAATTTTATTTTCCCTTGCACGTACTTCCCGTACTTCCCCTTGCATGTATATATATATATATATATATATATATATATATATATATATATATATATATATATATATGTGCATAACACTTTGGTGAAAGTTTCAAAGACGTGAATAATAGTGTAGTGGGCAAAGAAAAAAAACACAAAAAAAAATATTCACTAGGTTTCGAATTTTCGCTGGTTCACGCCACCTTTCTCAAGGAAGAAAAGGACAGAACTATACACACATATATATACATATATATATATATATATATATATATATATATATATATATATATCCAGGACTTCAACCTTGACGTGGTGTAAGGGCTTGCGCGTTCCGATGACCCCTAGAGCTGTGCTGGCGGGAGTAATAATAATTGCCTGGTAGGGTCACCCATGCCAGATAGGTCGAAGGTTAGGAGCCAGACGAAAGGTGGTCCGCGCAGCGTCTGTTCCTCAGTGAGGCGGCTGCAATGGCGTCCGACCCCAGTGGGACGGCCAATAAGTGATGGCGTCACGTTAAAAACATTATTGAGGAAGGCACCGGGAAACCACCTCAATTATCATTCCCAAGATTAACATGGTGGACTATACAGAGATTATGAGTCCTGGAAACTACGGGGCTCGGCCCAATCGGCGGTGTGTCGTGCCCGGCAGCGGTGGAGGCAAGGCTTCCGCGGTCGTCATCCCACGAAACCCTTGCAAGGGAAAACCAGCAGCATTAGGACAGCAGACGCAGGAGAAGATGAACAAATTAGTTAGAATAGGAACGTGGAATGTTAGGACGATGATGAGGGCAGGGAAACTGGAGAATGTTAAGCGAGAGATGGAAAGGGGAAATATAGATTTTTTAGGTCTATTCGATGTGAGATGGAAGGATAGCGGGGATTACTGTAATGATAATTATAGAATAACATACAGTGGTGGGGACGTGAGAAAACGAGGGGTTGCCATAGTATTAAACGAGGAGGTAGGAAGAAGCGTAGTCAACATAGAGCAGGTAACGTATAGATTATTACTAGTAGAGATAAAAGCAGAACCGACGAACTTGGTTATTGTTCAGGTATACATGCCACTGAGCAACCATAAGGAAGAAGAGGTCGATAGGGTATACGATCAGTAAGAGGGCATAATCGCGTGTGTTCCTGCAGGGAAACATTTGATAGTGATGGGGGATTGGAATGCGACGATAGGCGAAGGAAGAGATGGTGATGAGGTCGGGGACTACAATTTAGGCACAAGGAATGACCGCGGGGAAAAAACAGTTAAGTTCTGCAGGGGACAGGGGCTAGTCATCACCAAAACTTGGTTTAGACCCCACAAAAGACGCAGGAATACATGGAAAATGCCAGGTGACTCAGAAAGGTATCAGCTAGATTATGTCCTGGTTAGGCACAGATCTCGGAACAGTATGATAAATTCGCACAGCTTCCCGGGAGCGGATGCGGACTCTGACCACAATTTAGTTGTTATGAAATGTAGCGTCCATTTCAAAAAGATAATGCAGAGGCGGCGGGTTAGAAAATGGAATGGAATAGAAGCATTAAATGGATTAAAAAGGAAGTAGTGCCAACAGGCTGTAGAGGAAATAATGGAGGATGATAAAGAGCTAAGTACTATCGAAGGAAAATGGGAAAGTATCCCGGAAGATTTGTCTAAAGCCGCAAAAGACACTATTGGAACCGTTAACGCTAAAAGGACTGGGAAACCATTCATCACGGATGAGATGATTACAAAGATGGATGAGCGGCGAAAATGGAACAATGTAGATACAGAATTAGGCAAAATGAAGTAGAAAGAGATAAACAATAAATTGAGGTGGGAAACAAATAAAGCAAAAGAAGCATGGTGGAAGACGCAGTGCGAGGATATGGAAAGTCTGCAGAGGAAGGGTGAAATCGGTGCGCTCTACAGCAAAGTTAAATCGTTATCGGGAAGTAAGAAAGGAAGATCTATGCTAACAGTTAGAGATAAGGCGGGTAAGGTAATAGTTGACGCAGGAAAGATACAAGAGAGATGGAAGGAGTATATAGAAGAACTATATAGTAAAGAACTTAGACCAACAAAGGTAGACATTGAAAAAGAATATGACGTAGAGGAAGGCAGCTTAGGTCCAGGCATACTCGACGATGACATAGGAAGGGCATTAAGGGAGATGAAACTAAATAAGGCCGTGGGGGTGGATAGCATTCCTGCGGAACTACTGAAATGTTTAGGAAAAAGTGTGAGAGGAAGATGCTTTATGGGCTGCTTCGTAGTATCTGTGAGGAAGGAATCTGGCTGGAAGACTGTTAGATCAGTTTTAGTTCCTATTGCAAAAAAGGTAAAGGCTACATCATGTGACGAGTACAGGACGATAAGTTTGATATCCCACGCAGCTAAGGTTGTTCTTAGGATCATAAACAAAAGGATAGAGAGTAGGGCAAATGATTACTTAGGAGATGATCAGTTTGGGTTTAGGAAGGGGAGAAGTACGCGTGATGCCATTAAAGTACCGAGATTATTAATCGAGAGGAATATAGAACACAACCAGGAGATATTTGCCTGTTACGTAGAATATTGATAGAAATGAGCTCTTACGGCTAGTAATATTGAATGAATGTAAAACTCCAATAGCCGTAAACAGTTAAAGGTGTTTTACATTCATTTAACAGTTTCGTAGATTTCGAAAAAGCGCTTGATAGAGTAATTGGGAAAATTAATGAGTATATTGAAGAAAATAGGAATAGATTGGAGGGAAAGGAGGCTAATCCGCAACCTGTACATGTCTCAGACTGCTCAGGTGCGGGTGGGAAACGGGGAGTCCGGATGGGCAGTGTTAGGAAGAGGTGTAAGGCAGGGTTGCCCATTATCACCGTTGCTGTTCAACCTGTATACAGAGGAAATGATCAAAGAGGCAGGGGAAGAACTGGAGGTAGGAATGAAAGTGGGCGGGGAATTCGTAAAATCAGTTAGGTTTGCTGATGACCAAGCTTTAGTTTGTCAGTCAGCCAAGGGGTTGCAAGCATTGATGAGTGAATTGGAAATTCAGTGCAACAGGTATGGGATGAGAATCAATATTAATGAAACAAAGGCTATGCGATTTTCTAGAAAGAAAAAGGCTAAGCTAAACATAAAAAAAAGGACGGCAAAAACTAGAGCAGGTAGAACAGTTTACGTATCTCGGAAGTGTTTTAGACCAACACGGTCAAAATAGTTGGGACGTAAGGAGAAGAATTGTGCTAGGCAAAGAGGCTTTCATTAGGAGGAGGGAGTTGATGACATGGACGTTTAGTAAGGATATTAAGAAAAGACTCGTAAAAACTTTGATATGGAGCGTAGTTAAGTACGGCGCGGAAATGTGGTCATTTGAAACAGGAGGATAGACGTAGACTGGAGGCTTTTGAAATGAGGGCGTGGAGAAGAATGGAGAAGGTGAAATGGATCGAGAAGAAAACAAATGAGGAAGTACTGGGTATGGTGGGCGAAGAGAGGGGTTTGTTGGGAGAAATCCTAAGGAGGTAGGAAAAGTGGATGAAAGGGGTATTGACCGGCAGTGGGATGTTGAAGACTGTGATAGGGGGGAGACTGTTGGGCAAACGAGGGAAGGGAAGGAACAGGATAGGGATATTGGACGGGATGAAGGGAGGGAGAAAGTACTTAGGGATTAAGAGGGGTCTGATGTAGAGTAAGATACTGGATTTTGTATTTTGTTAGGAATCACTAAATATTTATTTAGTAGCCGTGTCTATCCAAAAGCGTACCTTAATCGGTAGATTACCTAATAATAATAGTAATAATAATAATAATAAAATAGGATTCGTAGGATATTAGTTTTTAGACCATTTTGCTGTACGAAAGCTGTGTTCAGCACAAGTCGCTATAATTCATATATGAAATAATGAAATTTCCGAAGTTTTATGCATTCCCCATAATTGTTCGGTGGAGAATCTCAACTTCTTTATATTATCATCCGTCCGACTAATCATCTTTCTGGGTGAGAGGACGCGCAGAAAACTGCGGGATATTCAACTCAGTGTAAATATTCTAATTGGGAGCGGAAGGGAGGAAAAAGAGCCACCACTCGTCTCCTGACAGTTGAGCCAACGCACATGCGTTCATCCTCACCGCCGTCCACGTGCGGGCCGAGTGCGCCTTCCTCTCGCAATTACTCATCTTCTAATGAATGCTCCGCCCATGTTCCTCCCTTAAGACCCCCCACTCTCCCCAATCCCCTCACCCGCTTCTGCCTCCCCAATCCGTGTGCACTGCTCCTCCCTCCCTTTGGTGCCGCATCATCGTTACCATTGCCTCTCTTCTCTATCACTGCACCATTCCTCCGAGTTAGTGTTTAAGGCCACTCTTTTTCCCACTTCCTTGTGAATCACCATCAGCCAATTCCTTCCTTACCTGTGTCATCTTTCATATTGCCGGAAATGTGTGTGTGCCTGGCAAATGATGTAATTCCTCTGTTGGACAATTCAACAATAGCGGTTCCTCTGTTGATGCGAACGGAAGTCCATAAGTTATTCAAGATTTTTTACCATGCGTTCCGCTTCCGTTTTTGAATAATTCGATTTTGAAAACCGTTCGTTACATGCCTTTTGCCCGTAATGTAAGCTCTCCATGCAAATGTTGAAATGTTTCATGAAAGGAAGGTGTGCGTTACGTAATGAGGTACTTGCTGAGTCTGCCGAAAATTTTTGATTTAATTGAATTACGTTGAAATTCTTGTTATAGTTTACCGTTTCAATTCACCGTGGGTGTTGCCGTTCCGAAATCACCTGGTGGTACAGTGCGGTTAATGAATATGACGTGATAGGGGTGACGTTTCTTGCCCTGAAAATCTACCACCGTCGCGGTAAAGGCACTAGCAGGGAATTCAATAAATGGCGACCACAGCAACAATCTGACTATTCAAGGGAATGGTTTTCATATTTGTTAGAAAAATAATATCTTATTTTTGATAAATGTTTTCTTCTTACAAATAGGCTTTCAAATGTCAATTCATATCTCACGTTAACCCCACTTTACCGAGGTAAATACTCTCTCTCTTTGTCGTATATTAATATTTATTTACAAAAATATGCTTCTGACAAAGTTATCTCTTATTTAAGACAAATGATGTTAGCATATAAACCTTGTATATCGTAATATCTCTCTACCCGAATCAAACACAAGCCATCTTCTAGATCCATATTCCAAACCAAAATAATGGTTTTCTCCGACATTAAGAGTTAAAAATGATAGTTTATTATTTGATACATAAATAATACTACTGTCATGTAAAAGATATACTACGAGTAGTAAGAAGAGCTGTGATATGAATTCTTTAATCCATTTATTTCTAATTCACAGTAAATGCATGCGTTCTTATTGTCCCCGCCACATATCTCTAACAATTTGCACGTTGATGTGAATACATGAGATGCTTAATTATGAATATGCAAACATTTTAATGTTCACCTCTTGACAAAGCGAAAAGTATTAGCAAACCTTTGCAAAGTAAGCTTATTGTTCATTGAGTAAATGAACACTATTACAAATATTTAGTATTCTTGAATAAACGAAAAAATAAACATTGTGATGTTCAGATCTTTTTCAGAAATGAACATCGTTTTATTTCGTTTTAGTGTACACGACATATATTCCGTCAAAATAAAAAAATGTTTCACTATTATCTCTCGGGTGTTAAAAATGACCATTGTCATTTGCCCGCGGGAAGGGTTGCCGCAGAAAACGACCGCTGGTCGTACCGAAATATCGGGTTACCACCAGTATCGTTTTGCGTTCCGAGCTAAAACAGTACTAGCGGTGAATTTCGGAACGGTCCCTTTGCAAACAGAAATCATTTCTGTAGTTAGCAACGAAAATAAAATATCGTGGCCATGATTAAAAAGTAACTAGAGGCCGAAAAAATCTTCATCATATCCAAGACGAAAAGGCTTTATACAATTTCGAGCTAGGCAGACAAAACACAAACAAAATAATAATTTTTAATCCTCTCTCCGTATTTCAGTGAATTCCCATTATCGTGACACAAATAAAAGTGATTGATAAGAAGCAGAAATCTGATTTTCTCTTTGCTGTTGGTATATCGGGTTGAATGAATATCGGCGTTTTGAGCTCTATGTTCAGCATAAATAAAGAAAGAAGCTTCTAGATACACCACCTAGATGAATTGAATACCAAATTAGCAATATTAACAATTAGGCAAAGAGAAAACACTTTGATCTACCTGCAGCTTCTTAATGCTTTTCGTGAAGGCCAGTATAGTCAATGATCTCATTTTGAATTTAATTGACGTATTGATAAAATATAGATAATAAAAACGGTATATATCGGATCAATTGATCGAACTAAGTACGTACCACTGTGGTAACTGATCCCACGCGTGGTCGCTGCGTGAGGCAGATGCCTTGCTCGCTGCCTATCATGTGCCTTCGCGGTTTTTTATTCGATTTATTGTGACTGTGGACTCGTTTGCAGGGAGACTCTTCGTCGGGTGACCCTCACTATTGGAGGGTGGACAGGTGTCTGCGGAGTGGGACACGATCCCTTGTCGCGAGTTTAATGAAGGCCTCTTTATACACCGAAGGCCTCCATGAGGTTGTAAGCCCTTTGGGCTGTGGAACAAGGTGAGCTCGCTTTTGCTGTCGAAATAAGGGCATTATGTCCTCTTCAATTTAATGCCCAGAAGTACTTAAGGGGCAGCAGGTACGAGTTTGTCACGAAATTTGCAACATTGATGGCCGACTTCATTATGATTTTAAAAATGATGATGTACTTACTGAGTGAAATGTGACTGATTTACCTATTTTTTGTTTATAGAATTCTTTTTCCGAAACAGCCATAGTTCATTGTCATTTTACATGAGTGGTCAAAGGTTAGATTGGCGGAGGATCGTGTCGAGTATACAAAGAGCATATTCAATTAGCATAGATGTTTTTATTGAGTATCGCTGTCGGTTGGGCTGCCTCCATTTGACGTTCCCATGACGGAGTTAGCGCTTGAAGTATTTTTTTATAATCCATTTACTGCAAATGAAACTTCCGTTTAATCCCTACGAGAGGTTTTTGATTAATCTGCATGACTTTTTTTTTGCCAAATGATTTCTCAACGATTGGTACTCTTCCAAAAATCATATAATCGCGAGGGTAGAAAAAGAAACTTTGCACTCACTTCCACGTAAAGAAGGAATTCATATCATGAAGGGACTTCACAAAGTTAAACCTGAAACTCTTATGTTTAGCAAATAATCGTCATGAAACCCATCTGACATATCTAACATTTATCATGTCAGGGGAATTCATTATTTAAAAATTGATCTACAGCTCATTACAGTTTTGATAACGTTCTTCTACTGATCATTTGAAAACTGTTCAAGATAGAATGAAGTGATAGAGGTACATTGTACGTTCTAGGCACAATGTACAGTTATATGGGCTTGGCTAGGAGACACGCAGTCATTGTAGATTTACGTATTTCCTAATGCACAGACTCGCCCCAGAAAACTAATCATTTCACTTGAACCCTTAATCCAGACACAACTAAATGTTTTCAATGGATAATGATTTTACCCTCATTTAAATTGTTGAATTTCTCCGGTAGCTCCTTTTATTTTATGTGGCAATAGCTATTACAAGGGGATCGGGATGGCTAACGTACAGGCTTCCCACCGAGAGGGCCCGGGTTCAAATCCTGGAGACAACAAATATCTTTCAATGGTATCCCGATCCCTACTTGAGGTGCTTCGTGGAGAGCACTTTGAGGGAGTACGACGTCCGTCGGATGGGACGTTAAACTGCAGACCCCTTGGCGCCTTTCGTCAATAAGAATAGGCTAATGCCGGCGCCGCGTTTCTCTCCACCCTTCATCATTTCCCATCCCTCCCTAATGGGGCAAATGACCTTAGCTATCGGTCGCCTCCCCTAAAACCGCTACTAGCTATTACAAACAAGTAAGGACTCTGGTTTTCACAAAATTATTTGGTCAGTATAAAATAGCATCTGTCCATATGGGAAATCTCGTATTGATGGATGGCATTAATTTATCTCATTATGTTATAGATCCCCCATTGTGGTGAAAATATTTTCGAGTTTTTTTCAAGCGAAAACCTAATAAAGCATTTCCCCTCTTGTGCTAAGGAAATAAATTCACCACACAGGACTCTTCTCAGAGAAGCACTGGAGAATTCTTCGAATTCAGTTATCAGTTATGACGACAACGGTGGCCCGATTATCTCCCACCTGGAGGTAGCTTGCAAATATATACAATCGATGGCAGAATTGTGTTCTTCCCCTCTGCTTTTTTCATATTTAACCAAGATACTGACTGACGTAAGTTTTAGAAGTATTGATAATATCCCTGGGAAATAAATTTGAAGCAGAGGAGAAATCGTAATTTGCTTGCCATAAAAATAGTTTTAAAAAGTTTTGCATGCTCCGCTCTTTATAAGCGATATTCAATTTTCAAAAAATGTGATGAATGCTGATGCATTCAGTTTGGTGCACATTAAGAACTTCGAAGGCAAGTTCATCTCATGAAACACTCCGAGGAAATTGAAACGTGCATGCATTTATTCGACATGTGCTATTATACGTATTCCCGGCCGTCTTAGGGTAACGCACCCGACTGCTAACGCCAAGGTCGGGAAGTCCCGCCTGGGGCATCGGAGTTAACTTTAGATCTGCAGCTCCAGGGAAACCTGAGGGTAAGTCAAGAGCTTATTGGAGTGCCAACGGACGCCCAGAGAGTAAAAAAATGTGATTGTTTTTTGTTCCGAAATTCATATTTTTATCTAAAGCTGAAGGGAACGGGATGGTGAGGTGGTTAACGCACTGGCTTACTACTCAGAGGGCCCGGGTTCAAATCCCGGGGTCGGCAGATGTTTTTCTATGGTATTCCGATCCCTACTTGAGGTGCTTTGTGGAGGGCACTTTGAGTGAGTATACTGTCCGTCAGATGGGACATTAAGCTGTGGACGCCTTCCGGTGAGAGTGGGTTAATGCCGACGCCGGGTTTCTCTCCACCCTTCATCCTATCCTGTCCATCCCTAATGGCGCAAATGACCTCAGCTGTCGGTCACCTCCCATAGATACTACTACTTTCTAGAACTGGTTCTAATTCAAAGTAACTTTGAAACATATAGCTTTTTATTATTGTGGAATAGAACTTTCATTAAAATTTCGAAATATTTGAGTTGGGGAAAACTGACAATTTTCTTTCTTTCTAACATGCCCATGCAGATTATACCTACTCCTGAGAAGTGATTATTAGCATTCTTCGCCAATTACTTTATTAAATCTGAAAATTGAAAGCGTGCTTATTTAGTAACTTGTGTTTAATTTTTCAACTTCGTGCCACTTAGAAAGTAATGCGGTGAACAGTTTTGATTATCAGAAGTGAGTGGTCGGTTGAATTTATTCAAAAATCACTTGTAAAATGAAATATTGCCATATAATTGCCCTTATGACACTTTATCCCTGTCGATATCCCTGTATATTTATTAATTCCTTTTTCGGTGCGTAGGAAAGGATAAAGAAAAATAATTGCTCGAGTACTATACATTGAACGTAATTTTTTGGTGCATCAGATGATCCTCACCTCACTCATGATCACCGCACTACTTTTAGGGTCGACCACCTCAATAGCATCATCCCCACGGACTCGCTCCCACTTCCACGCTTCCACCGAAAATATTTCCCGGTCGGATGTAAATTTGCTTTCATATGGGTTAACGATTAATCGCCAATTAAGAACGCCCCGAACGAAGTGGCCTAATCTACTTTTTTTTACACTTGGGGCACTTTAAATGAAAGATGTGCACATTTTGGCATTTTTCCGCGAAGCACTTAAGGTATATACGAACGCACAGACACTGTAGGACGTCGTCCCGCCTTTGGCGAGCCGCTTCTCCGTGGACCAGCACTTCGAAAAGAACCAATCGAGAGGCTTTCCCGTTTAAAATGCTTGAGATACTTTCGGTATGACTCGCAGCATTTCTCGGAACCTTTCAAAGAGCCCTCAAGCAGGTGAAAATCATTTCCATGCAGAAGCAGCGTCTTTCTCGTTTTATTCACATCATCCCTTTAGCCTTGAAGCGTCGAAATGCAAAAGGAAAAAAAAAAGGTGAAAGAGCCCATGATTCGCATCTCGGGGCTGCCTCGTCGCTTCGCTGATAGGTGGAGGGATGCTCCCGCCGGGGCAATGCATTTCACGCGAGTGCTGGATGGGGGGGATGATACTTTCTCCTAAATAAGGAGTAGCCGGAGTGATCGTGACGGCCCGGGAAGGACTTGAATGAGGAGGCGGTTCAAGTGAATCCGAGAGCAGAAAGCGGACAAGTGACTCAAGCCGAGTGTCCCACGAGAAAGAACTGCCGGCGGAGGGTCGAGGAGGAAGAAATGAGGAAGGCGCGCGTAACGCACATATGTATATATGTGGGTGAAGGAGGAAAGTCGTGAACTTGGAGGAAACTTGGATGGCACGCTCCACGTACAGGAAAAGAAAATGACATACGCCGCTTGATTAAATAAAAAGTGGAAGTGTGCTTGTGGCCCAACCCAATGCTTACGATGAATAGTCTACAGTATGGACTTACCGCCAGAAATCAGGGTTATAAGATAGTAATTAATCACGAGGGTAGGCTGAAAACTAATGCACACGTACACATCGATTCGCCGGTCGTTCTGAATCAAATCTTCGACGAGTTTGCGATGTTCATCGTCTGTCGCAGTGATTGGACGTCCGCTACGTGTTTCACCAACAGATATGGCTTTTCCTGGTTCGCAACCACGAAATGTTACTACCCATCGATATACAGTATACCTATCAATAGCATTGTCACCATAAACAGCCTTTAAACGACGATGAATCTCAATAGGAGTCACTTTTTCGGCAGTTTGAAATTCGATAACAGCCACGCTGTTTAACTCGCGTTGACATAGAACTAGAACACGTCTCCATACTTCCGCTTCTCAAAATTTACTGGATGAATGAAGCGACCTCAAACCTGCACAGTCCTGTTGAGGGGGAATGTTACTTCCACATGCTCCAAGGAATGCTTCTGAAGGTCATTTCGTTTGTGGTATACAAGCATGTGTGCATTAGTTTTCAGCCAACCCTCGCAGTTAAGGTTCGATGATAATGCAACTATTTCAGAGCGTAAAAATCATTCGCCTTGACTGGGACTAGTTGCATTGAAATGCACATTAGCGGATGACTCCGTTAAAGTTACTGTTGCGGTATCTCCCGCAGTTTCTTTGGAATTCGATGATAATGTTCGTCGTAATTATTTTAGGTATTACTTATCACCGTAAATTCAGCATGAGAGAAAGAAGTCATGACTAATTTAACTTTCCTGCACACTTTTCACGTGTCGCAGACAATAAGGAAAGGATAGGTGTTAAATTTAATTGATGTCCTAGATCCTAGCCTAGTGTTTTTTAAAAGTCTAACGCAAACGCTTTCTTCTTCAAGTGTTGTTCAAGGGTCTTGATGCTGTATTTACCCTTTCGCAATATGGACATCTGTCAACGGTTCTTCAATCCAGAGATTGTTTGACACCATCCCTTCATTCTTCCCCATCCAATGCTGCTTCATTAGCTATTTCGTCCTACATTCTTCTTTCCAGGGCCACTAGACATCGCCCCTTGGTCAACCCCTTGAAATATTTCTCTCAAATGGGTCATTTAAAAACTTATAGTGCCTCAAGGCATATCGAATCCATTTGGTTCTTATGTTCCAAGTGTGCATTAAATCTTCGGCATTCACTTCCATCACAGAGTTTTGAAAGTTCTAAACTCTTCTGGTCTTCCCAGGATCAATGCCTCCAATCGGTATGGAGTGTATCTTGTCTATTGCCTCTTCATCACGACCGCCATCTTCGTTTGAGTAATTCTCCGCTGGACGCGTCTCGGGCTTCCTCCATCCCACGTCAGGCTGCTTCGGAGGTGGGTGATTGTTTCCTCCTGCCCTATATTTTCCCTTCTCAGCGTTATATCTGCCTTTAGTTTCTATCTTCCGCATGCTATTATTTCCCTACCTATTCATTTTTGCAATGGCGTGAAAGAACTCAATTTAATAACAGAGTCATTTCAAATGCCTTAATGTATTTTTCCACTGTAAAATATAACGATGACTGAAAGATTTTGTTTGCTACAGATATAACACCACATACGGTGTGAGGTTCGTGAAATAGGGATGTTAGCAATCACAAATCGTAGCAGTATGGTAAGAAGATTGAAGATTTCATATTGAGAGTATAGATGGGAAAGAATTTTTGCTGAATGTATAACTTCAATAATTACTGAAGTGTTCATATTCAAATTTTTATAACAAGCTGCGGGAACTTAAAGCAAATGAAATATTTGTATTTATTGGTTTAATAATTACCAGCTGGAATTAAATATGATTAAGAATCTGCAAACATTTTCCGATCAGCTAGATGAACTAGTTCATGAGGTCGTGGATAATAGGACCCTTGTCTTAATAAGCTGCCTAGGAGAGAGATGGTTAACCCACGTTCAGATATTACTAAGTTTTTCTCACCGGCTATTGATTTTCTCCACTCAATTGACATTAGATTGCAAGTTCCAGCTTATAATCACATCCTCCTTTTTCGTCGTGCCTACTTACTATATTATTCATCGAGAGGTCCACCAGGTGTTCTTTCAATTGCACCTTTTTGGAGCATATTAAAGAGGAAATGGACTATAATAACGGATAAAAATATTTGGATCTTAAGGATTGGGTGATGAAATGGAGAGTCGACCTGAAAAACCGTGGGAAGAAACACAATTTTTGGGACACTTGTAGACTGCCTATTCGGCAACAATTCCGTTTCTGGGAGCTCTTTGTTATTCTTTAGGGATATATTTTTATGCCGCAAACCAAGCTACCCTTTATAGAATATTTAATACCCCTTTGCTCTGAGGACAAGGCAAACCAAATCAAAATTTTCCGATTGATGCTTGGAGTAATACATACAATATAGCACAAATGTGAAACGCCAAGAAAATCTTTTGAATGGATAATATGAGATTATTTTACGAGTTAAATCTAGTTTTTCATGCATTATAGCGTAGTTAAATGCTGTACATATTTCTTTTATTGAATTGATTCAAACTTGAACAGTCTTAATTTGTTTTCGATGGTTTGAGGCTCTCCTTTGTGAAAATTCATGATCAAAAATAATTAAGTTAGTCTTAACTTGAGCTTAATTAATTAAGTAAATACAAAGCAGGACGCATATTCAATTTCTTAGTCATCCTCTGATTTCTATATTCCTTCTAAAATTTCGGCTATAACACTTTCAGAGTACCTATTACTACGGCGCGATGGATATTCGTCTAAATGCCTAATCTTTTGCGAATGAAAGTATTGCGTTCGTATGCGTACGAGTTCGTTCTACTCCATGGGGCGTACATGGAGCCTCTATCCTACCGGTTCCTCTGATGGTTAACGGTTTGGCGCTTTGATTTGTTCCTTTTGAGCGTAAAAAAATATTTGGCTTCGCCGCTGTTGGGTAGAGAGAAGGAAGAGAGTGGTCCCCCTTGGCCGTATCCCTTGGGCTCCTGCCTCCAGTTGTGTCGTGTTTTCACTTTTTTCATCGCATCAAAACGGCCATCAAAAATAAATATTTCGGAAACGAGAAAGAGAATGGTGAAATGAGACGGTGCGAAGGAGAGAGGAGGGACACCCTCCTCCCCATTCTGGTGGAATCCCTCAAGGAGGACTCAAAAAAGAATTCGGGGGGGGGGGGGGGGACTGGGGGCGATTCGTTGTGGTCGAGGTCGTAGGAGTTGTGTCGGGGGAAGGTCGGGAGGAGGGGGGGATGGATATAGAAGGGGGGGAGGGGGGCAGGAGGAAGCGGGTGGCGGTCGGCAGTTTGGCTTTCGGGGAGGATGTGGGAAAGTCAGACGAGATGGAGAAGAGGTCGTCTCCATTTGCCGAGTTAATTAGCGCCTCGCACACACACACAAGTCATTCTCTCTGTCGGAAGAGATGCGTCTCGGGATCAGCTTATTGATCACGCGAGGAAGTACGCACGGCACGCATACGGCACTCTCGTGCGCCACGAAACGCTTTTGACGTCTTAAGGTGCATCGGGCGCAGCGGAACTTCTCTCAATCTCGATATCACCGAATCCCCCTTTGGGGTCGCCGTTTTCTCATCACAAACGCTCCTGTTGAAAATATGATTCGCTTTTTTTCAAAATAGCTGAGACAATTTATATTGGCGTTTGTTAGCATTCCTGCAGGAGAAATGTTGGAAGGATAATAGAATCCGTTATGACGGTAATTATGTTTGTTCTGGTTTCGGTGTTCAAACGAAGTGAAATGTAAAAATCGTCCTTGACCGCTTTTAGATGCGCGTTGATAAGAATCCGCATATGATATATGATGATTGAATGTCGATAATTCGAAATCAAAAGAATTAACTAATCCCGCACCATCTTCTACAATTACATGCTTATACGAAAACGATGAGCATCGTCCCCCTAGACGCCTCCTCTATCATCTCCCCCCCCCCTCTCCAATCGTGTCGACTTAATATTTCCTGGCAATTCTCCTGGCGTTGCCTGTATTCAGATGCTTCCCTTAATCCCTTTAAGATTTTCACGCTCTATTTCAGTCGATGCCGCGGTTTCTCTTCAGGTATAATCCTAAAGGTTGCTCAATCCTATAGGATGTCTTTTATTTCCGTACTTCAGGGCGCTTGATGAAGGTTTTGGTGTGATTATCTATTATAGTCCTTGATCAAATTCCCTGTTCCTCTAGTGTTTACCGATTCTTATATCCTTCATAGAATCCCCTCTTGGTCATGAGATCAGAGGATGTAAGCCTAAGCAGTGCATTTATGAGATAACCTGATTTATTTATACATTATACATTTTTACAGACTTCAAGGTACACATTAGTGTTCTACAGTAGTATTCTTGGGTTCTTTTATCCATGGCTATTCTATTTTCTCCTACACATAGTTCATTGTCTCTGGCTCTGCCCTGTCCTATTATTAATGAAAAATCATTTCTTACGTCTCTAGGCTGAAAAGATAATATTTTGGCTTAATCCGTCTGCTTGTTTTTTGCTTAGCATGAGTAGTTTGGCTCTGCCAGGAAAAGATCCAGGGACTTGGTCTGGGGTGAATGAAGCAGTAGATCTATGAAAATTCAAGGCACTAATTTGAAATTGATATAGATGAAATTATTAGAGTTAATCACGTATTACTCTTATGTAAGTATCAGATCTGAAATGAGTCAAATGTGCGTAAAAGAAAAATATTCCTTAACATCCTGACATGGCAGTTCATTTTTTTCCCGTTTTGTTTTGCAGAAAATTGTATCGGCAAAAATGTCTCTTTAGTTCCTAGGTATATCAGTAAAACGCCAAGATCCTATCAATAGCATTTCCTATGGTGCGGATGTATTTATTGATTATGGTGGAATGAGTGCCGCTTTAGTCATTCAGACACTTAAGGCGTGAATTTGGGAATAGTGGTGCCATCCAATCCCTTTGTTTCACACTTGGAGATACTTCCAATTTACGTACGCCGGCTCGTCATTGATTTTTTGTACCTGGCAGTGAATATTTTGAATTATTCCTCTCTGGAATCTTACTCAATTTGGGAAAAGGTGAAAGTGTCTTCCAAGAAAAACAATTCAATTGGTGCCATTTTTTTAGAGTTGTCTGCTGGGAAACAGACTGAAAGAATGTGAAAAGGAGGTGGAGATGTTAAAACTGATAAAACATGGTTGCGCGAATGCAACAAAATTCCGTGTTGTTAATATGTTTTGAGTCAATTGCTGTGGCTAATATTTCATAGCACATCTTCATTTTACAGATTTCTTTCTCCTTCTCTCTTCCACGGCTGATGCCCTGTAGACACTTAAGCACGAGAGCTTTATCAAACTCCAGTGTGTTTCCCACATGGATGTCAGGCGCGGTCTTTGGTAGGCTCATTCAGATAAATTCAGTACTACCGACTCGAAAATCACCAAGCATCGATTTTCAGGACATATCGCATGAGATCTTCAACATTCCGACTTATCGATGCGTAGGAAGGAAGCTAAGCTGGTGCCCGCGATACAGTTAGTCGTCAGCGGCAGTCGTCCTGTCGTCCTGGCGGCATCTCAATCCCTGGCCGTACGCATGCGTCCCTCGGGTAATCCGAGCCCAGCGGGTCATTTCTCACGGCGGCGGCTCGTCGGAGCACGCGCCAGCTGTCGGTGTCGCCGAGCCGAGGGCGGAGATGACTACTTGCGTCGCGGTTCCCAGTGACCGGGGACGAGGTACGGCGAAACTCCCTTCTTTGGATGTTATTAAGGGGTAGGATTATTTCGCGAGTTAGATGGAGGGGTAGATGATGGAGAAAAGAAGAGGCGAGGGATGGAAAAGGGATGCGAGGGAGTCTCAGTGTTTTCCGTGGGGATGAATCTACAGGAAGGAGAGGTTTACGTAACGTGGGACACGCGACAAATCCGAGCGTTCTAATTTATCTTTACACCTCAATTTAGGGGTAATATTTCGACGGAGTCTTTGGTTGCCAGAATAAGAGTAAAGACAGGGAAGCCAATTATTGCAAGGGAAATAATATGCGACGAAGTGATATTACGACTATATTGCGGCATTCAAGGAAGTCGGCTGTGTTGATATAAATGACACCGCTGACTTCGCCGGTATGATAGTTGAACATACATGTAGTTATTGTTAACAATGATGAAAATGTAAAAAATTGGTTGGAGTAAAGCTGTGGATAAGCCCAGTTTCAGATTTTGTGAAAGTATCACCTCTCTCCCGTTTTCTTCGGAAATATAGGAATTTTAACAAACAGTTTTTCCTTTTTGATTTTTTTAGTCGGATTGAATTTTACTGTGGTTAAATCAATACATCGTTTGACATGCATAGTTCACATCATCGAAGCATTGTTCCCCATCAGTTCTAAAGTGTGCATCGAGTAATGCTATGCTCTAGTTTTGTTGTTAGTTGCTTTGCGCTGCCAACTGTATAACACGATTTTTCTATGCGTGATTCTATTCTTTTGCAGATTTGAGTACTTTATGGAGTCTATCAATCTCTGGGGGGCAACTCATCTGAGCTTTTTGTCATCTGATTGGCGGCAATGGAGATCCGACCGATTCCGATGTTTCCGAGTGGAGTGTTTGAGGATCTCAGTGGAAAAGGTAAGGAGAAAGACAGTGCTAAGACTCCTCCATGGCGTCATCATGGTGAAGGCAATTATTTTCATCGGTGTTTCTTTGACTCTTTCGCCTAGTCGCCTGTCCGTGCCAACTTAAGTTACTTTCATTGGATGACTAACCCTTCAAAAAAAAAAAAACTTTTCATAACTTGAATAACGAATTCATTTTACTTCAAAGTTTCATCGGTGCTTTACCCATTTTTGAACTCGAAGAAAATTAAATGCAACTGGGAGACATTCTCAGAGGATGATTCTGCCTTTCCTGCTAGCAGTATTTATTGCGGTAAAATTTTTCTGGTTCTCAAATCTAAAATTGAGATTGAGGCTTCTAGTCTTCCTTTGAAATATTGACCCTGGGTATCTCAGTATCGCTAGGTTTATTATTAATTGAGGTTACTTCTTATGGAATGGAATTATTGCTTTATTGACGCTTGAATGATTGTTTTTATTCTAACAGTGTATCCTAATCAAACTGGTTTTCCTGACCAATTCAAAAATTTAAAAACGCCATGCAAAACTTGCATTTAACTTTTTTTTATCAGTCTTTGAACGCGTCCGACATTGTCTGAATTTATTAAACAAAATGTGTTTTTTCAATGGCATTTGTTTTGTGGTGCTTTCTGTTAAATGTACGGATATTCAATAGAAACATCATTTCAATATTTTTATTTCATGACATTTTTATTTAAAAATCCTTTTTGGGAACCTGAGGTAAGATGTGTAGGTCTGGTGCACAATTCAAAATCAGTTCCGTCCGTCACAATTACTTGCCAGCAGCTTCCGGTTCCCTCATTTTCTCTACAGTTAATTTTATCCAGCTAGATCATAAAATGAAAGCTTGTAAATGATTAAAAATTTATATTGGTAATTTATTTTATTGGTTTAGTAGGAATTTAAAAATTAATCAAATTAACATGAATTCCTAACTTTTTAAATGGAATTATAAATGGGCAATTCATCGGATTGAAATATTCGCTAAACCTCGTGGCTACAGTTGGCATGTAGCAATTAGTTCTGTAAAAGAAAGCTGTAGCAAGAAATTCCGTAAAAGAGATAAAATAATTCAAGAGTTTGAAAAACAAGTGGGCCAATTCAAAAATAATTTAATTTGGGAAGTGAATTTGCCTGTTATTCTTACAAAAGATTTTTTGTCCAGATGAATTGCGAATATTTACTTCATTATAAGTGACTAGATGGCGGAATAGAAGGACTAGAAGACAAGACTTGTGACTAGGGAACCGGATAGTTTACAGTTTCAATGAAAAAAGTATCAAGACTACAGCCGGAGATATTCCATCTAATGAAGTTTATTATGAGTTGATGGCTGATACATTTATTACTCCTTAATTTGATGTACCATGTAGTCAATATTGTTTTAATGCCGCGATTTATTTGCATAATAGAGTTATTACTCCAAAAAAGAAAGAATCTTTATTGCTGCAATTTCTCATATGTCTGATTGAAAATACGAACAGAAATGTATTATGATTTGAATAATTAATATTAAAACGATTTAAGTTGATTTATAGCGTTATGAAATGTATAGAAATACTTTGTTGCAGTTAACTTTACCAAGGAATACCATTGATTAACCATTTTTGTCCCAGATTTCTTTTGAGTAATGCACCACATTTTAAATTTAATATGTTACTAGTCTTTCATCATATACCAAGCATTACGCTTTTCAATAGATATAACAGGAATACCGACCATAGTATCCATCAGAAAAATTTTACTTTTACCACTGAAATTTATCTTTATTGCACAGTTAGCAATAAACATAAATTTCAGTGGTAAAAGATGAAGAAAGTTCCTTTAATTGTTCCCTTAGCAAATACATGCTCTATTATACCTGGGAAAGGGACATCTAATTGTCTTTTCGCTCTTTTTACTTTCGAAATGCTATAATATCTGATAAATATATCTCTTAATTATTTGTATATTTTGATGCTTAGAAATGTCCAGTGCTGACCGACCGCATTCCGATGATTCATTCCCGTTTTTTTTGAAGTTACAATCAACTACAATTTTGAGTAGTTTCAGGCGTGGTTTAGGGGAATTCGAACATAATAAAGAGAAGATAGAAACAATTTTCCACTAGATACGTAAGTTTAATTGTACGACCGCGTTTCGTGAACAGGTGACCTGAAGATGATGTAATACATCGAAACTCTGTCGTACAATCAAACTTACGTATGTAGTGGAAAATTGTTACCATATTTTCTTTATTAACTACAATTTTGATTGAGAAAATGGTGTGCGATAGTTTTAACTGCAATTGGCTCTCACTTTTTAGCAATCTGAGTCTATTACGAGAGATATCGCATATAATATTGTCCGAACATACGTATCTTTTGGAAAAGCGACGTCGGATAAGTTTTTATTTGGGGAAGCGGACGTTCGAGGCAGTCTCACTCGATCGCCATCCCTTTCCTCTTGGTCGACGAGAAAGCTCTGGGTGGCTGAGATCGTGAATAAGTACGGGATAGGTTAGAGGGTTGAGTGAGTGAGAGAGAGGAGGAGATGAGAAAGTATATGATGTTAGAAGGGTGTCGACGAGGCGCCGGAGTGGGCGTGACGAAGAATGTGCGGATATGTTGGAGGTGAAGGGGCGGAGATTGAAGACGGGGATGCGCAGTGGGTGGTGGTGGGGGGGGGGGGGGAAGTTGGAGCCTAAGTGGGTCCAGGCGCCAAGGGAAATGAGTGATTCGGGTGTGAGGACGCGGGAAGGGCTCGCAGGAAGTCTAAGGGGATCCCGAAAAGCCCCGAGGTGGCGGCTCTTCGCTCTGAGCACCTCAATTTTTTCGTTTGGAAAAAAGATCACTCAAAGAAATATTTTTCAAGAAATCTCTACTACGGTATTTTCAGAGAATTGTTCCTTAAAAAGAGAACCCAGAGAAAATAATGATTCTCCAATTCTTCCGACTTTTGATATTCGATGCTTAACCTTTTTTATGGAAAAAATATAATTATCAGTGTTTGCATTCCGTTAATCGAATTTTATACACTTCACGTCCAGTTGAAGTGCTGAAAGATGAAGTAAATTTTTAAATTCTATGACTGACCTAGGTATTCACCAAAATGATTCGATGAAACATGTAATATTGCTGCTTATTATTCAATGTGTCCCGAATCATATTGACATCGGGTGCCAAATATTTGGTCGGTATTAATTCTCCTGTATTTTCGGTGATATATCACACATACATATAATACTCTTTTTAATTCATTGTTCGTAAATAATAATAGTCATGAGACAAACTGGTATTGTGAATTGAATTAGAGATTTCAAGGGAAGAAAAGATAGATTTAAGATGTCATTTTTTCTACGATCGGTAAGTGATCGCATTGGCCGACCGCGGGGGGAAAAGTAGTCGGTAATCACCCTCTACCACACACCCTAACGGTGACTTGCAGGGTCCCATATACATATGTGCATAATAGGGTTTGGGTATATATATATTAAAACTTTCATTATCCTTAACGTCCCAGTACAAGATTCTCCTAGCTGATACTTAATAGTTACATAGGAGTTTTCCTTTAATTTGTTAAGTTATATCCATTTTAAATTCAAGTTTCTGTCAAAGGAATTATGCTTTGATTTTGCATGGTTGCAGAAGTAGGCTTTTGGTATCAAACGTCCTGAAATCTCTTCAGCTAATGTAACATTTTAAAAATGTATGCGCGAAGTTACGATGGAGCCGTTTTAAATTTTAAATAAGACATTTGCCATTAAAAAAATGTAACGTTCAGGTACTCTGACGGATTGACCAGACGGTTGGAGATTTTGCCGAGATAAAGGACCTCGAAAAACCCACACATAATATTCGCAGAGATTATCTAGCTTATCTCCATAGAACAGAATTCATAAATTGTAAAATATTTATTATACATTCGAGAACTATCACATTGCTAACTCGATTGGAAGGGACGGCAAACCTTCGGCAGTGCTTCGTGTGCGGGATATGGTGATCCGAGGGCTCATAGTTAAGCCACCTCCCGGCCCGAGGTAGTGGGGATGAGAGGAAACGGGTTTGGGAGGGGGGAATCAAAGGGTGGCGTCGTGGGAAAGGACGAGGTCGTAGGTGGGGAGTTCGCAAGAAATAAAGCAAGGAAAGAAAGCGGGGGGTTGGGAAGGGTAGGAGGGCTTTGCAGTCGACTTCGGGTCGACTTTTCTCAATACGGATTGGTGCGGATAAAAACTGACGTTCGAATTAGGCGCGTCGGCGCCCTTGTGCGTGTGTTTGCGAGGGAGGGCGTTGGAAGGTAGGGAGGTCCTTTCAAATAAAGTGTTGTAACATGCGGCGGTGGGGAAATAGGGATCGTTACGACTTCCGACTGCGGTAGGTGGGTGAGCGGGAATTCATCGAATATAATTTTTCGTCTCAAAGAGGCAGGAAGCGGGAGGAGAGAGTTGATTGTGCATTAAGCTCTCCTTGGGATTGGACCTTCGGACCTGTTGCGTGAAGGATACACTCGTAATTGGTTTCTTAGTTAATGCTCACTTCTTTGAAAAGTCCTGGGATTCGATTTTTTTTGGCATGTTGGAAATCATTTTCACATTTCATGGAATGAATTTGGAGTTTACCTCTTCGTGGTCACTCGGGTATCAGGGAACTCCTTTCACGTGTTTCTCCTTGATTTTTTCGATTGCAGATCAATTCTTAGTCAGAATGATGTTTTCGATGCCGTTTATCGGAGATCTTTTTTCCTAGAACATACAGGGTCCATACAATAAGTATCGTGACTGGTTCGCTGTAGCATCAACGGAGCGGTGGTTGGGTGTCCGGCCTGTCTGCTCGGTAGAGGGTCCCTCACCACTCAGGCGCACTTTAATCCAGTCCCCTCCGGGCATGCGTTGAGCGGTAGGTGGGTTTTTGTGACGACTTAGTTAGTGGTGTCGCTCGCGTTAGTGGTGCCGCGTTAGTGGTGTCGTCGCACCGTCGAGCAACGCTATGCTGTGAAGTTTTGCGTTAAACTCGTGAAATCCGCGTCGGAGACCCTTGAACTCATTAAAAAGGCTCATGGGGATGATGTCTTCAGCCGCACAAGAGTTTTTGAGTGACACAACATGTTTAAGGAAGACCGGGAGGTCGTCGAAGACGATCACCGCGTCGGACGCCCGACGACCGCTCGAACCGATGCTCAGGTGGCCAAAATGAAAACGGTTTTGGACTCTGACCGGCAGTTCAACCATCACCCTTGTCAGTTAGGAGACCGGCCTTTCAGTCGGAACCGTCCACACCATTTTAACAGAGGATCTTGCGATGAGGAAAGTGTGCGCGAAGCTGGTGCCGTAAGTCTTGAGCGAGGAACAAAAATTGCCTCGGGTGGAAATTTCGCAAGAAATTTCGGACAGCGTCCGTCAAGATGAAGATTTTCTCGACAACTGTAGGATAGCTCAAAAGGAGCTCAAAGGATATCGGTTCGCCTCCATCGAGGCGATTCAAGCGGCGACGACAAAGGCTCTCAACAGTATTCCGGAAACGGACTTCCAGCGGGCTTTTGACGAGTGGCAGACGCGTCGAACTAAGTTTATCGATTCAGGATGAATTTATTTTGAAGATGATTAAGTAATTGTAATGATAACTGCAATAAATTTTGATTTTTGGAACCAGTCCCGAGAGTTATTGTACGGACCCTGTAAGTTAAATCAAAAAAATAGGTAGTTCCTTCTTCAAATCTCTTGAAAAAGACTCCAAGGAACCAATTTATGTGATTGCTAATATAATCATAGACATATGTTGTGGAAGTTTAGACCCACAAGAGTTGGTTGCCTCGACACTTCTGGGCTGGCTGCAAGGAGAAAGAGACAAAGACTCCGTATTCTTCACCAGAATTATTATAATTCAGGGTAAAAACGTCAACCTCAAACGTCGACCTTAGCCACAAGTATTGGGCATCGAGAAAACCGTTCTTTGTTATCGCCACCATCTCCATGAGGAATACGAGTGTTCGGGACTTATAATAACATGAAGATTTAATCGTTTAGCGTTCACCCTTCTTAATAGTTTAGGTTAATCACCATTATGTCCTAAGCAAAACACCGTTTGTCGGATACGAATTGTTAATTGATGTAAGTTGCGAATTCTTAACATTATTTTTCTTCAAAAAGGGCTTCATTCAAAAGTTCACACAGCACATAGTATACTAACGGCGCGTTGCTAATGATATTAGGATATTTTACGTACAAGAGTTACAGAATACGACGTCTGTTCAAAAGGTATCACGACTTTTGTGTTTTTTCAAAAATTATTTATTTATTCATGAATATCTATTTTTTCCCCTTCAAAGTAATCCCCATGAGGTATTATACACTTTTGTCAACGTTTCTTTCCAATCATCGAAGCACTTCCAAAAACCATTTCTTGTGATCTTGCTCAGCTCCTCCTTCGATGTAGTTTTTATCTCACCATTCATAGCGTAGCGTCGTCCTTTCGTGGGCCTCTTCAGTTTCGGGAACAAGAAAAAGTCACTGGGGGCCAGATCTGGGGAATACGGTGACTGCGGCATCATTGGTGTGTTGTTTTTGGCCAAAAATTGGCGCACAAGTAACGATGTGTGAGCAGGGGCGTTGTCATGGTGCAAAAGCCAATTTTTGTTCTTTCACACAAATCCGGGCGTTTGTGGAGGATTGCTTGGCGCAAATTGCGCATAACTTGCAGGTAATATTCCTTATATACCGTTCTACCCTGTGGCGAGAACTCATGATGCGCCACGACCCTGCAATCGAAGAAAACTGTAAGCAAAACTTTCACATCCGACCGAACTTGGCGCGCTTTTTTCGGTCTTGGCTTCCATTCTTCCATTGGGATGATTGAGCTTTAGTTTCTACGTCATAACCATAAACCCATGATTCGTCACCAGTTACGACGCTCTGGAGGTAATTTGGGTCGTCGCGGACACTTCATCAATGTTAATGCGTTTCAGTTTTTGGTCGAAATTGAGCAATTTTGGTACGAATTTCGCGGCAGCCCGTGTCATGCCCTATTCATTTGTAAAAATCGATTGGTACGAGCCGCTAATCGATAGGTTTAGACCCTCAGCAACTTCTCTAACGGTGATTCGACCTTCTCATTCGATCTTCTCAGCCCTCTGAGAACATTTTTTACCACCGATAAACGTTGCTTCGGTCCACGGTAGCTTCTCCATATGCCACAGTCAACATTCGGAATGCGTCCGCGCACTTAATTTCGTTTTTCACGCAAAATTTAGTACAAATTCTTTAATACATTTCTTCGAACAGGCAAAAATCGAAGACATTCCAAAACACGTCCAAAGAAAACTGCATTCAACAATAAAATGAAAATGGCCGAACCTTTAGGCATAAGTGAGAGACATTAGGACCAACATAACGCTACAAATAAATCGGAAATCGTTACCCGCAAAAATTCAAATTACCTGATACTTTTCGAACAGACCTCATATTATAAAGTAATTCATGTTTAAGAAAATTGTCTTTAATCCCTCCTAGTATTTGTAGTAGTTCTGCTGTGACGCTTGTCACTATTTGTTCCGTGAATAATCCTGGGTGTTCCCCTGTTTTTCGTACCGATCGCGTTTCCTCAGATAACCGCTCGGCCGCCGTAGCTCAGAAAAAGTTTGATAAGCTTATCTTCCCTGCTTTCAGAGTATTCCTTAGAACTAATTTGTATTCCATATTTCTCTCTTCGGGTTTCTTTGTTAGATTTATCTGTCCGTCAATTTGAGATTGACATGCGTCATCATTCTCCTCCAGGACGACATTTCCATTTCTTCTAATCATCCCTTCTCTAATGCTGGGAGTGTCCTGGCCTCGGTTCTATAGGCTAACATGTCCATTCAGCCTTTTTTAATGAAGTTTTTCATTAAATTAACATAAGTATTGCTGGTGGTACTTGAGTAAATAGGTTTTTTTCCGACAGGATGCCTTTTTGCCTGAGGTATTCTGCTCATTTCATTAATGTCCGTATCAGCCCATATCTCTTTCCAAATTAAATCAATCTTTTCTCTGGTTTTAGTTTTTTTTGTTTAGGGTTACATTCATTTTGCGTTTGCTGCTTTTTCAGAACCCCGCAATGTTAGTTTGGTGTTTATTCTACCTTAGTTTTACTTTATTATTGCCTATCTTGAGGTAACAAAATAAAATTTAATGAAAACCTGTTTTTTAAAATTATAATGATCAATTAACTCATAGGTTTTCTTGCATGAACGAGATGACGAAATTTTGTTTGCAAATCGGAAGCTGAGTGAGGCTGTGATATGCATGAAAAATTAATTACTGGAGCCGTCCGTGAATCAGCATCTTCAGCTTATCTCGTAACTCGTATCGACTTTAATTTTAGACATTTTTCGGCACAATATCCATGTATCTTGCACTGGAAGCCGTCGCGAGGGCACGACCTGTATACACTTACATAGTAGTTTGTATTGTAGGTAATCTTGATGTTTCAGTGGTTTCCACCCAACCGTTCCCAGTCATGGAGAGACTCTCTGGCCATTCACGACGATTTCTGATGAATGGGCAGCAAGGGGAAAGTTAGCATCCTGTTTAACTCTGAAATGTGGACCTTCCCTGATCAACTCGATATACAGGTAACACCTATCCTTGACGCTCCTAATGATCCTCTTTTTATGCATTTATCTACCAATAAGCTTTGGTTTTCTTTGGAGAAAGGCTTGATGGGATAGCCTTGAGAACAATTATACTTGCACGTAAACGCTCTAGCAATTTCAATGCTCTCTTTGAGTCAATATTAATTGTCTGAACAGCGTTCGAATTTTTTGCGTAGGAGTTATCATATGCGTGTTATAAAATGAATTCCATTTCACTTAAACATCTAGAGTACAGAATGTGTCCATGATTTAGTACATCTGTTGAGCTATCCTCCCAACTCTTCAAATGTGAACATCTACGCCTCATTATCGGAGTTCCTACCCTCCTCTAAGTAGTGCCAAGTCTAGAGTAATAACGCGGATGAAATGACTCTGTTCATCACTGATTTACTCTTCAGTCGGCATTTTACAGAGATGGATGCTTGCAGGATGTGTGCGTGTGTGTGTTTACTGCCAAAGTGACTCATTGTCATCATATTTGAAATGCAACGGTTCTCTCATTACACGCACTATTTTGCGGAAGAGGTCTCGTAACAAGGGAACAGTTAGAGAGAGCCTTTAAAGTAACGTTTCGTCTTCTTCTATCCATTTGCTTCCTCATTGAGCCTTCTTTGCATTCCTGATTAATCGCTTTGTTTTGCCTATCGCTCTTTTCTGCTCATGCGGACGCTATTAGGGCAGTGAACTGGTGCATGGGGCAGTGGGTGCGGCTGTTTACGCATTCCACAACAAAACGATCGGAATATTTCGCAGTCACATACCGCTGCATTTAATGCGAATCCATTGCCATAAATTGACTTGCAATGTAAAAATCTTTGCTCATTTGAACATTCATTGCTTGGTAGTTTAGTCAGGTGGGCGATCCCTGCGAGGAATATGAGTCAATTTTCCTGCAATTCGAGGTATTACTAGGATTTTTATATGTAAATGGATTTTTAAATATGTCTCTGTACATCCAAGCCATGGGAAGTCAAAACAACCGAAACTGTCGGAGTAACAGAGGACCGTGCATTTCATCATTAGGTTCACAAATGTGCGTACCATTTCAGATGAAAAATTCACCCTATTTGTTGTGTCATAAATCGTAATCTTCATTCAGCTGAGAGAATCTGTTTATTAACCAGGCGATCCCATAAATTTAAGCGTGTTCAAAGGAGTAATTCTGATGAAGAATTATAAATAATGGTTTTCTTAAATTATAATCTTTGTCGTAAATAACACGAGGTGGGTGGGACTCTTATTTAGGTATTCTTTGAACCTACCCTGAAGTAGAATTTATTTAAGGTACCCTGTGTACTCTAAGTCATAAAATTCATTAATATGATATATTTTCTGTGGAGTGATCAGTGAAAATATTTATCTTTATTCAGTATCCCTATCCCTCTATTCAGTATCCCTAATCAAAATCGGACTTTTTTTGTATAAGTTCACCTTTCCATCCTTTATGGTTTTTTCTCTACTTCTTACGACCGTAAAATATCCCCAAAGAAAATAAATTCCCTTTGCTAAATGCAACTTGCATCGTATGTAATTTTGTAGACTCTCAACTGACAAAAAGCCATGACCAACTGTCGAATTCCATTTACAAACTTATGGTTGCAAACACTAGTTATCATATTCAAGTGTGTTTCTCCCAGGCTATCCAGTGACGTCTGAAATGGAATGAAACCTTGTGAAGCGAGGCTTTATTCGTTCCAGTAAACCAATGTAATTGCGAAATTCAAAATTTAAACGAGCTAGATTAAATTTTTGCAAATGAGTCAAAGAATATCTGCATTGGCCATCTCCTCGCCTAGTTAATTGTATTCAATCAGGGGTGGAGGTGTTTAAATATTTGTGAAATCAGCAAATCTCCTTGTCCCAACACCTATCCGTGGAAATTTAGTCAGGATTATTTCAAGCAGTCTGGCCTTTCGTATTAATTCTGGTGAGGTATTGGATTTCTCTTCTGGGGTAGCAAGTTTTATCCATTTCCATCTAATATTCTTGCGGTTTTGCCACTCAAATACAGTGCCAAAAATATCGGACGAAGCTGATGAACATGAAATGCTACGTGACAATTTCATGAATATGAAATTGTCACGTAGCATTGGCACAATGAATTCGTTCCGGACTTCAACTAGATGAAAACCATCTTTTTTACAGTATTGCATATTAAGCATATTTCCATTATCATTTTTAATGGCATTCTCTTCTCTTACTCTAAGTCCATCATTACTCTAATAAAATAATCATGATTGATGGAAATCAATTCACTTTTTTACGCCAACTCGAGAAAACTTCGCCATAATTACTCAAGGAAAACGTTGGTCACGGTTGAGTTTCTACGTAATGTCTACTCTGCATCTATCCAACCAAAGGTGATTACTTCTCCAACTTCGCATGACTCTACAAGTAACTTCAGCGACTCAAATTCAAGTTAAGAAGCAAATAGTTTCGCAGTTTTTCTCGCCTTTCTTCTTTGACGAAAAATTTCCTAAATATCTCTTTCACATACATGAAGGCAGTATTTCTATTTGAAAAAAATGTGCCATGAATAATCCAGAATTTTATTTATCGCTGGATATCGTTATTTACCGTATAGTAGTTGCTTTACGGTTCTAAAATAACAAAAAAGATCACTGATTTTCAACTAAACCCTTCTACTATCACTGATTAAAGCAAATTCAATAATATGTCGTTAGTGACTATCATATCTACCAAGGACCCAAGCCACTAAAAGATAATTAAAGTAAAAATGAAATCTTGATAAAAGGAAAGGAACGGGACCCGGGGATAATGAGAAGCGAATTCGACCGACCCGTGAGGAGATCTGGACCGTGGAGTGAGACCCGGAAAGGAACAAGGCACTAGAAGTTGTCAAAATTAACGGAGAAATAACCAAGACATTCGGGGTCAAGGCCATGGATATTAACTATCTTCATCATTATCAATGATAGCTAGAATAGTGGAAAACTACCAGAGGACTTTGCGTAGAGTGTGATGATTGGAATACCGAAGAAGCCAAGGACAAAAGTGCGAAGAGCACATAACGTTAAGCCTCATGTCTCGAAAATACTTTCTCAGATAATTAATCGAGTAATGGATAGAAAGAAAACAGAATGCCTTATAGAAAACCAATTTCGATTCATGAAAATTCGATGAGTAAGAGGGACAATATTTAGCTTGAGATTACTGGCCGAAAAAATGATTTACATCACAAGTACATTATACAAGGAACGTCCCAAAAATTAGTAGAATAAATCTGGGGAAAAATGTATTGCAGATCAAAGTACAAATTGATAGAGCTCTTCACTAGAGCACCCTTACGTATTGACACACCAATGTCTCCGCCAGTTTGGTATGCTTCCTGTTAGGAATCAACAAGAGTCGTTCGGGCACCTAGTCATGGCCTATTTGAAATAATCCATTGGTACAAAATGGTACTTAAAGCGGTTATAATTGGGTTATAGTCAAAGGCCCATGTCTCGTCACCAATAACCACCTATTCTAAAACATTCGGGTCACTTTCACCGTGGTCCAAGAGGTCGTTGTCACACAAGCAGTCTTCCGAGAGCACCTTGGGGATCATCTTGGCACGCACCTTTCTCATGGCTACATCATCTATAAGAATGCAGTGCTCTGTGATTTTATAAACACATCAACCATCTGATAACGTACTGACACTTGGGGGTCAATCAGAATTGAGAATGTGTATCACTTATTGAGCATGTTCATCACACTGTGTTGTTGATGGATGTCCAGGGCATTCCTCATCGTCACCTTCCTCTCTACCCTCCCAGAACATCTTGTGCCAGCGGAATACCATTCCTCGGGGCATCGCTCTATCTCCCAAACTCGATTTTTCGAGCTTAGCGCAACAGTTTCTTGCGGATCGTTGCTCCATGGAACGTGGCATCATTGAATTCGTGACGCGACCCTCGAACAGGGCTCCGGTTTTGTAGAGATCAGCACACTGTAACGGCCCACAGATAACTGACCTGGGTTACGTTACTCTCCCTAGACCTTCGACCAACCATCTCGCAGCACAAATCGCCCCACTTCAGCCGTCCACGTCGGCGGAAAAAAAATCCTTCTACATTTTTCTTGGACAAACAATACCAGTGGAATTCGTGGACTTGGAGAAGGCCTATGACAACTTGGAATCGAATAAGATGCTCAAGATACCAGAAGCGCCTGGAATAGGCTACAACAACAGAAGAATAATCCATCACCATTACTAGAATCAGGTAACAACCTTTGACATGAAAAACGGAAGGAAAATTGAAGCCAAAATAAACAAACGAGTTAGACAAGGACGCAACGCTTCGCAATAGCCCGTAATATAACCTGTATCTTGAAGAGTCGCACAACAGAAGAATAATAGAAGCACAAGAATACGTTTTCAAAGGGGTAAGGTAAACGGCGAATAAATAAACATCCTCCAGTTAGCAGATAATATCTCATAGTGGCAGAAATGTGAGAGTATGCGCAAGCACCTCCGTTTGCTATGGACCAAATGCCTCGGGAATGTAATACGAACATCAACAAGAAGAAAACTAAAATCCTTGAGTGTGGGTGAGAGAAACTGAGGTCAGATATGACAATTCGAGAAATGAACCAGAGCAAATGGAATTTTTCATCTATTGGGCGGCATTGTGACTTGGGATGGAATAAGTTTGACCGACATCAAGCGAGGAATAGTTCAAGTTAAGTATGGTGAAGGAGAGGTAACTACAATGTTCATAAAACCTGAGGTTGGAAAGAAGTAAGCAGCTCGTCAAAACGTTCGCATTGGGTGGAATCGACGAATCAGCGTAATGAACTTCCGAAAAGTTGACCAGAAAATACAAGAAAATTGAGGGGTACATATTGGGTCGAAGACCAAGAAACAAGTACACATGACAATATGAGGTCAACAAATTTTGCACTCCTCCGCAGATTTTCCACAAAATTAAGTTCAAATTTCGTTTTTTCACAATGACGAGCTTCCGCCACATCTCACACCTGACCCTGTTCAATATATACACACATGACAAACTTAGAAGGACGTAAAACAGAAAATCTACCAAGTGTTGAGAGAATTAACGCTGAAAAGTGAATAATGTAGGGCTGCAGTAAAGAAATATTGGAATTGAAATACTGATGATGATGGTAACTATAACAGATCTCGAGATAAACTGACATCCTGAATCATTTGCCATTTTGGAACAAAATTTCGAAGTTATGTCGAAGATCTTCACAAACACTGAAAAGTTTATTGTAATGACTCATTTTTTTGGCTTTATGATAAATGTAACGACTTATTTAAATGTTCGTTGACCGGATAGAAGAATGCATTCGGTTTAATGACTCGACGTAAGAGAGCACTTCCTCCTCAGTTATAGAATCGTTATCTTGAGAAACAGGAAGTGAAACATTTTTATCATCCAACTCATTCCTATATGTTTAAGGCAATGACAGCTATTTCTTCTTCACCTGCAATACACGCGAATTACGTCACGCACTATTATGAGTCCGACTCCTCGGCGACCATGGAATGGAAAACATCTCGTCCACCTGGGTGTGTCACCGGCAGTGATTAAGTCGTTTCCGTGAAATTAAGTCCCTCTAGCTGGGAACGCATTCTTCGAGCATCGATGGACCCAATGGATTTCATTCCTCCGTATACGGCGAGGGCATAGAGCGTGCGGTCCGCCTGTCACCTCTCGGACGGAATTGTATTGTATGACCAATTCCATAGGCCTTTTTCCTGGCGGCGTTTTTCATTCATTTTTTGAGTCGGACCACAGACTGGCTCCCAGACGGCGCCAGGGCATTCCGTAAGAGGATAAAAGCTCGTTCTCCAACCTCCTTAGCTGCCTCCACCTTCTCCGATTTGTCATCTTTCCCCCTTCCTCGAGCACGGCATATCCGATTCCCCTACCCACCAAATTTCCCTTTTCCCCCTCACACGTATCCGCATGTTTGAAGTGGCTCCTCCCGGCTCTTGAGGAACACGTAATCCCTCATTCCCTTCCTCCTCTCGTGTCGGCGCCTCTGGCCTTGCCCTTGGCCATCGCTCGGCTCCTGCCTCTCCCCCCCTCCCTCCCCACACTCTCATTCTCGGCGCTCCGCCCCCTCAACGAGCTTCCCTCCCCCTTCCTCCGCCGTCTGTCATCTCCCACGCCTTCATAAGGTTCGCCGCGGTGACGTCGCGATTTCTCAGCCGCTCTCCCGGGCTGAATGTTTCCGGAGCGATTAAGGTTTACGATCGCTGCATGCGTAGGCCAACCAGACTTAGACTCTCGGCCAGCTGGTTCTGCGTTTTCCCGTATTCCTCTGATTGCGTCCCCACATCCCGATACTATTTTAAGGGATTCGCAAATGCTTTGTTCTGAATGGGAGCGGCGCGAGAAATTGCTTATTTTCTTCATTTATGATGGCTTGGAAAACCTTATGAACATGTTTCAATGCGTAGTAAAAACGGGTCACTACGTTCGTTTCCGAAAAATCACATAGCCTGGGTGGAGCTGCAGGTGCCCAGCGTGCCTTGCCCGAAAATCGAACCCGGGCCTTCCGGTCAATAGTCTAACGCTCTATCCCTGGACTGCCACGTACCCACACGAAATATAAATATATATGTATATAATACATTAGTGACCATCATATCGTTTAGTAAGGATATTAAGAAAAGACTCGTAAAAACTTTGATATGGAGCGTAGCTATGTACGGCGCGGAAACGTGGTCATTGAAGCAGGAGGATAGACGTAGACTGGAGGCTTTTGAAATGTGGGTGTGGAGAAGAATGGAGAAGTTAAAATGGACAGAGAAGAAAACAAATAAGGAGGAGGTACTTGGTATGGTATGCGAAGAGAGGGGTATGTTGGGAGAAATCCTGTGTTGGCAGGAATAGTGGATGAAGGGGGTATTGACCGGCAGTGGGATGTTGAAGACTGTAATATAGGAGAGAATGTTGGGCAAACGAGGTAAGGGATGGAACAGGATAGGGATGTTGGACGGGATGAAGGAAGGAAGAAGGCACTCAGAGGTGAAGATGGACCTGATGTAGAGTAGGATGTTGTGTTTTCATAGGAATCACTAAATACTTATATAGGAGCTGTGTCCATCCAAAAACCTACCTTAACCGGTAGATACCTAATAATGAAATTATATATATATATATATATATATATATATATATATATATATATATGTATATATATTTATTTATTTATTTATTTATAGAGAAAGAGAAAGACAGGGGTAGTAGGAGAAAAATATTATGTGTATATCTACATATATATATATCTATATATATGTATATATATATATATATATAAATCATAAACACAGTAATCAACCCGAAGGTCGGTTTGGTAGGTAATGGTAGAAGAGTTCACCCAGTACTGAGCCCTATACGGCGTGTGAAATTCTCACATCAGGGTAGGGGGGCCAGTTCCTTTCCCTGTGCCGGCTATATTTTCCCAGGAAGATCTGGTACCCGAAAAGTCAAATAGCTCGAGTCGATCAAAGGGTGGCCAGAGAGGCTTCCCCGGGAATCGAACCCGGGCCCTCCGGTCAGTAATCCAACGCTCTAACTCTGGGCTATCGCGACCCACCTTCATATTTAAAACACCTACTAAGCTGTCGTAATGGAATGTGCTGGGGGTGTTAGGACACGATCTTATTTTGCCCAACTACTCACGTTTACATAAATCTATATATTTGCAGAAATGCAATAGATGGTGACATACATGAATCTGATTGTATGGAGCTCAATTGGCTTCTTGTTATGAATATATGCATTCTTAAAATCTCTGACGCTAATAGGTTAGCAGATGTTAAATTGTTATTAATCTCAGGATTCCTCGAGTCCTTAAAATAGCTGCTGAAAACAAATCTCAGCCGTTAAATGTCTTGAAGTGTGTAGTTTCTCTTCTGTGCCCCAATTTCTAGAAAATTTGGAGTAAGGTAGTCACTTTTGTGTGTTCGTATTAATAATCCTTGACTATTATAATCAAAGGGAAGATGCTTACGATGATAGAATAGAAAAATAGTAAATAATTTCACATGCTACCGGAAAATGGTATTTGGGAAGATTTCATCGCTTTTGTTATGAAATTTATTTCTGAATAAATTCTTACCTCACCTCTGTGACGTGAATTAAAATAATTGATATTTTGATACATTTTTTTATTCTCAAGCTGAATGTCAAATTAACCAGCATTTGAACTCCATTTGTTATTCCAAAGAAACTGCGGGAGATGCCGCAACAGTAACTTTTAACGGAGTCATCCGCTAATGTGCATTTTAATGCAACAATTTCAGAGCGTAAAAATCATTCGCCTTGACTGGGACTCGAACCCAGATCCCTCAATATCCGGTCGAGTGCTTTAGCCACTTAAGCTACCGAGGCGTCCTCTTAAACTCTGAAATTTTGGGGCTTTTAAAGGAACTAGATGTTATGACGAAATACCGTACATACAATGTCACATGCATTCGTAGTCGTGCGCGAGGCGCCACTGTCCACGAGGTTAAAAGCCAACTTTAAACACGTATGGTGTTTTCCCTTTGACAAATTCCAAAGAAACTGCGGGAGATGCCGCAACAGTAACTTTTAACGGAGTCATCCGCTAATGTGCATTTTAATGCAACAATTTCAGAGCGTAAAAATCATTCGCCTTGACTGGGACTCGAACCCAGATCCCTCAATATCCGGTCGAGTGCTTTAGCCACTTAAGCTACCGAGGCGTCCTCTTAAACTCTGAAATTTTGGGGCTTTTAAAGGAACTAGATGTTATGACGAAATACCGTACATACAATGTCACATGCATTCGTAGTCGTGCGCGAGGCGCCACTGTCCACGAGGTTAAAAGCCAACTTTAAACACGTATGGTGTTTTCCCTTTGACAAATTCCAAAGAAACTGCGGGAGATGCCGCAACAGTAACTTTTAACGGAGTCATCCGCTAATGTGCATTTTAATGCAACAATTTCAGAGCGTAAAAATCATTCGCCTTGACTGGGACTCGAACCCAGATCCCTCAATATCCGGTCGAGTGCTTTAGCCACTTAAGCTACCGAGGCGTCCTCTTAAACTCTGAAATTTTGGGGCTTTTAAAGGAACTAGATGTTATGACGAAATACCGTACATACAATGTCACATGCATTCGTAGTCGTGCGCGAGGCGCCACTGTCCACGAGGTTAAAAGCCAACTTTAAACACGTATGGTGTTTTCCCTTTGACAAATTCCAAAGAAACTGCGGGAGATGCCGCAACAGTAACTTTTAACGGAGTCATCCGCTAATGTGCATTTTAATGCAACAATTTCAGAGCGTAAAAATCATTCGCCTTGACTGGGACTCGAACCCAGATCCCTCAATATCCGGTCGAGTGCTTTAGCCACTTAAGCTACCGAGGCGTCCTCTTAAACTCTGAAATTTTGGGGCTTTTAAAGGAACTAGATGTTATGACGAAATACCGTACATACAATGTCACATGCATTCGTAGTCGTGCGCGAGGCGCCACTGTCCACGAGGTTAAAAGCCAACTTTAAACACGTATGGTGTTTTCCCTTTGACAAATTCCAAAGAAACTGCGGGAGATGCCGCAACAGTAACTTTTAACGGAGTCATCCGCTAATGTGCATTTTAATGCAACAATTTCAGAGCGTAAAAATCATTCGCCTTGACTGGGACTCGAACCCAGATCCCTCAATATCCGGTCGAGTGCTTTAGCCACTTAAGCTACCGAGGCGTCCTCTTAAACTCTGAAATTTTGGGGCTTTTAAAGGAACTAGATGTTATGACGAAATACCGTACATACAATGTCACATGCATTCGTAGTCGTGCGCGAGGCGCCACTGTCCACGAGGTTAAAAGCCAACTTTAAACACGTATGGTGTTTTCCCTTTGACAAATTCCAAAGAAACTGCGGGAGATGCCGCAACAGTAACTTTTAACGGAGTCATCCGCTAATGTGCATTTTAATGCAACAATTTCAGAGCGTAAAAATCATTCGCCTTGACTGGGACTCGAACCCAGATCCCTCAATATCCGGTCGAGTGCTTTAGCCACTTAAGCTACCGAGGCGTCCTCTTAAACTCTGAAATTTTGGGGCTTTTAAAGGAACTAGATGTTATGACGAAATACCGTACATACAATGTCACATGCATTCGTAGTCGTGCGCGAGGCGCCACTGTCCACGAGGTTAAAAGCCAACTTTAAACACGTATGGTGTTTTCCCTTTGACAAATTCCAAAGAAACTGCGGGAGATGCCGCAACAGTAACTTTTAACGGAGTCATCCGCTAATGTGCATTTTAATGCAACAATTTCAGAGCGTAAAAATCATTCGCCTTGACTGGGACTCGAACCCAGATCCCTCAATATCCGGTCGAGTGCTTTAGCCACTTAAGCTACCGAGGCGTCCTCTTAAACTCTGAAATTTTGGGGCTTTTAAAGGAACTAGATGTTATGACGAAATACCGTACATACAATGTCACATGCATTCGTAGTCGTGCGCGAGGCGCCACTGTCCACGAGGTTAAAAGCCAACTTTAAACACGTATGGTGTTTTCCCTTTGACAAATTCCAAAGAAACTGCGGGAGATGCCGCAACAGTAACTTTTAACGGAGTCATCCGCTAATGTGCATTTTAATGCAACAATTTCAGAGCGTAAAAATCATTCGCCTTGACTGGGACTCGAACCCAGATCCCTCAATATCCGGTCGAGTGCTTTAGCCACTTAAGCTACCGAGGCGTCCTCTTAAACTCTGAAATTTTGGGGCTTTTAAAGGAACTAGATGTTATGACGAAATACCGTACATACAATGTCACATGCATTCGTAGTCGTGCGCGAGGCGCCACTGTCCACGAGGTTAAAAGCCAACTTTAAACACGTATGGTGTTTTCCCTTTGACAAATTCCAAAGAAACTGCGGGAGATGCCGCAACAGTAACTTTTAACGGAGTCATCCGCTAATGTGCATTTTAATGCAACAATTTCAGAGCGTAAAAATCATTCGCCTTGACTGGGACTCGAACCCAGATCCCTCAATATCCGGTCGAGTGCTTTAGCCACTTAAGCTACCGAGGCGTCCTCTTAAACTCTGAAATTTTGGGGCTTTTAAAGGAACTAGATGTTATGACGAAATACCGTACATACAATGTCACATGCATTCGTAGTCGTGCGCGAGGCGCCACTGTCCACGAGGTTAAAAGCCAACTTTAAACACGTATGGTGTTTTCCCTTTGACAAATTCCAAAGAAACTGCGGGAGATGCCGCAACAGTAACTTTTAACGGAGTCATCCGCTAATGTGCATTTTAATGCAACAATTTCAGAGCGTAAAAATCATTCGCCTTGACTGGGACTCGAACCCAGATCCCTCAATATCCGGTCGAGTGCTTTAGCCACTTAAGCTACCGAGGCGTCCTCTTAAACTCTGAAATTTTGGGGCTTTTAAAGGAACTAGATGTTATGACGAAATACCGTACATACAATGTCACATGCATTCGTAGTCGTGCGCGAGGCGCCACTGTCCACGAGGTTAAAAGCCAACTTTAAACACGTATGGTGTTTTCCCTTTGACAAATTCCAAAGAAACTGCGGGAGATGCCGCAACAGTAACTTTTAACGGAGTCATCCGCTAATGTGCATTTTAATGCAACAATTTCAGAGCGTAAAAATCATTCGCCTTGACTGGGACTCGAACCCAGATCCCTCAATATCCGGTCGAGTGCTTTAGCCACTTAAGCTACCGAGGCGTCCTCTTAAACTCTGAAATTTTGGGGCTTTTAAAGGAACTAGATGTTATGACGAAATACCGTACATACAATGTCACATGCATTCGTAGTCGTGCGCGAGGCGCCACTGTCCACGAGGTTAAAAGCCAACTTTAAACACGTATGGTGTTTTCCCTTTGACAAATTCCAAAGAAACTGCGGGAGATGCCGCAACAGTAACTTTTAACGGAGTCATCCGCTAATGTGCATTTTAATGCAACAATTTCAGAGCGTAAAAATCATTCGCCTTGACTGGGACTCGAACCCAGATCCCTCAATATCCGGTCGAGTGCTTTAGCCACTTAAGCTACCGAGGCGTCCTCTTAAACTCTGAAATTTTGGGGCTTTTAAAGGAACTAGATGTTATGACGAAATACCGTACATACAATGTCACATGCATTCGTAGTCGTGCGCGAGGCGCCACTGTCCACGAGGTTAAAAGCCAACTTTAAACACGTATGGTGTTTTCCCTTTGACAAATTCCAAAGAAACTGCGGGAGATGCCGCAACAGTAACTTTTAACGGAGTCATCCGCTAATGTGCATTTTAATGCAACAATTTCAGAGCGTAAAAATCATTCGCCTTGACTGGGACTCGAACCCAGATCCCTCAATATCCGGTCGAGTGCTTTAGCCACTTAAGCTACCGAGGCGTCCTCTTAAACTCTGAAATTTTGGGGCTTTTAAAGGAACTAGATGTTATGACGAAATACCGTACATACAATGTCACATGCATTCGTAGTCGTGCGCGAGGCGCCACTGTCCACGAGGTTAAAAGCCAACTTTAAACACGTATGGTGTTTTCCCTTTGACAAATTCCAAAGAAACTGCGGGAGATGCCGCAACAGTAACTTTTAACGGAGTCATCCGCTAATGTGCATTTTAATGCAACAATTTCAGAGCGTAAAAATCATTCGCCTTGACTGGGACTCGAACCCAGATCCCTCAATATCCGGTCGAGTGCTTTAGCCACTTAAGCTACCGAGGCGTCCTCTTAAACTCTGAAATTTTGGGGCTTTTAAAGGAACTAGATGTTATGACGAAATACCGTACATACAATGTCACATGCATTCGTAGTCGTGCGCGAGGCGCCACTGTCCACGAGGTTAAAAGCCAACTTTAAACACGTATGGTGTTTTCCCTTTGACAAATTCCAAAGAAACTGCGGGAGATGCCGCAACAGTAACTTTTAACGGAGTCATCCGCTAATGTGCATTTTAATGCAACAATTTCAGAGCGTAAAAATCATTCGCCTTGACTGGGACTCGAACCCAGATCCCTCAATATCCGGTCGAGTGCTTTAGCCACTTAAGCTACCGAGGCGTCCTCTTAAACTCTGAAATTTTGGGGCTTTTAAAGGAACTAGATGTTATGACGAAATACCGTACATACAATGTCACATGCATTCGTAGTCGTGCGCGAGGCGCCACTGTCCACGAGGTTAAAAGCCAACTTTAAACACGTATGGTGTTTTCCCTTTGACAAATTCCAAAGAAACTGCGGGAGATGCCGCAACAGTAACTTTTAACGGAGTCATCCGCTAATGTGCATTTTAATGCAACAATTTCAGAGCGTAAAAATCATTCGCCTTGACTGGGACTCGAACCCAGATCCCTCAATATCCGGTCGAGTGCTTTAGCCACTTAAGCTACCGAGGCGTCCTCTTAAACTCTGAAATTTTGGGGCTTTTAAAGGAACTAGATGTTATGACGAAATACCGTACATACAATGTCACATGCATTCGTAGTCGTGCGCGAGGCGCCACTGTCCACGAGGTTAAAAGCCAACTTTAAACACGTATGGTGTTTTCCCTTTGACAAATTCCAAAGAAACTGCGGGAGATGCCGCAACAGTAACTTTTAACGGAGTCATCCGCTAATGTGCATTTTAATGCAACAATTTCAGAGCGTAAAAATCATTCGCCTTGACTGGGACTCGAACCCAGATCCCTCAATATCCGGTCGAGTGCTTTAGCCACTTAAGCTACCGAGGCGTCCTCTTAAACTCTGAAATTTTGGGGCTTTTAAAGGAACTAGATGTTATGACGAAATACCGTACATACAATGTCACATGCATTCGTAGTCGTGCGCGAGGCGCCACTGTCCACGAGGTTAAAAGCCAACTTTAAACACGTATGGTGTTTTCCCTTTGACAAATTCCAAAGAAACTGCGGGAGATGCCGCAACAGTAACTTTTAACGGAGTCATCCGCTAATGTGCATTTTAATGCAACAATTTCAGAGCGTAAAAATCATTCGCCTTGACTGGGACTCGAACCCAGATCCCTCAATATCCGGTCGAGTGCTTTAGCCACTTAAGCTACCGAGGCGTCCTCTTAAACTCTGAAATTTTGGGGCTTTTAAAGGAACTAGATGTTATGACGAAATACCGTACATACAATGTCACATGCATTCGTAGTCGTGCGCGAGGCGCCACTGTCCACGAGGTTAAAAGCCAACTTTAAACACGTATGGTGTTTTCCCTTTGACAAATTCCAAAGAAACTGCGGGAGATGCCGCAACAGTAACTTTTAACGGAGTCATCCGCTAATGTGCATTTTAATGCAACAATTTCAGAGCGTAAAAATCATTCGCCTTGACTGGGACTCGAACCCAGATCCCTCAATATCCGGTCGAGTGCTTTAGCCACTTAAGCTACCGAGGCGTCCTCTTAAACTCTGAAATTTTGGGGCTTTTAAAGGAACTAGATGTTATGACGAAATACCGTACATACAATGTCACATGCATTCGTAGTCGTGCGCGAGGCGCCACTGTCCACGAGGTTAAAAGCCAACTTTAAACACGTATGGTGTTTTCCCTTTGACAAATTCCAAAGAAACTGCGGGAGATGCCGCAACAGTAACTTTTAACGGAGTCATCCGCTAATGTGCATTTTAATGCAACAATTTCAGAGCGTTTAAGAGGACGCCTCGGTAGCTTAAGTGGCTAAAGCACTCGACCGGATATTGAGGGATCTGGGTTCGAGTCCCAGTCAAGGCGAATGATTTTTACGCTCTGAAATTGTTGCATTAAAATGCACATTAGCGGATGACTCCGTTAAAAGTTACTGTTGCGGCATCTCCCGCAGTTTCTTTGGAATTTGTCAAAGGGAAAACACCATACGTGTTTAAAGTTGGCTTTTAACCTCGTGGACAGTGGCGCCTCGCGCACGACTACGAATGCATGTGACATTGTATGTACGGTATTTCGTCATAACATCTAGTTCCTTTAAAAGCCCCAAAATTTCAGAGTTTAAGAGGACGCCTCGGTAGCTTAAGTGGCTAAAGCACTCGACCGGATATTGAGGGATCTGGGTTCGAGTCCCAGTCAAGGCGAATGATTTTTACGCTCTGAAATTGTTGCATTAAAATGCACATTAGCGGATGACTCCGTTAAAAGTTACTGTTGCGGCATCTCCCGCAGTTTCTTTGGAATTTGTCAAAGGGAAAACACCATACGTGTTTAAAGTTGGCTTTTAACCTCGTGGACAGTGGCGCCTCGCGCACGACTACGAATGCATGTGACATTGTATGTACGGTATTTCGTCATAACATCTAGTTCCTTTAAAAGCCCCAAAATTTCAGAGTTTAAGAGGACGCCTCGGTAGCTTAAGTGGCTAAAGCACTCGACCGGATATTGAGGGATCTGGGTTCGAGTCCCAGTCAAGGCGAATGATTTTTACGCTCTGAAATTGTTGCATTAAAATGCACATTAGCGGATGACTCCGTTAAAAGTTACTGTTGCGGCATCTCCCGCAGTTTCTTTGGAATTTGTCAAAGGGAAAACACCATACGTGTTTAAAGTTGGCTTTTAACCTCGTGGACAGTGGCGCCTCGCGCACGACTACGAATGCATGTGACATTGTATGTACGGTATTTCGTCATAACATCTAGTTCCTTTAAAAGCCCCAAAATTTCAGAGTTTAAGAGGACGCCTCGGTAGCTTAAGTGGCTAAAGCACTCGACCGGATATTGAGGGATCTGGGTTCGAGTCCCAGTCAAGGCGAATGATTTTTACGCTCTGAAATTGTTGCATTAAAATGCACATTAGCGGATGACTCCGTTAAAAGTTACTGTTGCGGCATCTCCCGCAGTTTCTTTGGAATTTGTCAAAGGGAAAACACCATACGTGTTTAAAGTTGGCTTTTAACCTCGTGGACAGTGGCGCCTCGCGCACGACTACGAATGCATGTGACATTGTATGTACGGTATTTCGTCATAACATCTAGTTCCTTTAAAAGCCCCAAAATTTCAGAGTTTAAGAGGACGCCTCGGTAGCTTAAGTGGCTAAAGCACTCGACCGGATATTGAGGGATCTGGGTTCGAGTCCCAGTCAAGGCGAATGATTTTTACGCTCTGAAATTGTTGCATTAAAATGCACATTAGCGGATGACTCCGTTAAAAGTTACTGTTGCGGCATCTCCCGCAGTTTCTTTGGAATTTGTCAAAGGGAAAACACCATACGTGTTTAAAGTTGGCTTTTAACCTCGTGGACAGTGGCGCCTCGCGCACGACTACGAATGCATGTGACATTGTATGTACGGTATTTCGTCATAACATCTAGTTCCTTTAAAAGCCCCAAAATTTCAGAGTTTAAGAGGACGCCTCGGTAGCTTAAGTGGCTAAAGCACTCGACCGGATATTGAGGGATCTGGGTTCGAGTCCCAGTCAAGGCGAATGATTTTTACGCTCTGAAATTGTTGCATTAAAATGCACATTAGCGGATGACTCCGTTAAAAGTTACTGTTGCGGCATCTCCCGCAGTTTCTTTGGAATTTGTCAAAGGGAAAACACCATACGTGTTTAAAGTTGGCTTTTAACCTCGTGGACAGTGGCGCCTCGCGCACGACTACGAATGCATGTGACATTGTATGTACGGTATTTCGTCATAACATCTAGTTCCTTTAAAAGCCCCAAAATTTCAGAGTTTAAGAGGACGCCTCGGTAGCTTAAGTGGCTAAAGCACTCGACCGGATATTGAGGGATCTGGGTTCGAGTCCCAGTCAAGGCGAATGATTTTTACGCTCTGAAATTGTTGCATTAAAATGCACATTAGCGGATGACTCCGTTAAAAGTTACTGTTGCGGCATCTCCCGCAGTTTCTTTGGAATTTGTCAAAGGGAAAACACCATACGTGTTTAAAGTTGGCTTTTAACCTCGTGGACAGTGGCGCCTCGCGCACGACTACGAATGCATGTGACATTGTATGTACGGTATTTCGTCATAACATCTAGTTCCTTTAAAAGCCCCAAAATTTCAGAGTTTAAGAGGACGCCTCGGTAGCTTAAGTGGCTAAAGCACTCGACCGGATATTGAGGGATCTGGGTTCGAGTCCCAGTCAAGGCGAATGATTTTTACGCTCTGAAATTGTTGCATTAAAATGCACATTAGCGGATGACTCCGTTAAAAGTTACTGTTGCGGCATCTCCCGCAGTTTCTTTGGAATTTGTCAAAGGGAAAACACCATACGTGTTTAAAGTTGGCTTTTAACCTCGTGGACAGTGGCGCCTCGCGCACGACTACGAATGCATGTGACATTGTATGTACGGTATTTCGTCATAACATCTAGTTCCTTTAAAAGCCCCAAAATTTCAGAGTTTAAGAGGACGCCTCGGTAGCTTAAGTGGCTAAAGCACTCGACCGGATATTGAGGGATCTGGGTTCGAGTCCCAGTCAAGGCGAATGATTTTTACGCTCTGAAATTGTTGCATTAAAATGCACATTAGCGGATGACTCCGTTAAAAGTTACTGTTGCGGCATCTCCCGCAGTTTCTTTGGAATTTGTCAAAGGGAAAACACCATACGTGTTTAAAGTTGGCTTTTAACCTCGTGGACAGTGGCGCCTCGCGCACGACTACGAATGCATGTGACATTGTATGTACGGTATTTCGTCATAACATCTAGTTCCTTTAAAAGCCCCAAAATTTCAGAGTTTAAGAGGACGCCTCGGTAGCTTAAGTGGCTAAAGCACTCGACCGGATATTGAGGGATCTGGGTTCGAGTCCCAGTCAAGGCGAATGATTTTTACGCTCTGAAATTGTTGCATTAAAATGCACATTAGCGGATGACTCCGTTAAAAGTTACTGTTGCGGCATCTCCCGCAGTTTCTTTGGAATTTGTCAAAGGGAAAACACCATACGTGTTTAAAGTTGGCTTTTAACCTCGTGGACAGTGGCGCCTCGCGCACGACTACGAAGGCATGTGACATTGTATGTACGGTATTTCGTCATAACATCTAGTTCCTTTAAAAGCCCCAAAATTTCAGAGTTTAAGAGGACGCCTCGGTAGCTTAAGTGGCTAAAGCACTCGACCGGATATTGAGGGATCTGGGTTCGAGTCCCAGTCAAGGCGAATGATTTTTACGCTCTGAAATTGTTGCATTAAAATGCACATTAGCGGATGACTCCGTTAAAAGTTACTGTTGCGGCATCTCCCGCAGTTTCTTTGGAATTTGTCAAAGGGAAAACACCATACGTGTTTAAAGTTGGCTTTTAACCTCGTGGACAGTGGCGCCTCGCGCACGACTACGAATGCATGTGACATTGTATGTACGGTATTTCGTCATAACATCTAGTTCCTTTAAAAGCCCCAAAATTTCAGAGTTTAAGAGGACGCCTCGGTAGCTTAAGTGGCTAAAGCACTCGACCGGATATTGAGGGATCTGGGTTCGAGTCCCAGTCAAGGCGAATGATTTTTACGCTCTGAAATTGTTGCATTAAAATGCACATTAGCGGATGACTCCGTTAAAAGTTACTGTTGCGGCATCTCCCGCAGTTTCTTTGGAATTTGTCAAAGGGAAAACACCATACGTGTTTAAAGTTGGCTTTTAACCTCGTGGACAGTGGCGCCTCGCGCACGACTACGAATGCATGTGACATTGTATGTACGGTATTTCGTCATAACATCTAGTTCCTTTAAAAGCCCCAAAATTTCAGAGTTTAAGAGGACGCCTCGGTAGCTTAAGTGGCTAAAGCACTCGACCGGATATTGAGGGATCTGGGTTCGAGTCCCAGTCAAGGCGAATGATTTTTACGCTCTGAAATTGTTGCATTAAAATGCACATTAGCGGATGACTCCGTTAAAAGTTACTGTTGCGGCATCTCCCGCAGTTTCTTTGGAATTTGTCAAAGGGAAAACACCATACGTGTTTAAAGTTGGCTTTTAACCTCGTGGACAGTGGCGCCTCGCGCACGACTACGAATGCATGTGACATTGTATGTACGGTATTTCGTCATAACATCTAGTTCCTTTAAAAGCCCCAAAATTTCAGAGTTTAAGAGGACGCCTCGGTAGCTTAAGTGGCTAAAGCACTCGACCGGATATTGAGGGATCTGGGTTCGAGTCCCAGTCAAGGCGAATGATTTTTACGCTCTGAAATTGTTGCATTAAAATGCACATTAGCGGATGACTCCGTTAAAAGTTACTGTTGCGGCATCTCCCGCAGTTTCTTTGGAATTTGTCAAAGGGAAAACACCATACGTGTTTAAAGTTGGCTTTTAACCTCGTGGACAGTGGCGCCTCGCGCACGACTACGAATGCATGTGACATTGTATGTACGGTATTTCGTCATAACATCTAGTTCCTTTAAAAGCCCCAAAATTTCAGAGTTTAAGAGGACGCCTCGGTAGCTTAAGTGGCTAAAGCACTCGACCGGATATTGAGGGATCTGGGTTCGAGTCCCAGTCAAGGCGAATGATTTTTACGCTCTGAAATTGTTGCATTAAAATGCACATTAGCGGATGACTCCGTTAAAAGTTACTGTTGCGGCATCTCCCGCAGTTTCTTTGGAATTTGTCAAAGGGAAAACACCATACGTGTTTAAAGTTGGCTTTTAACCTCGTGGACAGTGGCGCCTCGCGCACGACTACGAATGCATGTGACATTGTATGTACGGTATTTCGTCATAACATCTAGTTCCTTTAAAAGCCCCAAAATTTCAGAGTTTAAGAGGACGCCTCGGTAGCTTAAGTGGCTAAAGCACTCGACCGGATATTGAGGGATCTGGGTTCGAGTCCCAGTCAAGGCGAATGATTTTTACGCTCTGAAATTGTTGCATTAAAATGCACATTAGCGGATGACTCCGTTAAAAGTTACTGTTGCGGCATCTCCCGCAGTTTCTTTGGAATTTGTCAAAGGGAAAACACCATACGTGTTTAAAGTTGGCTTTTAACCTCGTGGACAGTGGCGCCTCGCGCACGACTACGAAGGCATGTGACATTGTATGTACGGTATTTCGTCATAACATCTAGTTCCTTTAAAAGCCCCAAAATTTCAGAGTTTAAGAGGACGCCTCGGTAGCTTAAGTGGCTAAAGCACTCGACCGGATATTGAGGGATCTGGGTTCGAGTCCCAGTCAAGGCGAATGATTTTTACGCTCTGAAATTGTTGCATTAAAATGCACATTAGCGGATGACTCCGTTAAAAGTTACTGTTGCGGCATCTCCCGCAGTTTCTTTGGAATTTGTCAAAGGGAAAACACCATACGTGTTTAAAGTTGGCTTTTAACCTCGTGGACAGTGGCGCCTCGCGCACGACTACGAATGCATGTGACATTGTATGTACGGTATTTCGTCATAACATCTAGTTCCTTTAAAAGCCCCAAAATTTCAGAGTTTAAGAGGACGCCTCGGTAGCTTAAGTGGCTAAAGCACTCGACCGGATATTGAGGGATCTGGGTTCGAGTCCCAGTCAAGGCGAATGATTTTTACGCTCTGAAATTGTTGCATTAAAATGCACATTAGCGGATGACTCCGTTAAAAGTTACTGTTGCGGCATCTCCCGCAGTTTCTTTGGAATTTGTCAAAGGGAAAACACCATACGTGTTTAAAGTTGGCTTTTAACCTCGTGGACAGTGGCGCCTCGCGCACGACTACGAATGCATGTGACATTGTATGTACGGTATTTCGTCATAACATCTAGTTCCTTTAAAAGCCCCAAAATTTCAGAGTTTAAGAGGACGCCTCGGTAGCTTAAGTGGCTAAAGCACTCGACCGGATATTGAGGGATCTGGGTTCGAGTCCCAGTCAAGGCGAATGATTTTTACGCTCTGAAATTGTTGCATTAAAATGCACATTAGCGGATGACTCCGTTAAAAGTTACTGTTGCGGCATCTCCCGCAGTTTCTTTGGAATTTGTCAAAGGGAAAACACCATACGTGTTTAAAGTTGGCTTTTAACCTCGTGGACAGTGGCGCCTCGCGCACGACTACGAATGCATGTGACATTGTATGTACGGTATTTCGTCATAACATCTAGTTCCTTTAAAAGCCCCAAAATTTCAGAGTTTAAGAGGACGCCTCGGTAGCTTAAGTGGCTAAAGCACTCGACCGGATATTGAGGGATCTGGGTTCGAGTCCCAGTCAAGGCGAATGATTTTTACGCTCTGAAATTGTTCCATTTGTTTTAATGGGAATTAAAATGTTGTCGCACCTTGAGCCATATCAATGGGGCATCTGATTTCTACGCGTGGCGCGTACTTTGGCTCATCCCAATGTTAAGAATGTGACCAGTTTTGAATTATGCACGAGCAATTCCTACTCTAACAGACTTATTCCGGAATGGATGACAGAGAACTGAATGGAAACTTGCCAATGTGGACTCCGTCGACACAGTTCCCCTATTCATGATGGAATTGGGAAAAACCAGCAGGAACGCGCGTTCTTACTATGGAATATTCTTTTTTATAGTTTATCATTAAAAATATAAAGTTATACAAATTTTTTGACTCACAACGATATTCTAAAGCATATTTATTATAATATCCTCCGAATCTCCATTTGTTGCGCCTCGTATTATTGAAGATATTCCCAGATGAATCTCTATGATAATTGCGGTTTTGTTTTCTCTGATGTCGAATCGAGTTTTCTTATTTGTGTGTGCAAGAGAAGCTTTAAATTTTAAATAATAAGTGAAAAATGGAATTATCTTTCTGATATCTATTACGTTATTCTAATTGTTGAAAACATTTTCCGAAATTTTTTTCTCGTAAAGTTACCGCTGGGAAATTCGCATATTCCCACTTGAGGGTCACTATTCCCTCAATCTCCAGTGGCATTTCTCTAATTTTTTCTGTCTTTGTCACACTGGGGATTATCCGACCTTTGCGCTAACCATCGATCGCAGGGGCCTTCTTTGGAAATCGCTAGGGATATTATTTGGTCACTTGTCGTAAAAAGGCATTGTCCAAAAAGGCAGTGAACGAGCTACTTTGGTCAGCGCTGTCCTTGTTGAAACTTTCTTTCTCACTGCCCACTCTTATTATTGGTAAATGTTACTCCAAGGTGAATAGAAGTGAATGCATGAATGGGATACTTTTGGCAAAGGAAATTATCGGGGCAAAATGTTTGGGAAGGTGACGAATTTTTATTTATAAACCAGATGTATATTTTTAGCATGCATTTGTCGGAAATGTTTACTATCATCAGTGCTCTCCCTTCGAGCAACGAACCCCAGGTTGGCAAATGCTCCTGCCATCAACGTGAAGAATGTTTTCGGATGTTCTAATAAAACAATAATGAGTCTTTATTGTTGTATTACATGGTTTATTATGAAAGCAATGCGCATGATTTTATTGTGACGCGGCTATCCATGGCAGCGCGGTAAAGCTGGTCGGGAAATGTGGTGGGGGATCTGCCCTTTCAGTGCAGCCGGTCGCCAGTTTGCTCCCAGCAGTCTGAGCGCACTGACTCCGCGTGAAGTGTGTTTTTCGACTTTATGACACGGCAAATACACGGTCAAGCTGCTCCTCCATGACAATGCCCCCAGCCACACATTCTTCATAGTTACCAACTTCCCGGCCCGGAGCACCCGTCCCCGGGGTGAGGGGGGGGGGGGTCCCCCAGCCCCCTTATAGTCCCCACTTGGCTCCTTGGAGATAGCTGAAAGGAAAGCATTGGGAGACCGTAGAAAACATCCAAAAGCATGTTACTCAACGTTCCTGAGGAGGCATTCCCGTCGAGGCGTTTCAGGTGCCTTCCAGGCGTAGCAGATACGTCTCCGCAAGTGTACTGATGCATAGGTAGAGTATTTTGATGAATTTCGCTCATTTTTACAAGTACGATCAATTAATCTATTTTTCCCAGAGAATGCGCATTACTTTTATAGTGGAGCCTGTAGATGGGGAATAGCAGTGTTACAATATTTTGTCTTCCATCATCAATTGGTTATTAATACGAGGTTTAGTTTGTGGAGACTCTTCCAAATATATTGCCCCCTCTCATTCCCTCGTAGCTTTTGCATCGACATTTTCCATCGCCTGTTTTTCGCGGCTCATTCCAAGTCCTCCTCTCTAATTCCTCCCCTCTCTTTCAATAATGATCTTAAATAAACTATCGTGCCTCAGGAGATGGCCAATTAATTTGACCTCTTCTTCTTACGATTTTTCTCCATCGGCTTCTCTCATCGGCCATTCTGCGAAGTACTTCACTTGTTTCTCTATTTATTTGATTTTCAGAATTCTTTTTTGGCATGCCATTGTGTCACAGCCTCCTACATTCTTGCTTTTATCGATCCTGGCGTTCAAGTGTCTCATCCCACTATGAAATTAGATTCCATGCATAACTTTTGACGAATCACTTCCTGAAGCCCATGTCAGTCTTATTTCTTTGTCGTTATTGGTTGCTTCTTCTGATAGAAAGCCTTCTTCGCCATTTCTGTTCTGCTCACTCACTATATCTCCCACGGAGTCTTTCATTATTAGTGGCCCTGCTAATTAAAAACAAAACATTTCCTTTTGTACCAGTATGCTTTTACTCAGTCTTTTTGGGAGACAATCTTCCCGAAAATGACTGCCGACCTCTAGCTTAGTTTTTAACGTGTTTATTTTAAAATTGTACCCCCCCCCCATTCTCCATACTGGCTTGTATCATTTTACAGTATTCTTTATTCTCTGCAAGTATAGCTGTGGTGTCTGGACATCAGAGCAAACATACAGATCCTTTTTACGTGTATCCGTACGCCAACCTATAATTTTGCCTTGCCTCTTTTTACTCTGCGTTCCTTTTAGCCTTGTCCATGGGTTCGTCGAAAACCTACCTCGAGTGGGAGAACACACTTTATAAATTCTGATCTATTTTCTTCCAGAAGGCCTGCGAAATCGTAATCGCATAATAATTGATGCATATTACTTTAGATGTATTTTTTAAATGCGTGTTCATGAAGGAGGAAAGAATGGAAGGCAACTAATTGTTCTAATACACGAAGCTTGAAGTAGATTGTACATAATAACCACTCTTAAAAAATTGCCATGCATAATCCTTTAATTGATAAAGGATAGCAATGTTCATGTGATATCATCAGACGTAAATGCTGTGTTGTTACCGCTATCACAAAACTTTCTCGAACGTTCTTCAACGTTCTTCGTTCTCGAACGTTCAAGCCAGTTCATCGATCGAACCGGCGAGTATCCCAGGTTGTTTTTATCAGAAGTTAGACAATCAGGAAAAGGGAGACATGACAAATTTTCCTCATTGATTTTTAATCTCTACAGCGGCGAGTATAAGTCATTGACTAAGATTAAATATTTTCTGATAACTAACCTCACTAAATGAAAAACAAAGTTGATCGATCCAAAGTCTTTATGTAATCGAAGAAAATAGAGTTCGAATCGTGCCTACGTCAATTATGAGATCAGAGAGTAGTGTAACTGAACCGCTTCAAGTATTTTTCAGCTTCAAGTTTTTTTACTAGTGCGTTGTTCCATTCCCCACCAATGTTTTCGCGAATATCTGTTCAGTTGTTTAGTGGGTTACATCTGTTCATTTCTTGTTCTAATGTGTTGTCGAGAAAATCGAAGATAATAAATCCTCCACTTCCCCTCCATGGGGGATAAATATTCCATTTTCAATTCTCCTCCGAGAACTTTGGAACTGAGGTGAGAGTTTTTTCTAGTTGCGAATACCACTTGATAAAAATATTGTATAATAGGAGAGAGCCTGAGTAAATTTAAGACCATCACCATATTATAATGCCTTTCATAGTGTGAAAGAAAACTGCACAAGCACAGAATACTGCTGAGACCTAATTTGGTAGGATTTTTGACTCTTTGCATTTCCCAAGAGAAATTGAAAACCATCATTTCCTCTGTGTGTGACTTTTTCTATTCAAGACGGGAAGACGCGTTGAAATATTTATTTAAAGTTGATATCAAACCATAGTTACGAAGGGTAATAGGTATAGTAAGGTAACAAGTTAGCAGACTCTTTGTTTCAACTACTTAGCAAGATCATTGACTCAATTATTATGTGACCAAAATTGAAGGAAATAAATATTATTATCGTCTCGTCTGTTTTGACTAACCGAAGTAGAATAGTGATTGCATGATACATGTTGTAATGGCATATTTATAATTATTAAAACGCTTGGAATGTGTGAAAGTGCTTGTGAAAAAAAGAGCATGACACATCTCAATTTCTAAAATAAAATATGGACTCTCTCGACGAAAGTTTTTTTTGCGGACGTGGGGCGTCCCCGTTCTTATGCATAATTGGTGCAAAACCGTATTCTAACTTCGTTTTCCAGTTTTGATAACACAATTTCCATCTCACCTTCAAGTGGCGATTTCCTGTGAACAATAAACAGCTCTCGCATCATTGTGTGGGCTTATCAGCAATCGGAAATCCGCACGGGACTTATTAACGGAGAGCGATAACAAATTTACTTCGTCATAAAATACACCGGCGACCGAAGGTATTATCTTCTCCATTTCCTGTGATGAATGCTTTTGGTTTTGTGGTTCTTCGAAGATGATATTCAACGGCGATAAAAACGGGGTCCGTGGTTTGAGAGGAGTTTCCAAATGCTTGTCAGTAAAATCGCTGCTCGGTCGGGTGTTCTCACAATTGAACAAAGGCTTTGAGTGCACATAACTATTCAATTTTCATTTGTTTCCAATCTATAGTCTTTTCTCCAATAAAACATAGTAAAGCGTCAATAAAATAAACATAAATGCATCGAAAAATTATTTAACGAGGTGGATAAGCGAAATTTACAAAAGAACTTTTTAAATTTCTCCTGCCGTAAGTATGAATAAGGCTATTCGGTAGTCCAGGGGGTAGAGCGTTGGATTACTGACCGGAGGGTGCCGGGTTCGATTCCCGGGCAAGCCACTCTGAGCACCTGCAACTCCACCCAAGCCATGTGATTTTTCGGGCACCAGATCTTCCTGGCACAGGGAAAGGAACTGGCCCCCATACCCTGATGAGTGAATTCCACACGCCGTCGGGCTTAGTACTTGGATGAACTCTACCATCACCGACCAAATCGACCTCCGGGTTGATTACTGTGTATATGGTTTTTGTATCACAGTTATACACAGATACAAATGCAATAACATATAAAATATTAGATAAAATAATATGAAAATAAAATGAAAATTATTTTTGGAATTTTATTGACACTGTTTACACGGCTTAAGAGTTTGAGCCTTCTCGGAAAAAATCCGGAAGGTATTGGATAGATGTTTTAGTACCCGCCAAGTTATCGCTAGGGTGTGTTGCAGGGGTGGAGTGCACACCAGACTAATTTTGACACGAATATGACCCGTACCGCGATCGGACATTATTGTTCTGATCCCTTATATTGATAAAATGACATCTTAAATCTATCTGTTCTACCCTTAATCTTACTAATTTTAATAGCATGATCTCTCCTACCGTAGTTCGATGGGGGTAATACTGCATTTCCAACATCACTGTTAAAAAGACGTCCTTTCAATTAATGCAAGTATTTCAATCTGTAATTTATCCTTCGCTCCCAGCCTAGCTTCTCTCATATTTTGGATGCGCTCACAATATTCTTTTACGAAGCTGTAATTTTATCGGCTGGTCTCATTCATAGTAGCAGCTGTTTTAAAACGAACGGCGAAAGTTCCAAACTTTGAATTTAATTCCATGCGAGATTACTCCACAGCATTTGTCCCAGATTCAGATGGGATTATGGAACTTAATCTGTCTGCACGCTGTTAAAATCTAAGATTTCCGCTATGAAGAAATTGTTTCCTTTGAATTACGAAAAATTTCGATGAATCGAGAAAGATCTTCGATGAATTCCTATCGTCATGAGGTAATGCTGGGAAATGTTTCAGCACGGCTCAATAGCAATCTCCGATCTGATATCCTGATTTTTCGTTATCATTTGTGTTTTTCATTTTTTTCTCACTACTACTTGTATATTTCAATCTATTTATATTAGCTAGCGCATAACTCTCAAATAGAATGACGTCCCTTCAAATTTATTTTCTAAAGAATTCTCCAGAGATAAACTTGAACATATCTGAAAATGAAGTGGAGTGTCATTCGACAACATGTGATGTAATGCCTAGAATTTCCTTGAGTTCGAATTTTAAGATTTATTCTCTAAGGTTACATAGAGGATCTTCTTTATTCGATGCTCACACGGCTCTTTCGCATTGAGGAGTATTATCCTCTGGTACCTCAGTGATACAAGTATTTCTGCACATAATTACTCAAGTGCATTTGCACACAATTACTCAAGTATTTAAGATAGAGCTATTCATTCCCTTACGTTACCATTATTGGATTAATACGGTGGTTAGCATGTTAGGATTTCTGCATGTTTTGAGCCGAGCTTTGGCTCACGGAAAAGAAATGTGCATGGGTTTACCGGTCAAAGAATGCATTCCGTGCGTGAGATCTTAATACTATTCTATTATAATTCGTATGAATATAGCATAGCAAAGATTTTGTGCCGATACAAATATGCTGTCATTACTGGAAATAAAAAAAAACACAGCGAGGGGCCTTTTCCGATGAAAACTCGCTGATCTGACGTGGTAGTTAGTTATCCTAACAAATGATTTGAACACGACGACAGGTTTCATCATGCTCTGCACTTATTGTTTTACCTTCCCACCCAGTCGATAAAGGAGATGCTACTGATCAGTTTCCTGACATCACTTAGAGAGTGAACGAATAATTCTATTTCGGACTTATGACGGGATGACCTAAGAAAAATGCCAATCCTTCGATAACGCATTTCGATGTTTTGATAGATACTGATATTACTTTAACTATCGGTTTTGATCTTGAGCACATCCTACTGGCGTTAATTAATTTCAAATTTTTCGGGCGTCTGCCTTCAGAGACGAGACGAAGGCGTGAATGACGTTTCTTCTGGGACTAATGTCCGTTGGCTAGAGCTAGTCCGTTCGCCATCCTCTTCCGCCAGAAATTACAAGCCCTTAACCAGAAGCCTTATGCCTTCTCAACTGATTCGTTGTTTATTCTAAACTTACTGGACAGTATTCTAGCAATATCAAATTTGTTGATTGTGTAGCTCAATTGCTCGTGAAAATAACGGCTTACGATAGTCTAATATTCAGGATAGAGTGACCATAGCATTTGTATGAAACTCCTATGTCTACATCCCCCTCATTCCAAACTCGATCCCCCTCACAGAAGGCCCAGAATCTCTCCGCTATTACCTCGTTTAACACCAAACACACCTCAATCCTCATCCGCCTTGTAGCATTGGAATCAGTGACAACCGCCATCAAATTCAACGACATAATTTTCGCTCAGATAAAAGGTATTGCCTTGAGAACACCTCGAGAATGCTCTCCTCCAAAATCATAACCTCTCTTCTGGGACCTCTGCTTTGACGGCATACTACCTTGATCAAATATTTCCCGGAATTTAGTCAGAAAATTAAAAATACAAGTTTATTCATCTAAATCTATATTGTCCCCTTCAAAGTAATCCCCATCGACTGCAACACACTTATGCCAGCGCTTGATCCAATCCTCGAAACATTTTTTATATTCGGTTTTCGGTATGACCATCAGTGCTTCCTGCGATTTTTCCATTACTTCCTCTCGGCTGCTAAAACGCGTTCCCCGTAATGGTTTTTTAACTCGATTGAACAGAAAGAAGTCACAGGGAGCCAAATCAAGTGAATTCGGTGGCTGTTGGATGGTATTTGTTGCATTTTTCGTCAAAAAATTACGAATAATGATAGCACTGTGCGACGGTGCGTTATCATGGTGCAAAATCCACGAGTTTTCTGCCCACATTTCTGGTCTCTTTCGGCGAATTGCTTCACGCAAACGTCTCATAACGCCCAAATAATACTCTTTGTTTACTGCCTGGCCTTCTGGCAAAAATTCATGATGCACTACACCGTTGTAATCCATGAAAACCGTCAGCATTGCCTTCTTTTTTGACTGAAAACGACGTGGTTTTTTTGGTCTCGGCTCATTTGGTGAACGCCATTCACTTGCCTGATGTCTGGATTGCGTGTCGTACTCATAAACCCACGTCTCGTCTCCAGTAATGATCCTTTTGATGAATGTGGGATCGGATTCAGCCTCGCAAATCATGTCTTTTGCGACGTCAACACGGTCTCTTTTTTGCATGAAATTGAGGTCTTTTGGCACCAACTTTGCTGCTACACGACGGAAACCCAAATCATTAACCACAATGTCTTGGGCGGATCCATAGGCAATGTTCAAGTCCTCCGCTATTTCTCTGATGGTTAATTTGCGGTTATTGACCAACATTTCTTTTACTTTATCAATTTTTTCACCGACTTTCGATGTCGATGGTCTGCCACTGCGTTCATCATCTTCGATTGACTCACGACCACTTCTGAACCGCTCGTGCCACTGGTAAACGACCGTTTTTTTTAGAGAATCGTTGCCGAAACACTTTTCCAACATTTCCAACGTCCGTGCGCCACTAAATCCGTTTTTTTACGCAAAATTTAATATTCGCAAGTTCGTTGTTGCAAATTTAAATCCATTTCTGAAATTGTAAAAAATCGCCAACACACACAGAGATAGATGTACTCTTGGCTACGTAACTTTTGCAAATGTCAAGTTATGACACTAAGATTTAAAGGGAATATCAACAACAGATGTACCAATTTAACAAAAAAAACAGAACTCAAATCGGGGGGGGGGAGCGGAAAGGAGGGTGTTAGAGGGGCTTAGGAGGCTAATGGTGCCGAGGAGTGGTGTTTGAGATCCAGTGGGCACTTTTATTACTAGGGATTTCAAATGCACGGAACCAGATGCGAGCTATTTCACCATTTCTCTCTTCAGAGCCATTTGAACACGACGAGGGAGATTGTGCTTTCACCCAATCAGAGGACCGGGCAGAAGTTACACGAAAGGCGGTCCACGTCTTTTTTGATGTGTACGTTGTGTTTGCGATAAGGATTCGGTGTCGAAGAAAAGATGGTTGGGCGAAGTATGAGGCAGCATTTGCATCGTGAGCGGTTGGGTGGATGACGAGGGGAAGTGGAGGTGCGGGCCGCGACAAGGGCTGCGTTGATTTCACAATGTTGTTTAGGTTCTGGTATCGTGTGAAAGATATGGTTGGGTACTTCGAAGAAAGGCCCGACCTCATTTAATCTATTCGTATATTCATGATTGAATTCATTAGCGCTTTGAAGTTGCTGATGTTATATTATTGTTCGTTTTTATGTAGACAGATGACGAATAACTGATCGAAGCACTTTTCCAGTTATTCATTTTGTTCGACGTCAACCAAATCACGCCCGAAGCTGCTCAATTTATAGGCGGAGATGTTGAACTTATTTATTCAATATGAATATCGTGTCTTGGAAGGTGATATTGGAGTCAGATATGGAAGAAGTAATTAGTACTGAAGGGGAGAAGTTGAGGGAGGAGATGAAGGAAAGTAGATTGCTTTACCCTGGTGCCAGAGAAGGGAGATATCATCGATATTTCGGGCACGATACATCGATGTATATCGGTGAAACCATGCCTGTCATTTTTTTACATGGTAACCAGAGAGCTACCGCTAGGGTGTGTGGCAGAGGGTGATTCTACATCAGGCTACCCTTGACCCAAAACACCTTTCCCTCCTAGCGCAGTCGGACAAGGTTATTCTGATCCCTTATTGTTCGTGGGAAAATGGCATCTTAAATCTATCTGTTCTGCAATTAATCTCTCGAATTGAACACACATGATCTCTCCAACCGTAGTACAATGGGGCTGGTGACAAATATGCAGCATCATTGCTGAAGACGCAACGTTCCTTCACTCATTGAGGGAGTTCCCGAATGTTTTCATTTTACACCTTTTGAAGTGTTTTGACAGATGTTTTTTTGCAGCGAGTGAGGTTTCTAGAAGGGTTAAGAGGTTTTATGAAAGTGTCATCGGGTGGCAGAAGTCCAGGGGGTAGAGCGTTGGACTACTGACCAGAGGGCCCGACTTTAATTCCTGGAAAAACTTTCCTGGGCACCCTCAGTTCAACCCAAGCTATGTGATTTTTCGGGCATCAGATCTTTATAGGAAACCATAACTGGCTCAAGGAAAGGAACTGGCCCCTACCTAGATGAGTGGATTTCACACATCAGGGTAGGGGGTGTCGGTGGTGAAAGTCTCACGGACGTGAAGAATAGTGTAGTGGACAAAGAAAAAAAACACAAAAAAAAGAATTATTCACTAGGTTTCGAATTTTTGCTGGTCCACGCCACCTTTCTCAAGGAAGAAAAGGACAGAACAATACACACACACATACATATATATATATACAGGAGTACATAAAAAAAATATATATATAAATATATATCCCTCCCTCGAAATACAACCTTGACGTGGTGGAAGGGCTTGTGCGTTCCGATGACCCCTAGAGCTGTACTGGCGGGAGTAATAATAATTGCTCCTGCTAGGGTCACCAATGCCAGATAGGTCGAAGGTTAGGAGCCAGACGAAAGGTAGTCCACGCAGCGTCTGTTCCTCAGTGAGGCGGCTGCAATGGCGTCTGACCCCAGTGGGGCGGCCAGTAAGTGATGGTGTCACGTTAAAAACACTATTGAGGAAGGCAACGGGAAACCACCTCAATTATCATTCCCAAGATTTAAATGATGGACAATATAGAGATTTTGAGTCCTGGCAACTACGGGGCTCAGCCCAATCGGCCGGGTGTCGTGCCCGGCAGCGGGAGAGGCAAGGCTTCCGCGGTCGTCATCCCACGAAACCCTTGCAAGGGAAGACCAGCAGCAGCAGGACAGAAGACGCAGGAGAAGAAGACAACATTAGTTAGAATAGGAACGTGGGATGTTAGGACAATGATGAGGACAGGGAAACTGGAGAATATTAAGCGAGAGATGGAAAAGGGAAGAATAGATATTTTAGGTCTATACGAGGTGAGATGGAAGGATAGCGGGGATTACAGGAGTGATTAGTATAGAGTAATATACAGCGGCGGGGACGAGAGCCAACGAGGGGTTGCCATAGTATTAAATGAAGAGGTAGGGAGAAGCATAGTCAACATAGAGCAGGTAACGGATAGATTATTACTAGTAGAGATAAAAGCAGAACCGACGAACTTGGTTATTGTTCAGGCATACATGCCACCGAGCAACCATAAGGAAGAAGATGTCGATAGGATATACGATCAGTAAGAGGACATAATCGCGTGTGTTCCCGTATGGAAACATTTTATAGTGATGGGGGATTAGAATGCGACGGTAAGCGAAGGAAGAGATGGTGTCGAGGTCGGGGACTACGGTTTAGGCACGAGGAATGACCGCGGGGAGAAAGCTGTTGAGTTCTGCAGGAGACGGGGGCTAGTCATCACCAACACTTGGTTTGGACACCAAAAAAGACGTAGGTATACATAGAAAATGCCTGGTGACTGAGAAAGGTATCAGCTAGATTATATCCTGGTTAGACACAGGTTTAGGAACAGTATGATAAATTCGCACAGCTTCCCGGGAGCGGATGCGGACTCTGACCGCAATTTAGTTGTTATGAAATGGAGCGTCCGTTTCAAAAAGATTAGGCAGGGGCGGCGGGTTAGAAAATGGAACGTGGAAGCATTAAATGGTTAGAAAAGGAAGGAGTACAAACAAGCGCTGGAGGAAATCATGCAGAAGAGCAAAGAAAATAGAATCGGGAAAAAATCAAAGAGCAAAGTACTATCGAAGAAAAATGGGAAAGTATCAAGAAAGGGTTGTCGAAAGCCGCAAAAGACACTATTGGAACCGTTAACGCTAAAATGACTAGGAAACCATGGATCACGGATGAAGTGATTACATAGACGAATGAGCGGCGAAAATGGAAGAATGTAAATACAGAATTAGGCAAAATGAAGTACAAGGAATTAAACAATAAATGGAGGCGGGCAACAAATAAAGCAAAAGAAGCATGGTGGAAGACACAGTGCGAGGATATGGAAAGTCTGCAGAGGAAGGGTGAAATCGGTGAGCAAATTTGGAATTGGCTCCCCCTACCCTGATGTGTGAATGTTCACTCGCCGTATAGGGCTTAGTACTGGGTGATCTCTACCACCACCTACTAAACCGACCTTCGGGTTGATTACTGTGTTTATGGTTTATGGTTATATATATATATATATATATATATATATATATATATATATATATATATACACACATATACATACATATATATATATATATATATATATATATATATATATATACACATATACATACATACATACATATATATATATATATACACATATACATACATACATACATATATATATATATACATAAACATACATGCATACATACATACATACAAATAGGAATAGATTGGAGGGAAAGGAGGGTAATCCGCAACCTGTACATGTCTCAGACTGCTCAGGTGCGAGTGGGGAACGGGGAGTCCGGATGGGCAGTGTTAGGAAGAGGTGTAAGGCATGGTTGCCCATAATCACCGTTGCTGTTCAACCTGTATGCAGAGGAAATGATTAAAGAGGCATGGGAAGAACTGGAGGTAGGAATGAAAGTGGGAGGGGAATTCGTAAAATCAGTTAGGTTTGCTGATGACCAAGCTTTAGTTTGTCAGTCAGCCAAGGGGCTGCAAGCATTGCTTAGTGAATTGGTAATTCAGTGCGACAGGTATGGGATGAAAATCAATATTAATAAAACAAAGGTTATTCGATTTTCTAGACAGAAAAAGGCTAAGCTAAACATAAAAATAGGAGGGCAAAAACTAGAGCAGGTAGAACAGTGCACGTATCTCGGTAGTGTTTTGGACCAACACGGTCAAAGTAGTAAGGACGTAAGGAGAAGAATTGCGCTAGGCAAAGAGGCTTTCACAAGGAGGAGGGAGTGGATGACGGGGACGTCGAGTAAGGATGTTAAGAAAAGACTCGTAAAAACTTTGATATGGAGCGTAGCTATGTACGGCGCGGAAATGTGGTCATTGGAGCTGGAGGATAGACGTAGACTGGAGGCTTTTGAAATGTGGGTGTGGAGAAGAATGGAGAAGGTAAAATGGACAGAGAAGAAAACAAATGAGGAGGAGGTACTTGGTATGGTATGCGAAGAGAGGGGCTTGTTGGGAGCAATCCTATGGAGGCAGGAAAAGTGGCTGAAGGGGGTTTTGACCGGCAGCGGGATGTTGAGGACTGTGATAGAGGGGAGAATGATAGGCAAACGAGGAAAGGGAAGGAACAGGATAGGGATGTTGGACGGGATGAAGGGATTATGTCCATCCAAAAACCTACCTTAACCGGTAGACTACCTAATAATAATAAATAATATATGTATACACAAACACATATGCATATACATACACACAAATACATTACCATTGTTGGAATAAGGCATTCATGCTGTCTTTTATTTTTTACTGTAATGAATGGTTTATATTCGTAGTTTACATTTAGTAGGCTTGTAAGTTTTAGAGGCTGTTAAGGCATATTGCGAGATGTTACGTCAAGTTAATTAATGTGAGAATGTTCTCTAGTGCCCTATTTGGTAATCTGAAAGAAGCTTATAAAGATTTCACAAGGCTCCAAGGGTGCAGATGATGACCAGCGCCTTTCTTAACTGGAAGTTTTAAAAATAGAATTTTCTCGATCGCAGGACAAGAAAAGAATTATCAGACGGAGGGCGAGGTAGGATGGTGGGCGTAAAGAAATGATGGAGAAGAGTGTGGTTGGGATGTGTGACGGAAGTGAGAGGGGGCGGTTAGTATTGGAGAGGCCGTGTGTAGTGGATTGTATACGTCGGTCTGCTCTTTTGCTCTGACGAGCGATAGAACTGTGTCGTCTAGTCTAACAAAATACAGTATTCCTAGCAACAATATTAAGTTGATTACTTTTGATGGGGAAACAAATTTACGATTCATATATTGCTATAATAAAAAAGTAAAGCTATATTGTTATTTTTCAACCGTAAAGTTTTATGTTTCTATTTTCATAAACGTTTGTTTATTTTAAGCTATACCGTTTTGCCTTAGTCCCAGGTGGCTTCTGGCGAACTGTCGTAGTAATAATACTTTTTATATTTGTTTGATCAAAGCTCATGCCAAGTTATTTATTTCTTTTTAAACAGTAATTTTAATTAATAGAAACCAATAATTCAGTTATGACTTTTCTCCCTTGCGGTTTACTACCTAGCTGATTAGTGCGGAGCTGGATGCAGGGGTATGTTAAGGGAAAACCCATGGCTAGGGGTGCTCCTGATTCGTCTATTATCATAATACGCACGGGGAAAGGTACGTTATACTATTGCATTACTATAATGATGATATGTACCATGTGAAGAATGTCTTAAGTAGCGTGACAGATCGTCAGTACATTGCCCTCTCTTATAACATTTAGGCGAATGATTTGGTAAAATGCTGAAGATTTAGAGGAGGCAGGACGCTACGTTTGACTATAAACTATATTGGAATGCAAATGGTGATAATTAACTGCAGTTTCTTGGTGCATGCGTGGTTCTTTTCAAACTTATGATCAGAAACACTTCAGCACCCATTTAAATAAAACGAAGGGAGTGCTTCATTGAGAGGAGGAAATATATATACACGGAATAACATTCAATGAAAACTCAATGCTTAGATACCGTCAAGAGTAGTATAAGAAGCGAAACCTAAATTGGTCCATATAAATTAGTAAACTTCTTCATCAAGCGAAAAAGTTGTGATTCTTCCCAATATTTTCCACCATCTGACCCTCGATTTGTGTTGGTATGCAACTACGAGTCATTCGCCATTCGTCGGTTATTTTGAATCAAATCTTCAACGATTTTGCGATGTTCATCGTCTGTGGCAGTGATCGGGCGTCCACTGCGTGTTTCATCAACAATCATGGCTTCTCCAGGCTCGCAACCACGAAATTTTACTACCCATAGTTTTGCAGTATGTCTATCAATAGCATCGTCACCATAGGCAACTTTTAAACGACGATGAATCTCAGTGGGAGTCACTTTTTCAGCAGGTAAAAAATTCGATAACAGCACGCTGTTTAACTCGCGTAGACATAGCACTGGAACACGTCTCCGTACTTCCGCTTCTCAAAATACACTGGATGAATTTCACGACCTCAAAACCGCCCATGCGTGTTTAGCGGGATGTTACTTCCACATGCCACCAGGAGTACTGATGAGGGTCATTTTGCTTGTGGTCTACAAGTGTGTGTGCATTAGTTTTCAGCCTACCCTCGTATACCGATGCAACCACGACTCACAGGCGACTGCTGTGCTCACGGCGGGCCTGGAGTGAAATTTTCTAGGAGCAGGTCACGTTTGGAGTCGTCGACTAGTGCGAATGTTTACCTAGTGTGAAGAGAGCCGTAACTGCGTGCAGTGCCGAACAGGAATCGCTCTCTTAGTATTGATTGGAAGAAAAGCGTATGTAGTGCCGCCAATGAGCGTCTTTCAGCATCACACCCAGTGGTATCATAACGAAAGACCGCGCGCGAAGAGAAATGAGGGGTGTGGAGGGGGGAGGGCGCTAGCGTATTTCTCCCGCTGGGACAGGTATTCCATTCATGATCACATGACTGGCGGGAGGCGGCGTGGAGGAGATCGATGTGGAGGGAGTGTTGGCAAATCGGTTTTCCCCTTTCGCGGCCTCAGCTGTTCACGGCCATTGCATAACTCGTTCCTCCGTCGTCCTCACCGCGAGGTGGCGCTGCCCAAGCGAGGCCTGCCTACCTGGCTCTTTTTCCCGAACCATATCCTCCCGTGGTCTTCCCTACGGTGCCCCATCCTCAATTCCCTTCCCTCCGCTGCTTTTTCTCGATTAACCCCGGGGGGCACCCCCTGGTGAAGTCATAGACCACTTAGCGCCCGAGGATTCTTCAGAGAGATCATCTCCAGCCTCTCTCGCTCGTGTTCTTTTGCTTTCTTCTCCCCCCCCACCCCCACCCACCCCGCACGTGATATTCACTCATCTCTCTTGCTTTCTGTTCTTTCAAAGCAATAAAAGTTTTGAAAACAAAAATTGTAGGCGATGGTATTTCCCGGGTTTTCCGTTGCGTCCGCGGTAAATGTGGACGGCGAATGTGCCGTCTTCGTTCTATTAAGCAAGAAGTGAAAATGGTGTAGGGAAATCCTAGTGATTGCCTAGCGTTAAAAAACGTTTTGTTTGACCTATTAGACACTCACGTAAGGTGAGTAAAGATTAGTCATGTTTGTGTTTGATTCTATCGTTTGGAAGTTGGATGTTTCAGCGTTTTTAGGTTTTGCAGAAAACATTACCTGGAAAATCTTGGTTCCAATGTAGTCTTCATAATAAGTGGTTTGAAATTTTGATTATATGAAATTGATACACAAAGTAATGCAAGCTTATTTATTACACCTTTGTTTATAGCAAATTTCGAGGATTACAATTTTACCCTTTATCAAATACCATTTTTTCAGAAAAATAGCATTATTAACATGGATTCGGGCTCGACCGGTAGAAGACAACATCTTATTTTATTTCAGGTTAAATCCTCTCCAATACATGCTTATCATTTTACCTTGTTCACCCAATTACAATATTAAGGTGAGACGAAATAATAAATTAGTCACTAAAAAGCTTTTAAGAAGCATGTTTTTTGAAGGCACTACATTAAGAAATGAACTTCATCAGTTTCTAATGTAATTTATGCATTAAAATTATTATCGACATCATAAATAATTTTAATCCTATAAAAATTAAGTAATAATGAGAATTGGTAAAAACCTCTTTCAAACTAAATATGCCAATTTATCATACCGAACACGAGATAAAGCACCAAAAACTCAAATAAAATTGAAAGAAATTGTAATCAAGTTAAAAAAGAAAAAAAAATGAACTCAAATTGCAACCCAATAATATAATTACAAAAATTATACTGATAAATAAAACTGACATTCACCATAAATCTATTAAGAACCCCCATAATTTCATCAGGTAACATTTTATGTTTAATTACCCAGCATGGAATTTTGTTTGTAGATGAAAATTATTTTGCTATTGAAAAAAAATAACTATTACTGCCTTCACATTTTTTATAAAAGTTACCTTGCTTCCAAAATTCATCGACTTGCTTTCGTTACGCGTTATTTATTCGTCTGCCTAACTTATTGCTTAAACTTTTGGTTAGGAGAACAGGCCGTAAACAATGGATTCAGATAAGATGAATACTACCTTGATCAAAAAGTTCCCGGAATAACCACCGTGTGGCGCTCCCATCGTTCCGATTTGAGTTCTGTTTTTTTTGTTAAATTGGTACATCTGTTGTTGATATTCCCTTTAAATCTTAGTGTCATAACTTGACATTTGCAAAAGTTACGTAGCCAAGAGTACATCTATCTCTGTGTGTGTTGGCGATTTTTTACAATTTCAGAAATGGATTTAAATTTGCAACAACGAACTTGTATTAAATTTTGCGTAAAAAACGGATTTAGTGGCGCACGGACGTTGGAAATGTTGGAAAAGTGTTTCGGCAACGATTCTCTAAAAAAAACGGTCGTTTACCAGTGGCACGAGCGGTTCAGAAGTGGTCGTGAGTCAATCGAAGATGATGAACGCAGTGGCAGACCATCGACATCGAAAGTCGGTGAAAAAATTGATAAAGTAAAAGAAATGTTGGTCAATAACCGCAAATTAACCATCAGAGAAATAGCGGAGGACTTGAACATTGCCTATGGATCCGCCCAAGACATTGTGGTTAATGATTTGGGTTTCCGTCGTGTAGCAGCAAAGTTGGTGCCAAAAGACCTCAATTTCATGCAAAAAAGAGACCGTGTTGACGTCGCAAAAGACATGATTTGCGAGGCTGAATCCGATCCCACATTCATCAAAAGGATCATTACTGGAGACGAGACGTGGGTTTATGAGTACGACACGCAATCCAGACATCAGGCAAGTGAATGGCGTTCACCAAATGAGCCGAGACCAAAAAAACCACGTCGTTTTCAGTCAAAAAAGAAGGCAATGCTGACGGTTTTCATGGATTACAACGGTGTAGTGCATCATGAATTTTTGCCAGAAGGCCAGACAGTAAACAAAGAGTATTATTTGGGCGTTATGAGACGGAAAAAATATCGGAAAAGAAAGAAATACTTAGTTGTTCCACATATATTTTATTAACACGACCTAGGTTTCGACTTACAAAGTCATCATCAGGTGATGATGACTTTGTAAGTCATTTGACTTCCTGTAAGTAAGTTGACATCCTGATGATGACTTTGTAAGTCGAAACCTAGGTCGTGTTAATAAAATATATGTGGAACAACTAAGTATTTCTTTCTTTTCCGATATGAATCGCTTCCACAAAGTGACGCCTCAGACGATTTTATTCGTTATGAGACGTTTGCGTGAAGCAATTCGCCGAAAGAGACCAGAAATGTGGGCAGAAAACTCGTGGATTTTGCACCATGATAACGCACCGTCGCACAGTGCTATCATTATTCGTAATTTTTTGACGAAAAATGCAACAAATACCATCCAACAGCCACCGAATTCACTTGATTTGGCTCCCTGTGACTTCTTTCTGTTCAATCGAGTTAAAAAACCATTACGGGGAACGCGTTTTAGCAGCCGAGAGGAAGTAATGGAAAAATCGCAGGAAGCACTGATGGTCATACCGAAAACCGAATATAAAAAATGTTTCGAGGATTGGATCAAGCGCTGGCATAAGTGTGTTGCAGTCGATGGGGATTACTTTGAAGGGGACAATATAGATTTAGATGAATAAACTTGTATTTTTAATTTTCTGAATAAATTCCGGGAAATTTTTTATCAAGGTAGTATGTTAAAGCATGAAAAATATCTTAAATTTCCTGAATATCAAAGCGGAGATGCCGTCTTGATTGGTTGATGTAATTGTCCATATTTGTCCCCGGGTAGCGTCATTTGCTTAGCTTCGGATATCTGATTTTGAGGGAAGAATGTAGTTAATTTCGTATTCTAGCATCTTCCATAGGCATACTTCTCGTAGTTGCAATAACTCTGAAATTTGGAAAATTGAATTTTTTTTATAAATACAGAGATTTTCTATAAATAAAGGAGGAGACCTCGTTTATCTATGTGAAGGAGATCCTCGGTGTAGTCAAGGCCTTTTGGTTAAAAGCAGCAGCGTCCCTTCATAGGGTTACAGTACTACGCTCCTTCATCGGATTTTTTTCTGAAAAAAGGTCATCACATGTTAGGTTGCACCCAACCGCCCTACCACTAACTATGGCGCTATATTTCCCATTTTAGAATCCTTTGTTTTTATTCCTTAAACGTAGTACAGTGAAATGCGGGTTATACCAACCTTACACTGAGGCCTGGAAAGAGATGCCGATTAATTAACACACATCCCGTAAATAGTACCATCTGGAAAGACAAAGAAGGCCTTAGAATGTGTTGCAAAAACATTTATTTTCGCTTTTTGTTGCTATTTGAATGAAAAAAATCGGAAAATTATTTCGTTTCTCCTCAGAATAACAACTAAGACGCCTATGGCGTAAAAGATTATGTGGAATTCCACCAACCCGTTGATTCCATATTGGTATTGGTTCGTCCCACTTTGATGTCGACTCACCAATCGAATTCTGCTCTCCGCAATCGCTTAAATATTGGAATAAGACTGTCCAGTTTTTCGAAGAGACTAATTCGTAATGGATGGGCATGCGAAGCCTACTACATTGGTTACTTGAAACCTAAGTATTATGTTGAACTCTGTAACTTATGTAGGGACTTCAAATATAAAACGATTCCATGGTACTTTGACGGAGACCACAGGAATATTAAGGTTTAATTTAATCGTGGTCAAGTGACTTTTGAATGAATTAAAATTCCCCGTTGATATCTTTTTATTTTATTTATTGATTTTTACTTATAAACTCTGCAAGCCACCGCTGGGGTGTGTGGCAGGGGGTGAGTACGTACACACCAAACTAATTTTTACCCGAATATGACCCTACCGACAGTGTTATTCTGATCCCTTATCGTTCGTGGTAAAAATTACATTTTAAATCTCTCTGCTCAACGCTTGATCTCTCTAATTTTACTGACATGATCTCTCCTACCGTAGTACTATGGGGGGATTAATACATGTTCAACATCACTGCTAAAGAGACATCCTTCCAATTTATGCAAAAGCTTCAATCTGTAATTTAACCTCCGCTCCATTAGAGTCACCCAGCCTAGCTGCTCTAATATTTTGGATACGCTGCTAAGTTTATCATGACATCGTTTTAAAAGTCTAACTCCTCTACGCTGCACGCTATCCTATTCGGCAATTAACCCATCTTCGTGAGGATCCCATATACTTGCAGCATATTCTAAATGAGGCCTAACCAACGACTGATAACATTTCTCTTTGAAATTTTCATCACATTTACCAGATAATCTTCTAAGTTAGCTTTTCCACATATTCCCCGGTTATGTTTCACCCAGGAGAGATCGTGAGTCTACGCGATCCATTGCGGCGTTCCCAATGCAGTAGGCGTTCGGGAGGGAGTTGCTCTTTTTCCAAAAATTCATCACTACGCACTTTTTTAAGTTTAATTCTAATTGTCATCAGCATTGTATAGCATTAAGGTCGTCTGACAAAGCTGCTGTGCCATCAGGATCACGGAAATCACGGTAAACCACTGCATCATTCGCAAATAAACGTATCTTACCAGTGACTACGGAGTCAATGTCGCTAACGTAAAGTAAGAATAAAAGAGGTCCGTTGACACTTCCCTGGGGAACACCTGAAGTAACTTCTACTGCACTTGAGCTAACTCCATCTATCACTACCCTTTGCGCTCGACCATTCAAAAAGTTAAGGTAGGTCAAGATTTAAGGTAGATCATTTTATTTTCAAAGGTGTAATCTCTTGTTACGATGAAATTAATTCTGTCAGTTCATGTTTCATAATTTTTAATCATTTTGGCTTTCATTCTGCTTTATTTTAGCTATAGCCTCTTGAATAATGTCATCAACCTCAGATCGGATATGCTCCATCTGCTGAGCCTTCATTCCCTCCTCTGGCGTGGGAGTGACTTCTTGCAGCGTGGATATCGGCATTTCCTGAGGGATTTCTCCCCCGAAAGCTGTATCGTCAGAGATGTCTACTTCATAGGATCGATGAGAAGATCTATTATCAGGATGACCTTCTTGGAGATCCTCCATAACATTAGGCCTTTCTACTTCTTGCTCTTTCGGCGAAAAAAGCACTCTCTCCACGTGGTCCATTTCCTCATTTACCTCTTCAACTAACAACGGAACACCCTCTTCCAAAAAGGTGAGTATTTTGCCACATATTTTTCTGGAGTTTTCTTTCAAATGATTAATTTTTTCCGCATAGTCGTACATATTGTTCAGGACGTCTTTCACGTCCTCTAAAATTTGAATTTCCTCAGTGGCCATCTCCTTCTCTCGCCGGTCGAATTCCGCATCGGTCAGTTCTCCGCAAGTGCATGGCACAAAATGTGGCATTTTATGAAAACAATCCGCTTCGACCTGTGAATGAAATATAAATGTTGTAAGTTAAGGTAGTTGGTGCTTATTTCAAAACAAAGATGTACCACAATGAGTTGAGCCACTCGCCGAAGAGGTCATAAGGGGTATTTTCTTTTTTCGAAGGTTACTCAGGTTTGACCTTCATTTTTTTGAGCTACACGTTAGAATAAATGGTAGCCATCAGAAGTACAGATTCACATTTCTATTGCTAATTCTCTTTAAATTTCTCTTCTGATACAAAGAGACAGAGCGTCTGAAATTGATGGCACCCCGCAACATCTTACCAAAATACTCGCAATATTTACTTCATCGCCGATGTTTTACAAGTCACAATCAAAGTAACATTTAGTTTTGAGCATCAAATTGATTTGGAAAGCAGAGGTAAAAATGAAAGGAGTGAAAACGCGAATGATACTTCAAAACATGCGTCATAAGTTTAACATGGAGGACTCTTGAATGATTTTTCACAGAAAACGGTAATGTTTCACAGAAAAGTAATAAACCACCCTTCAGAAATATCACCTATCAAAGAACCAGGGTCATAGAAATAGAATACGTCATTCAAAACAATATACGCATAGTTTTTAGAATACCATTCACAAATCTGGTCGACCGCCTGCCCAACTACTTTAGAGTTACTCAACAGACCTCTTAATTTCTTTGTTGCCATTACCCATCCTCACATCCCTTCCCTCAAAAACACAATCCGTGACTTCACTCTCTCATCCCTTGGTATTTCCCATCTCTATGGCCATTGATTGCTATCTAATAAGCAATCCTTACTTACCATCTTCAATGGAACTCCCCGAACCAATGACCGTCTTCCTCTCTTCTCAATTCATGTTCCCCCTTGACCAACACATAACTTGAATCTGATGCAGATTCCAAAATTCCATCTTTTGATCTCACAACGTTCCCTATTCCATCAACTCCCTACTTCATTTACTTCCCTAAGCATTCAGTATCCTTCCCTGGACCTCTCTTCCTCACTCACCGCTTTCACCTTCCTTAAAACACCAGATAGTCATTTAGTCCTCTCTGCTCATATATCTACATCTACATCTACATCAATGCCCTGCAAGCCACCAAAAAGGTGTGTGGCAAGGGGTGCAGCACCAGGAGGAAAGGGTAAGGGATGAGGGGATTAGGGTTTTTCAAATGGATGGGGAAAGGTAAGGGGAACCTGCAAAAAAAAAATATATATATATATATATAAAATATAAATATAAGCGTATAACCCTGCGCAGTCGCTACCTTGTAGGTTAATACTTATTATGTCGAGCCGGATCCTGGGCGATTTCGATTAAAAGAATTCTGGTCTCTTATTGTTCTCGGAAAAAATGACCATTTAAATCTGTCTGTCCTGCAGTCAATCTCTCTAATCTTACATTCGTGATCCCTCCGCCCGTAATACGTTGGGGTTCGTATTATGTTCTTGATGTCATCGGAAAGGACCCATCTTTAAATGTTTTTAATAAGTTTAATCTATATTGTAAACGCCGCTGTGTAAGGGAATCCCAGCCTAAATTTTCTAGCAAAGTAGTTACGCTACTGCGTTGGTCATATATGTGCTCTCCTGCTGTCTTACAGTTGTTCCCGACATTTATTTAGTTGATTTTTCACTATTGTTTATTGCGACAACCCTTTCTTCTTCTTAATGTGTAGTATATGTATTGCAAGCCAATGTAAAAGCCTTTGTGCAGTTTTTGGCTGCTTTGTTAAATAAATAAATTGTTATAAAGCAATGTCAATTTTATACCGTGCATGTATCTTTCCAAGTATTGTATTATGAAAACTATCCATTGAAATGTAATATATAACCTTAGTAAAACCAGTAAACGATACGCTTAATTTAAAAACCGTAGGTATTCTTTATTTTGAATGAAGTTGTATTCCTTCGGCATATTCTTCGTAGTTATCAAAAATGTATGTGTATGCTAAATTGTTAGATATTTCAAGCAAACTAAGCATTTCAGTTGCGATGCATTAGGAAAAGTGAGCTAAAGTCGAAATATACGTTACACTATTTATCCAGACCTAAAGAATAGATCCCAATAGGAAACACCTACCTAATTCTCCTCTCTGTCCTCCGTACTTAAATGCCACAGAAAATCCTCTTGAATAATTTACAAACAAAAGATGTTATTCTTTACTTGATTTAATTAAATGTAACTTAACTTACCATAAATTACTCTCAAATTTTCTTATAGCTTATGATGAAGAACTTATTTCATATGCGTAACCATGGACTCTTCGTAACCATAGTAATACTCAAAGGAGACAGAGATGATGCAGTGGCTATCGTACTGGCTCCCCACCCAGAGGGCCCGGGTTCGAATCCCGGTGGCGTCGAAAATTTTTCAGTGGTATCCCGATCTCTACTTGAGGTGCTTAGTGGAGGGCGCTTTGAATGATTACGCCGTCCATCGGATGAGACGTTAAATTACTGACCCTTTGGCGCCTTTCGTCAAAAGAGTAGTCTAATGCCGACGCCGGGTTTCTCTCCACCCTTCATCCTTTCCTGTCCATCCCTAATGGCGCAAATGATCTCAGCTTTCGATCGCCTCCCCATAAAAAATTCTCCTAATACTTAAGCGCCATCGCTTGTTGAAGGCTTCGATGAGAAACAGAAGGTAAGAGCAGGTAAATTAGTTGTGATATCGGAGTGGAAATAAAATTAAATTAGGGACTCAATGTTTCCCTTGTGGGCGTGGAAGGACACTGAAATATTTCTCATTGCAGTGTCTTTCTGTGTTCTGTGTATTTTAATGTCTTCCACGAGGTAGAATGAACTAAGCTGAGAGAAGAATTGTGGGAATTCTTAGCAGGCTGGAGTGCTTCTTGGATTGTTCCAAACCTCTTGATGGCGCAGACGCAACAAATAAGGCTAAGCGAAGGGAGAATAGGGCTGGGCTGCATAGACTAGGGAATGAGAAATGTTGGCGGGTGGTCTCAGGTTTGCATATGATCATGCAATTGCTATTCCGCAAGCCAAGAGATTCGAATTATTGTTGACGAGTACATTACGGGAACGACGAGAGCGGAACGGGATGAAGATTGACCGCCATAAAACTAAAGAAGTGAGATTCTCAAGGGCAGGAAAGTTATGTTTAACTTTATGGTAGAAGAGAATAAACTAGGGAACGTGGAGAAATTCATAAACTACAGGGTGCGGTAACATAAATTCCTTTTTTTAAAAGCGTTTTGTGTTTGAAAAAAGGAAGTTATGTTGCCAAACCCCGTATTAGGGCAGTATTTTAAAGATATATAATTATGGTATTGGAGATGCAGGAGAAGTGTGGCGATGTTAAATGAATCATAAACGAAGAAAGGAAAATTTATGACAAGTGCGATTAGTAAAGGCGCACGGAAAACATAAAATATTGAAAATGGAGCCTTGTTCTGTTTATTTATTTATTTATGTTGACTGTTTGATCTTGACTCTGTTCTGTTCTTGGCTCTGCTCTGTTTGAGGCCAAATACTATATATGAGCATGCATTGGAAGCTTTTGAAATGGAGGTGGATTATGGTGAAGGGTGGAGAAAAAAAAGTTAAATTCAAAGACGTAGACGAACGAGACTTGAATGTGGTGGGGGAAGAGAGGAACGTAGTTGCTTGGGGAAATCTAAAAAAGACAGAAAAAATGGCTGGGCTTTGAACGTTGAAAGGTTATGGAATGTTAAAGATAGCAATCAAAGGAAGAATGTTTGATGACTGTGAAAGAGGTAGTGACATAATACGAATACTCTTTAGACAGAATGGAAGCACATAGAAGTTACTAAGAACCAAAGAAAAGAATGAAGGGCAAACAAGAGGAAGGTCTCATGATACTTATTATGGTAAGTACCCTAAGATTTGTGTATAGCACATACTAACATGAAACAATTTTGCATTTTTAAATTGAGGTCAAAGTTTATTATTTTAATTCACAATTTTTTCACTTATTTTCATTTAAAAATGGTAACATTTCAGAGCATCATTTATGAATAAATAAATGCGAATGTATTAATATGGAGTGAACGTAATTTTGTGCATTTGCAAGCGATCCAAAAACTAAAACAATTACAAAAAGATAATTAAATTTACAGGTCAAAACGCAATTACTTGAAATTTCGGCCATTGAACCTTTCACTCAGGTTGAGCTTGCAAGTATAATGTAAAACCCGAAAATTAAAAAAAAGAGAGTAAATGTAGAATACCGCAAATAAATGGATGTGAAATCTGCTCCCAGAACTGAAGAATAACCTTAAAATGGATGACATAAAAAGGTACCAATCGAACAAAAGGAATTTAGTTAAACCGTAAAGAAATACACATACACCTTTGGAGATCAACCAAAGCCCACTCTTAAGAGGTAGAATATCTTAGATAAATGAATACCCATCTAGTGAAATTAGTTTTAAGATACGAAGCTAATGATTTACTAATATAAATTCGTATCTCATCCAAACTAAAACTTGAAATTTTTGATGGAATAAGCAATAGAGGTAAACATTTCGTATTTAACAATAATTGGGTCTACTTTGAAAATACGAAAGTAATAATGTACTCTTATAATATATCAAATAAATCATTATTCTGTATCGGTACCGCCAAATGGTTTATAGGTGTCATTATTTCCGAAATATCAATAATTTTTTCATTCATCACATGCGATAATAATTCTTACCCTACGCTTGAATTATGACGCATAACCAAACAAACGCTTTGTTTTATAAAATGGAATTATTAGGCCTGCGGTGCTGATAGATTAGTGAAATTGTGTTTTTGGTTCTTGCCCGACTTGTACGCCAGTTCCATCAAGGTACTGTCGACATGAAAGAATACTGAAAAGGTGTCATTCAAGATGTCGTTTCTAGCGCATGGTCTCCTGTCCCGGCACGCACGGCGTTTCATCGCCAACGCGTGACACGGCCCCTTGGTTCACGATTTCGCGTGCGCCATTCGACGTGCTAACACACCAGGGATCTTTGGAACACGTCCGACCGATGCCGTGGACGGTTAAGTGGAAACAAACTGCTGCGAATTCTCGTCACCGTTGCAGAGGCGGAGGGGCAACTTCCCCCCGGAATGCAAGTGCGTCTTCGATCGAGGGAGGGAGGGGTAGGAGGCGCGAATTCGGGTCCCGGGCGAGGGGGCAGGCATCCGCCCGCGGGCCGCACGTGGCCGGCGGCACGGGCGATCCTCCTTCCCCCCTCCAGCGGCTCGACGCCACGCACGCGTGTTCCGCGAATTGCTTTCATTATTTCCTTCCTCCTGCCGAAGCGAGGGCGATGGGCTCGGAGGAATAAGAATGAGCGGACAAGAGGAGGGCGGCAAAGGTGGATTGTGGGAAAAACCTCCGCTACCGAGGACGAAGGATTCGTGACGCGACTCCGAATTTGAGGGGGCGCTAATGCCGAACGGGGGTGATTGAGAACCCCAATTTCCTCTCACTGATTGGAGCTAATTGCCGGGATAGTCGCCTTTAATTAATTTATCGCATTAATTCAGCTATGAAAAGTTGTTGGCAAGCTCTTGGAAAAATGAGATTTGTTCTGTTGAACTGTTGTTGAGTTAACTGAACAAATTTCAAAATAAAGGCATCTGCGAAGAAAAAAATTGACAAAATGCCTAAAATGATGTGAAAATATTCGGCTTTACTGAAATTTTCCTCTCATTTGCCTGGATGTAGACCATTAATTTAGAGCAGTCTTGTCTTGCAAAATTAATTGTTGTATTTGTCTTATTTCATTAATCTAATTTTTATAAATGCATAACTTCATTTATCATAGCAGGACAATGTACGTACGTCTGCCGGCAAGTTGCAAATTTCCGTCTTAGAGCCTTACAGTTAGCGTGATGTTTAGCTGGAGACTTGTTCCCAGCCGCAAGTGCAGGCATCCCTCGGCTGGTTGCGTTTTAAGCGGCGCAAAGCATGGATCCCTGGGCTGGCGACCGAAGGACTGAGGTTCTAATCCCTCGGAACACTTCGGAAACATTCAACGGAACCCAAACCAATTAAGTTGCCTGTTTAAATTCTTCAATTGGAAGCCGTTACAGGATATCAAAACCCGTACAGAGTATTTTACCACATTTTAAAAGAAGAAAGAAATTGGTTATCGTGAGCAGAAAGATCGAAGCATTGGGATCCATCATTATTAAATTACGTGTATTGCATTAATGCGAGTTTTAATTTTCTCAAATTTTTATTTGGCGATCTTATTGTAGAGGATTTAGGGTAAATCTACTGGATTATACATTTTTAGCTACATATCAATAAAAATCTACAGAGTTATTTTCTTTTAAATTTACTAAATAAAATGGATGTATTAATCAATTAAGTTATTATTATATTAGAATAATCAAACTGGGAAAATTTGTCAATGTGTATAATACGGAAAACGAAAAATTGAGTAGATCATCTTTTGGCTGGGGCATTTGTCAGCCAAGATTAATGCAACCAAAGTTTTGAATGGGACATCATCGATAAGAATATGATCACTTTCATACATTAATGTCAAATAAATATTGAATTTGTGAGGGAAAAAATAACTGCGTCTCCTAAACTCGTCAATAGAATAGTTTGCTAAACGCAGCTTATAATTAGTTTTCGATGCAATGGCTTTTGCTGAAAGTGTATTTTCGGTGAATGATTAAAATACCAATTGAATTATTCAGTCTTTAGGAAAACAGTAATTAACACTTAATTTATTTTTGAAGGGATTCATTTGACCAATGATTATAAATCACTTTGAAAATAATGTTTCAATTCGGCCAAAATCAGAGGCACTTTTAGCATTTATATTGGCTTTGAAACTCGAAAAAACTTTTATACGGAGCGTAGCCATGTACGGCGCGGAAACGTGGTCATTGAAGCAGGAGGATAGACGTAGATTGGACGCTGTTGAAATGTGGGCGTGGAGAAGAATGGAGAAGGTGAAATGGACAGAGAAGGAAACAAATGAGGAAGTTCTTGGTATGGTGGGCAAAGAGAGGGGTTTGTTGGGAGAAATCCTATGGAGGCAGGAAAAGTGGCTGAATGGGGTATTGATCGGCAGCGGGATGTTGAAGACTGTAATTGAGGGGAGAATGTTAGGTAAACGAGGAAAGGGAAGGAGCAGGATAGGCATGTTGGACGGGATGAAGGGAGGAAGAAAGTACTAACAAAGTAACAAAGTACAACAAAGTAAAGTACATCCAAAGACCTACCTTAACCGGTAGATTACCTAATAATAATAATAATAATTGACTTAGAAGTCATTTCAAGCCATTAAAGCAATTCAAGTCCATATTAAAAGCCCCATTCGCCTTTTAATACTGATTTCTACAAACTCCGTTAACTCAAAAGTCCGCGATATAAACCCTGCAGGGTCTTATTTGGCTTCGATGTGTACCAAATAAAGGGTGGCGCACGTAACGCTTCCCTCAAAACTATGTACAATACCTTACTAATGGCATACAAACTGCGTGAGTAAATGCTCCAAATGGTTGAAATTACATTAGACTGCCTCAAATGATTGTAATACGCGTTAAGGGTGATAAAATGTGTTCTTTAACAGTTGTTTACAGGACAACGGATGGTTGTCTTTTCAGCAGGAGGTGGAAGTTGTTTTGTTTTTCGTGGCAACAAAGAGCTTGCCAGTTCTTGACAATCGGTTTTCCAATCGATGATCAGTTGTTAATGCTAAATGGTGCATAGCTGCATACCACCAATATTATTCGTGATTTCCTTCATGAGGCATTTTACCTCCGAGTATTCATCATCGTCATCAGCATTTCAATCCTAAGATTGGTTTACTACAGCCCTCCATTCTTCCCTATTTAGTGCTAATTCACTCACCCTCTGATAGGTTCCCTGTTTTACGTACGCCCTTCTTAATTTGCCCAATGTACTTGTCTCTTGGCCTTCCTCGCGGGATCTTCCCTTCAAGTTTTCTTTCTATTATATTCCTAAACAATCCATTGTGCTTCAAGGTATGTCCAATCCATCTAGTTCTCCTTTGCCGTAGAGCTCTCTCCATATGGTCTTTTCCTCTTCTGCTCTTCTATATTCTTACTCCATCGTTCCTCACTTTGTCTGTCCATTTAATCTTCAGCATTCTCCCCCAGCACCATGTTTCAAATGCTTCTATTCTCTGTTGGTCCACTTTTCCAATATTCCATGTCTCCGATCTATAGAATATTCCATGCTCCACACGAACGTTTTGACGAACTGCTTCCTTGTTTGCAATCTTATGTCCTTTGAACATAGTAGTAGTTGCCTATTCTCAATGAACGCCTTCTTTGCTTGGGCTATTCTTCGCTTGATTTCGGTCGAGCTTGTTCCATCCCATGTCATACTGCTGCCGAAGTAGTTGAAGGATTCCACGTGCTCTAGTTTCACTCCTCGTATTGTGATATCTGCATTCAGGTTCTATCTTCCACACACGAGGATTTTCGTTTTCTTCTTGTGAATGCTCAAGTTATATTCCATAGGTACTTGGTCCATGGTTTTCAGGTTTGCTTGCAGGTCCTCTCGCGTCTCTGCTACCACTGCGATGTCGTCTGCGAACCGCAGCATGTTAATTTCTTCGCCATTCACCTTGACTCCTTTGATGCCCAATTCTCGTGCTTCCTTTATTGCCTCTTCTTGATATAGGTTGAATAGTGCTGGCGAGAGGTTGCATCCTTGTCTTATTCCTTTGTTTATTTTAGCTTCTATTTTCAGTCCGTTTTTCATTTTCGCGGTTGTTACCTGATTCTTGTAGGGGTGGGTGATGGATTATTCTTCTGTCGTTGTAGTCTATTCCAAGCGCTTTAATAATCTTGAACATTTTATTCCATTCGACATTGACAAAGGTCTTCTCCAAGTCCGCGAATTCCACATGTATTGTTTACATGGATCAATTTTTCAGCAAGAACTCTCTAGCTGAGAATTGCCTCTCTTGCTCCTCGGTTTTTCCTTAATTCAAATTGGTTTTCTGAGAGGTTTCCTTCTTTTCTTCGGCTAATTATCCGAGTAAGTATTTTCGATGCGCGATAAGCCAGGTTCAATGTTTTGTGTTATTCGCATTTATCTGCTCTAGGTTTCTTCGGTATTGCAATCATTACACTCTTCTCTAAGTCCTCCGGTAGTCTTCCACTGTCGTAGATATCTTTCACTATTTCGAATAGGGTATCTATCCTTTGCATTTGCCCCGAGTGATTTGATAATTTCTCCGTTTATTTTATCAAATCCCGGTGCCTTATTGTTCTTCAGGGCTTTCACGGCTCGGTCGAATGCACTTCTCAGTATCTCTGGGCCCGTTCGTCTTCTTCTATCACGCTTTCGTCTATCACGCTTTCTTCTTTGATTAAGTCACTTTCAAGTGGTTCGGGAACTTGATCGAGATCTTCAATGTATTCTTCCTTCCATCTCTTCCGAATATCTTCATCTTCTTTCTGTATCTTTCATTAGACTTAGAGATTAGATTAGAGATTAGATTATCGCCGACCCCGGTGGCGGCGGGGTAACGTCCTCGTCTGCCATTTCAAGGGTCACGGGTTCGATTCCCACCTGGGTGAGTTTCCCTCCATCTAGGGCTTGGGTGTTTGTAAATGTGACCATTGTTATCTTGTTAATAGTTCGATGTAAAGGCCAAAATGTGCTGTTTTCGGACTAATACTGAATAAATAAATAAATAAATAAATAAATTAGCATCTCGGGCATTGTGGGATTTTGTTTATCTTACTCCGAATTGTCTCCACCAGTTTATAAGGGGTTTCACAGTTTCCCTTCATTATGTTGCCATTGATTTCCTCGCAGCAGCTTTCTATTCACTCTTCCTTGGCCATCTTACACTCTCGTATGACTTGGTTCCGCAATTTCTTGTAAAGGGCTTCCCCAGTTTCATTTCTTGGATTCGTGTATTGACTTCATTCCTCTTTCTTATTAGAGCTGTTATCCATGGCCGTCTAACTCACGAGTTGTTCATCTGCCACTTTGGTTATGATATTTTTCATTTCCTCCCATCGTCCTTCTATGCTAGTCGCTTTTATTCCCTCTATTTTTCTGTCAATGGTCGTGGTGAACTTTTCTCTTGCCTCCTTTTCGTCCAGTATTTTGTGTTCCATCTGGGTTCCTGTGTCACTTTCTTGATTTTCTTGTAACGTAGTTGGCTGTCCATGATCACTAGGTTGTTATCGCTGTTTATATCTGCGCCGGGGTAGCTCTTACATTGCTTAACTTGGTTTCTGTATCTCGCTCTCACGAGGATGTAGTCAATTTGGTATCTTGCCCTGTCCCCTGACATCTTCCAGGTGTATCTTCTCCTCCGATGTTGCTCGTAGAGGGTGTTTGCCACTATCATGTTCTTCTTGGTGCAGAATTCTATCGGTATTTCTCCCACGGGGTTCCGTTTTCCCAATCCGAACTGTCCCACGCTCCTTCCTCTCGGCCCTCTCCAACCACAGCGTTCCAGTCTCCCATCACACGATTAGGATCTCCTTCCCTTTTGCTGCTCCTTTGACCTCTTCCAGTTGTTCGTATGCTTCTTCTCTTTCCTCTTCTGAATGGCTGGATGTTGGTATATACACCTGCACTATCACTGTGCCTGTTGGCTCACCCTCCAACCTTATCATCAGAATCCTCACACTGTATTGCCTGCGCGATTTGATGACTCTTCTTTCCCACTCCTAGTTGAATATGATGCCCACCCACTCCTGGGCGACGGGGAAGAGCCTCGATCCGAGTCCGATGCACGACCGCATTTCATCTCCCCCCCCCCGCTTGCAGGAAGGCGCTGCCGGAGAGAGAAGGAAAGAGACGTCATTTTCGAAAGGAACACGGGAGAACGTAGTGTTGCGGCCAAAGAGTGCTGCGAACCGAAATCCCGAATATCATGATGGCGGAAAAATGTGACACCACAGAGTCTAGACATCAATCTGCATGATTTGCTCCTCCAAGGTTTTCCAAAAGAAAAGCTTCACCAGTTAAGATTTGAAAATGAACTGCAAATCAAAACCGAAATCATGCAGGTTATTTATAGATTTGTATTCCAGAGACGTCACCAACGTCCTGATGCAGTACGTCAAAATGGGGTCACATTGGCGGGCCCACCATTGAAACGATTTTTTCTAGGATTTTGATAATGTGCTGTATCTGTGGCTTGCACCCATATCCCCAATAATAAATATCATATGAATAAAATGGAGTAACATTTCGTAAGCGACCCTATGCCAAGCAGAAAGTAATGAAAACGATGATATCACTTTCCTCTCGCCCTAGAAGAGCGTGCGCGAAGAATAAAAGGCGTTGGGCGAGTAGCACTGACACTCCGTTATCACGGAACCCGGAAGGGGTTAGTTTGTGTGTTGTTCGAAGTTATCTAAATTTAATGTTTGCTCCGTCAACATCGCATTCATGTCGTGACGTACGATTTTTGGAAGCATATATAAAGCATTTCCGTGACGTCTGTAGGGTGGAGCTCGAATTTACAATAGGCAAACGATTTTTAAGGACGGGGTGTCTGTTTACAGTAAATCCGTAAAGTCGTAATAGGAAGTGATGCCGATTGGGCAAATAGAATGTGAAGTCAGACAAAGAGGAAATGATGTGAGTCAGGATCAACGTAACTAAAGTTAAACTCTCCAATACCATCTCCTTATAAGGTTTCTTTAGCGGATTGATACGTGACATTGCATTGAAACTTGAGCTGTTAAGGATTAATTACACTTTAATTTAATATTAATGCATGCGTTATAATTCTTTTAGCATATCGCAATCCGGAAATATAGACTCCCTTCTCGGTTGTGTACCTGAAGCGGAAATTTTCTGAATTTTCTGTCATGTGGAAAAAAGGTTTTGTAGATGCGGTCATAAGAAGTGTGTTCCTCTTCTTGTTTAATTCAGATCAGAGGAGCAATGCGTACATAGATAACAGGAATATGGCAGATCTTCTGAGGACAGAATTCGACACAGTTGTCAGATGCGCACTAGTGCCAACTCAATTCACCACAATAGGGAATGGGCACTGCCATCTTGTAGGAGTGTTTCCATGGGAGCAGTGGGCAATAAGAGGGAAGCGATTTACGATGAGCTATATTTCAGCGTTGAAGTTATGAGAGATGTCTAAAAACAGAAATGCTATTGGATAAATTACTTGGAACCAGTACACACGTGCAAATTTCTGAGTACAGCATATTGGGATCCTAGGAAATATACGGAATTTGGATTTTAGGCACTTCGATAAGTATCATAAACTCAGATTATCATTAGGCAGTAAATTACGAGAACATTCATACGAGTTTCTAACAGTCGGCATACCACCGCAGTGCAAGTAAGAAATGACATTACTCATTTGACTGAACGGCATATTCAACAGTTTTAACTTTTACATGAATTCAAACAACGATAGAATCGTGAGTTCTTTATTTTGCGTTGAACTACTTCCTACTACCTATTATCTCTATATGCATTTTATGAAAATATCATATAATCCATTAATGTTCATGGGAAAAATGACATCTTAAATCTATCTATTCTACGCTTGAAATTACCTCTCCTACCATTGTACGATGGCGGTAATAATGCACTTTCAACGCCATTGCTAAAGAAAAATCCTTCCAGTATCTGCAAAAAACTTAATTTATAATTTGGCGGTGAGTGAGTGATTTCCAACATTGATCCTCTATTAAATCTAATACGGTACTCAGTTTGTCATAACAGCGTTTTGCAAATCTAGTGCCTCTACGCTGAACGCGATCCAATTCGGCAATTAATCCAACTCCATGAGGATCCTAGTGGTGTATTCTTAATGAGGTTTAACAAGGGATGTACGAGTTCGTATCGTAGGTGGTTCACCCAGGTGAGGTCAACGGCTAAGTATATCACGTCTTCATTTTAATGATATAATATTTTAGTGAGGAATGGGAAATGATCGAGCACATGAGTAACTCTTTTGTCCGGAGTTTTTTTAACTGGTATGCTAGAATAAAAAACGACGTAAAGGCTCTCGTTAACAGTGATAAAATAACACCGAATACGAATTCAATTATATTTTCTGGATTTATTTCAAGTATTTCTGAATTTTAATGGCTGAGCAAAGGTATTTTTATGTTGTGAATAGCTTGCGGCAAAATTTAAATATTATTAAACAGATAATTGTAAGACATTATTTTTTAATCTAGACTCAATAAATATGAAATCCCCTTGATTGTTCCTTACGATCATTTTTTTCTCAATAACCCCTATTTGGTAGAATAATCAATTGGTTGGACATGTAATCTCACTAAGAAAGGTATGCTGGTTTTGTTTTTTTACCTATTTACCGACATTATTTTACCATATCCTCGTAGCTAAAAAATGTCTCCACCACTCTCATCGATATGAGTACCAAGCCAGAGATCCCAGGTGGACACAGTAGGCTCTCCGAGTTTCTCTCAAATTGTAATGAATTTTCGTTTTTCGTCTACCAAAATTTCCAATGACTCTTCCTTAAATTGTTTAGTCTTTTTGACTCCTTAAGACTCTTACTAGCCGAGGACAACGTTTCACTTTAATATTTACCTTTGGTCGCTCGGAAACACATTTGACAATTTTTTGACACCTCTACTCGAAAGTGATAGGGTTTCTTACCGCAATTCATTATTTAAACCCGCTGACAGACGGTCAAATAAAAACTATTTGATTGTAGTTAAATCAAAATGGATGTAATCCAGATTGTAAAAGGTTTTTATGACCACTCGAATCGGATTTTACGGCCCATGAAAAAAATGCGTGCGATAATCGGTTTTATGATTTTTCCCGATGAGTTTCATCTTGCATTTCTTTCGCTCGTCCCACCACCTGTAATGGAGCCGGTCTGATACTGGACACACTTCCTTGGATGCTCTCTTGTCCGCGTAGCCTCTTCCGCCATCCATCCGTCTGCTGCTCCTTTTACCCCTGGCCATACATACCCCGCCGCCGCAGGAACCTACCTTTACCACGGCGTCCAACCACGTGTCCGTCCGCACGTAACACGCCCCCTCCGCTCTCAATTCATGCCTCCAACCTTAGCCCATCCCCCACGGTCGTGGCATTTCAGCTGATCAAATGCGTAGGGAAGTGGAAGGAGAGCCAATGTGCGCGCTGAGTGTTCCTCCACTGGTTTTTTTTTCTTTTCTCCGCGGCCATTTGACCGTCTTTGAACTCTATTTGACGTCAGTCGCGGAGAACACACTCGCAGAAGCACCGCGCTTGTGACCGAGCGAGCGCGAACATTTCCGTGCGTCGCCGAACTCATTATATGCGAAGAAGCGGACGTGCCTCTCCCCTCGTCCCTCCTTCATGTCTCCTTTTGACCGTGACAAACTGGTGGGCGAGAATCAAGAGTATTTACTAGTCATGCATGAAATGAAATTGACTCGCAAAGTTATTGTTGACTTATCCTTTTCTTGCAATTCCTTGCTAAGCAGGAGGACATTGATCGTACTTAAAGATATTGATAAAATAATTGTATGTAAAAATCCAGTATTGTCCAAGTGAATTTTCGAGGAATACCACGGCGAAATTACAACCTCACAGGATTAATGCAATAAAATTATCTTTTGAGACAGAGAAAGGCATCACCATATTGTGCACAGGGAGGTTGAGTGTACGTATTTTGGATAAACACTACCGTTTAATTTCGGAGAAATCATCCCACAAATAGCATTTTATGTTGGTTCATAAATCCACGTCAGGAAAATTGTGTAAGAATTATTTTAAACCAAGCAGATGATGGGTAAAAACACCCATTGACACTCTAGTTGTATCAGAAATGTAATCGCGGGGCAGGTTTATGCTAATGCATTGATTTAGATGTTGCTCATGCTCGCCCAAGGAGTAGTATTGATAAAAAAGTGACTACTTTAATACCGTTGGTTTGAAATGCCAGTCTGATTGATCAAATATCAATTGTTTATGAATAATGACAACTCCTTGTTTTAAATTACGATCGTACTAGTCCTGCTTATCTTCAAAGCAGGAGTTTTTACGCGAGGCAACCAACATCTAAGGTCATTTGAGACGTTAGGGATAGATGGGAGAGGAAGGGTGGAGAGAAACCCGGCGTCGGCATCAGCCTACTATAGTCAAAAGGGGCCAAGGGGTCCGGAGTTCAACGTCCCATCCGACCGACGTCGCACTCACTCAAACTTATCTTTTAAATATTATATATATATATATATATATATATATATATATATATATATATATATATATATATATATATATATATATATATATATATATATATGTATATATACATACACAATGCATATACATACATACACACTAAACAATACATGTATACATACACACTCATATACGTATATGTACACATTTATTTTTTCTGATATATTCTTATTATTTTTCAGATGAATAGAATTAGTAGATGTTTGCCCCTCTCCCTCAAAGTGAAAGTCGATTTCTTATTGCTCCACGCTTCCTTTTCCTTCATAGTTCTGTCTTGAAACTTAAGGTATTTAGGACAACCAGGAAGCAGCCGGGGAAATGTGCAGTTACAGGACCCGCTCGGTGAAATGGCTAGCTGATTCCTCAATATTGAGGTCACGGCCATCGATAGCCACGCGGTTGCGAAATACATTTTCGGGGCGTGATCTCATTCGCTTTCTACTTCCATTACATTTCCATCCCGACCACCTCCCTCTCTCCCCCACCTCCAAAAATGGAGTCCCAGACTCCAGGCTCTCCAATACGCCGTCTCTTTCAGAGCTCTTGGTTCGCATTCACGTGGTAGGTTAGGGTTAGGCGTAGCACCGGAACGCGATGATGCTGTGAGGGTTTTTTTTATATTTGTTACCCCTACTCCGCTCTCCGGCGCTCTTCCTCGCGGTCCTTCGCAGCGCGCCGCGTCATCAGTGACGTTTGGAAGCGTAATCAACCCCGTGAGCAAAATAGATGCGTGCCGCGGGGGTGACTCGCTCACTTCCGAGTTTCCTCTCATCGCTCCTTTCAATTACCTATTCTATTTTATCCATTTTCCTAATTCCGTACAAGCGCAAGCGGAATCATCGGTTTATAATTTTATATTTGAGGTGTCGCGTAAATATACGATCCGCTGTATACATGATCCATTATGAAAGTAATGCGCCCGATTTTATTGTGACAAGATTATCCATGGCAGCGCGGTAAAACCGGTCGGGAAATGTGGTAGGGGGTATGCCCTTCCAACACAGCCGGTCACCAGTTTGCTCCTAGCTGTCCGAGCGAAAAGACTCCGCGTGAAGTGCGTTTTTCGACCTTATAACAGGGCGCGATGGAGCGCCCAGCCACACGCCCTTCATCGTTACCAACTTCCTGGCCCGGAGCACCTGTCCCCGGGGGGGTGGTACCCGAGCCCCCTTATCGTACAGTCCCGGCTTGGCTCCGTGCGACTTTTGAGAGAGCTGAAAGGAAAGCATTGGGACACTGTGGAAAAAATCCAAAAGCATGTTTCAACGTTCCTGAGAGGCATTCCCGTCGAGGCGTTTCCGGTGCCTTCCAGACGTGGTAGATATAGTATGTCTCCGCAAGTGTAACGTTACCAATGCCTGGGAATAGATTTCCAGGATGTTTGCGCTATGATTATACGAGCAAATCCATATTAGTCGTGTTATCGAACTGATTCAATAAAAGGATTGAAATTGAACCACGGTCCTGGATAAACATTGTTTTAAATATCGGAAAGCAATTATTTACCGTCGAAATAATAGGATTTATATGAGGAAACAATTCATTTGAGTAGTAATTACTTGAAGAATGTCTTTCAAATGCTTTGAATATTTAATGTGAACATAACTGGTAGATGGCACGAAACATAAAATAATTTCTGCCGACCATTTTGGCTTCACTTATTTTAATTATTCTTAGGTATTCATATTTTTGGCAGATGTTAATGGATAGAATATGTCTGTATCCAATTCTTTTTCACGAATGTATTCTCTAATTAGCAGAAAAAACTGGCTTCACTTGGCAGTGTGTGTTGACATTAATAATTTTATTGCCATATATTTTCTGCTGTCTTTGCATAGGTAGTTGCTAAAAAGTCCCTATTAGCTAATAGATATTTTAAATTTGGGCATGATTATTGAAAACATTATGTAATTAAAATTTACTTCTTTAGCTCACCGTAACCTCTTCATCTGCTAGGAATCAAACATTCATTCTCCTATGGAATATCTTAACTATGCTGCGCCAAGTTACGCTGCAGCTCAGCTAGATGAAGGATCCCACTTGCCCTAGTTTCACCCCTCGAATTGTGATACATGCACTCGGCTTCTCTCTTCCACACACAAGGATTTTAGTTTTCTTCTTGTTGATGTTCATATTACAAGCTCGTATATTCCCCCACCACTTGGCCCATAGCACTTAGAGTTGCAGGTCCTTTCGTGTTCTCGTCAATACTGCGATGTCATCTGCAAACCGGAGCATGTATTTCTTCTCCATTTACCTCGACTCCTTTGATACCGTATTTTTGTGTTTCTTTTATTGCCTCTTCCAAGTATACGTTGAATATTTCTGGCGAGAGGTTGCATCCTTATCTTACTCCTTTCTTTATTTTGGCTTATCTTTTTCTTCCATTTTTCGTTTGCATTAATGTAGCCCGATTCACGCAGAGGATATGGATAATTCTTCTGTCGTTGTAGCCCAATCCAAGCGTTTCCAGTATCTTGAACGCCTTGTTCTTGCACACTTCTTAACTTGGTTCTCGTATCTCTTCCTGACAAGGATGTAGTCAATTAGGTATCGTGCTTTGTTTCCGAACCGCTTCTATGTGTATCTTCTTCTCGGATGTTGATTGAAGATGGTATTTACTACTACCATTTTTTTCTCGTTGCAGAATTCTATCAATCTCTCTCAGTTGGAGGCTGGTGGCAGTACGCTCCCAACTTTTGCGGAATTCGAATCGTTCGTTTGCGAAACCTATATAACGTGACCTCGCTACTATGCGTCATGTACCGGTTATTGAAATACCGCTAGACCATCATATTTTGCGTGAAACAAGTCAAAACCGGGAAAGAGACTCATAAAATGACCAAGGCAGCTTATAAAGTTAGCGCCATGGGTAGATCGTGTGTTTTGGAGTGGTAAAAGTTGTTTCGGGAGGGTAGAGAAGACTTTGAAGTCGCCGAACGTTCAGGACAACCTTCGTCCTCCTAAAGGGACGAAAATCTTGCAAGAGTGAAGGCTCTGTTGAACTGGGATCGTAGATTAATTGTTCGCATGGTTTCTGATGAATTTGGCATCCCTAAAAGTGATGTGAATCGACTTGTGAGGGAAAACATGGGCATGAGAAAGGCGTGTGCGAAGTTGGTACCCCTAGTGCTCTCAGACGAACAATAAGAAACTGGCACGCGGATCTGCCACTCGACCATGTGAGGGAGGATCCAAATTTTTTAGAAATTTCCCCACCAGACTTCTTCCTCTTCTCCCGTTTAAAATGCGTGCTGAAGGAACGTCACCATGACTCGATGGAAGCGTTACAACAGGCCGTGACGAGGGAGTTAAGCAGCATTTCGTCTCCCAGAAGGCGTACTAGGCGTGGAAAACCCAACTGGCAGCGGTGTGTGGAGGCACAAGGGCGCTACTTGGAAGACCTTTTAATGAATGCAACAATTCTGGCAATACGTTTTTTTTATCGACTCAATCTTACTCTGGGAACAGGCCTTGTAAGCCTATCAGGCCGAGAAGGTTGAGGACGAGTAGCAAAGGTTTTGTTCATGACAGCCTTTTAAAAATGGATGAAGATGGTTAGCAGTCTCTTGGTATTAAGTCTGGTCTTATACCACAAAGTAGAACGCTGATTTTCTACTGAACGTTTCCCTATCTTGAGATTAATTTGATGGCCGTTCAGGAAAATATTCTTGTTTAAATTGAGACTCACGTAAACATAAGGAAATTTCAAATGGCGAAATCGTTGTGATAACCAACAAAACATCTTATCTCATACTCGAAAGAGTGTAAATTTTTTTTTTAAGTTAATCTACCGGTTAAGGTAGGTTTTTGGATGGACACAACTACCAAACAAATATTTTATTACTCCTAACAAAACACAAAATCCATCATCCTACTCTATATCAGGTCCCTCTTCATCTCTGAGTACTTTCTTCCTCCCTTCATCCTGTCCAATATCCCTATCCTGTTCCTTCCCTTTCCTCTTTTGCCAACATTCTACCCTCTATCACAGTCTTCAACATCCCACTGCCGGTCAACACCTCCTTCATCCACTTTTCCTGCCTCCATAGGATTGCTCCCAACTAACCCCTCTCTTCGCCCACCATACTAAGTACTTCCTCATTTGTTTTCTTCTCTGTCCATTTCACCTTCTCCATTCTTCTCCACACCCACATTTCAAAAGCTTCCAGTCTACCTACGTCTATCCTCCTGCTTCAATGACCACGTTTCCGCGCCGTACATAGCTACGCTCCATATCAAAGTTTTTACGAGTCTTTTCTTAACATCCTTACTCAACTTCCCCGTCATCAACTCCTTCCTCCTTGTAAAAGCCTCTTTGCCTAGCGCAATTCTTCTCCTTACGTCCCTACTACTTTGACCGTGTTGGTCCAAAACACTGCCGAGATACGTAAACTGTTCTACCTGCTCTATTTTTTGCCCTCCTATTTTAATGTTAAGCTTAGCCTTTTTCTTTCTAGAAAATCGCATAACCTTTGTTTTATTAATATTGATTCAGAGTGTAAATATTCATTTTAATTAAAAATAAGGAAGTGTTAAGTTAAGGAAGTGGGGGCCAGAACTAATCAGGCAGGCGCCAGGTTGTACAGCATTATCCATGCTCGATGTGAGATTTCGGCGGCCGCGTCAAGCCCTGCTATTTCTAAAACGGAATGCTCGCCAGGCCATGGCATCGTTCGCTATCCAGCCGTCACCTTTTTTAAGGGCTTCACTAAAGCGTGCGGCCGCGTTCAGTTTTAGAAGTAGTGTAAATTAAGATGGATTTTTACTATCAGCCAATTTCACGGTGTAAACATCTTACTCATATATTATCTGGAAATTTATTTATATATTGATGCGTAGGACCTTTGATTGAGGAGTATGCGCACTGCCAAAAGAAGTTTTAAACAAAAATTATGTGAACAAGATTTGGATTTAACATTACCATTCAAGTAGCTGGGACTTGTGCAACTCAAATCTTTCATTCATACATGTCATCATGAGTGTTTATATTATTTCTAATGTAAAATAAATAATTTTATCCAACATTAACAATAAAATGACAAGTTACAGGAGCATATCGCGGGTGGACAAGGAAAATTCTTGAACCAGAATCACAAGTACTCATGTATATTGTAGTTGGAAAAATAAAATCGAAAGTTTGTTTCCTTGCTAGTCGCTGGTTCTTTTCTATCATTATAAATATTAGTGGGCTGGTGCCAATATGGTGTCACCTAACCGAAATCGATATTACCTTCCAATTATGAATGCTGTCTTAATGGGCCTTTGTTTTTAAGCTGTACAATTTATCTTTATTAATAGCCCTTTGAATTTATTGCCTTTTAAAGGTTTGATAACATTTCAGACGCATGATTCATACTAAAAAGCACATAGCTTGGGACTGAATTACGTTGGGACTGCACTCGTATCTCTGCTCCAGAAGGATTTTGAAGCCGTGACTTTTTGGTTAGCCAGTGAGCATGTTGTCTATGTGACACATGTGAATGACTAGTTAATACTAATATTTTCCCATTTATTAATGCTAATTGTTGGGGTACAATTTCCCACTATGAATTTTTACAATATTAGAGGTAGCTGGGGATCGAGATGGTGCGGGGGCTAACGTACTGGCTTCCCACCCTGAGGGCGCGGGTTCAAATCCCGGCGGTGTTGAATATTTTTCAGAGGTATCTCGATCCCTACTTGAGGTGCTTTGTGGAGGGCACTTTGAGTGAGTACGGCGTCCGTCGGATGGGACGTTAAGCTGCGGACCCCTTGGCGCCTTTCGTAAAGAGTAGGCTAATGCCGACGCCGGGTTTCTCTCCACCCTTCATCCTTTCCTGTCCATCCCCTATGGCGCAAATGACCTTAGCTGTCGGTCGCCTCCCCTAAAAACTACTACTACTAGAGGTAGCTCATGTGGGTATTGCACTGGGTTACTGATCAAAGGGTTCCGGTTTGATTCCGGATGGCGCCTCTTGACAAAGTCAGCTTCATCCAAGCAAGCTGTGTGGGTTTTCCGGGCACCAAACATCTCCCGAGATATCGCAGATGGCATAAAATGACCTCTGCCCTGATTTGCCATGAACTTTATCCAACTCGGCTTTGATCTCTTTCGGTGTTAAGCGTTAAATGGAAGCGTTTGACCGCCGCAGGTAGCTAATTTTTTTTTATTTTTCTAAACAAACAAAATTTTGTTGCTTCAATCCATTATGAAAATGGAACCACCCAATGGATATTTTGCGAGACACTCAACGAGCGCCATCTCTTGGATTTTCTAAGGAATTATTGAACGACCCACGTTTTTCAAAATTTAATTCATCAAGGAATATATCTTTTAGTAAAAATAGGTTACAAAATTTTATACTCATTTTATATCAATGAACTTCATAGATTACGACGCATATTGTTCAACGTTAACGATGTTTGTACCCCCACTCTAAATTCTGCCCTTATTTTTGGAACTATGAAAATAAATGACACATATCCCCCCATAATAATTGCAGTAGTTTTTAGCAAAGTAGTGAATAGTTTTTTGATGAGTATATCACATATGAGAGACATTTTAGGAGTTGTCTATATTTTTTATCCGCTCGTTACAACTTCTCTAATCTTGTCATTGTGAAAACGCATGTACCGAAAAGGTCATTCATTCGTTTTTCTCATCTGTTCATCCTTCAAGTTTATTTATTCGACTTGTAGAACATATGACAAAATGTGCGTGCATGAGAGCAAGGGTGCCATGTGGCAAAGTTCATTTTTAACGTAAACATCCTGAAGCTTGGATCTCCTAAGTTTTTTAGCACGTGACACACGAGCGACGCATCCTCTTGCCAAGATTTCATATTCCTTACACATTCCTAGATTAGAAAAGAGCGACGTAAAGATTTTGATGGAGTCAGCACATTGATTTCTAAACATTGATGATACTTCTATTGATAATTATATAATTTATCAAAAATTAATAATGTTATGATCATATCGTAGTCGAACAAAACAATTTAAGTCCATTCATAGTTTTGTTCGACAAATGAAACTGAAATTTTGTTTCCTTGTTAGTTACTACTTCCATTCTTCATTAAATTATATTAACGGGTTGACGTCAAAATGCCAAATAAAATTTTCAGTGTAATTTATGAGTTTAATGGTTTCAATATGCCAGTTAAACCAAAAATTTATTAAATCAATACAAATGAATTAAGATGGAGGATTTTCCCTTTGAACTGGCTATATTAGACCACCGGATTCTTCCTGCATTATTTTCTCCATATCTAATCGTAACCGGAAAAACAAGAATTGACGTGAGTGAATTTCCTTTTACAATTAATCCTAAAAATTTTCCCATGACTTACCGTCTTGAACAATCATCTCCCTCCACTACTAGTCGTAAGCGTCATAAACATTGCTTACATTTTCCTGTTATAACGTTTATTGAATAGGAGCGCAACGGTATCTTATTTGAAATGCTATTTTATTATGTCTACCTTCGTGATTTTCGATAAATTTTTCTGGATAATAATTGTTTTAATATGTTTATTACTGCCACTGCTACATTTGGAATATTAAAAAAATGATGAAACTAATTTTTTCTCGGAACATTGTTCGGTAATTAAGCTTTAAGTTAAATATTTTATTTGAGATTAGATAGAGCTCGCGTCGAGTTTTGGTGAAAATGTTAAACGAGCCCCAGTAGCCGGAATAAAGTAAAACCTCTCAGATTTGCTCGAGGGACAAATTAGTTGAAAGTAAATTTTAGATTACTGCTATGGGATTTATGGAACAAGTGTATGACCTAACACCAATGAACTTCCGGTAAATATAATTGCATCCTGTCAAAAAAGAACCAGCCATTAATTGCGAGGACTAGAATCATTTGCTTGATTTCCCACGCACAATTATAGGATTCCAAAGGATTAATGTATATGACTGTAATCCAAGTGTTGTGTAATATTATTTATTTGCTAGAAAATGGAAAATCTGTAAATTTTCGGTTTTTAGAATGTAGATACAACGCAATTTAATATGGTGCAACTCAATATCATGTCATAAATACTTTGGGATAGTCCGGTGGTTGGAGCGTTTGGGCTGGTTACGAGAGGACCCGGGTTAAATTTTCAATCTTCGAATACTCTACGCCTCACCATATAGATATGTGGTTTTAGGCTACCAGCTTTTTAGAGAGCATACGACAATTCTGGGAAAGTCACTGGCCTCTCTACTCTGATGTGTGAATTATTTATGCGTCCCATATGGCCTTGTACTAGATTTGGATAAAAAGTATCGGGAAACATTTCGGAAAAATATATTTATTTAAGGTACCTTCTACTTGTACAATACCTCAGAATTCTTCACAGTACATCCCTTGAGCGTCGGTGCACTTTTGCAAGCGTCTTTTGCACGACTCGAAGATTCCCTGGAAAGGTGAACTCCGGAAGGCCCTTCAGGGTGCGCGTTCAAGCCTCTTTGACGGCACTTAGGGTCCAGTAGGGTGATGGCACTCAAGGTGGTATCCTTTGAGGAATGAATTCACTTTTGAGAATTAGGAAATAGTGACAAGCTAGTGACAAGTCAGGTCTGCAATGGGGTTGGGGAATCGTCGCAATGCCAGTACAAAAGGTCTTCTCCAGCAGATACTCGACTCTGCTTACGGTCGTCCGTCAAGGCCCTCGGGATGAGTTTAACACAGATCTTTCGCATCACCAAATTGCCAGTGATAATGGCAATGATGCCAGTGATGCACTGTCATCTCGCCAATGACAATGCGATCTGTGATCACTTAACCGATGGTCTGAATTCAGCTCTTCACTCACACGTTGCACGTTGACGTCAGTTCTTGACGTCGACGACTGCCTAGAGCGGGGCTCGTCCTCTCCACTCCATCTTTGAGGAGGTTGTGGCACTTAAAAACTGCAGTTTGTGACATGCTTTCATCCATAAACTCTTGGTGAATCATGCATGATGTCTCCGTACCCGATATCCGTCGTCAAAAACAAAATTTGATGGCGTGCCGCTGTTCAATCGTTCGCTGCATTTTGCGCTTGCACCGAGTCCCTCGACACGGGTCCACTAAAAACACGATGTAGCCTAAACGAACGCTCGCAGGCGCTTGGTGCCTGTTGAAGGTCACACCTCCCAATACCGAGCCTGCGATTTTCCTACGCGGTTCGAAGTACAGTCACGTCATGAAAAAATTGTTCCTGACACTTTTTGCACACACCTTGTACAGGGTTCGTCCGGAAAATAAGTGTACTGAGCTCAGGAAAAAAAATTTATTACACTTTTACATATCTTAAGCTAATATTCCTCAAAATAGGACCCTTGTGAGTCGATACACTTGTTCCAGCGGCGTTCCCATTCCTGGAACGCTCCCGCGAAGGCATCATCGGGAACCTCTCGAAGACTCGTCGTCGACCTCTTCTCTGCCCTCCACGAACATCTTGTGCCACCGAAAGATCATGTTTCTGGACATGGCAGACTCCCCGTAAGCCTGGTTAATCATACCGACAGTTTCGGTAGACGATTTCCCAAGCTTTACCGCAAATTTGATGGAATACCGCTGCTCCAAAAACTTCGGCATCGCGTTCCGTGACGTGGGTCGAGCGTGGAGGTTCGCGTTAACAGAGCTCCTCACTACACCACAGCTCAGAGCCGACTGCCTTTTTCAGCGTCGCTTGCCAACATACCCCCCTCCAATCGCAGCCCGTCAGAGCGGTGCTGGGCGCGCCTGGAGCGGCGCGCCCAGCCCAGGAGTCAGTACACTTATTTTCCGGACGAACCCTGTATTAGTATAGGTGTGCCCTCACTTTTCAAACTCGGATTCGTGACTGTAGTCTTCTGAACATTAAATATTTTTATTAGTACAGTATTTTTGAAATAATTCTTGCAAATTGGGGAATAAGGTTAAGGTAGTAGTGGATATTCCTCAACTCTCAACTTCTTTTCCAAAATAAAGGCCACTTAATATGATTTAATTTATTCCAATTCTCTTATCGTCCATTAGTATTTTATGAACTGACACCTGGACTTCCTTCCTTTAACAATTTTCCATGCATATTCCTTTTAATCTCCTTGTATTTTTTTATCTTCACTTTAAGATTACTGCCCGATCTATTTACTTCCATAAATCACGAGCCTCACTAAATGCGGCTCAGAATACAAAAATTACACCAATAACCGAGCATATCAGTAATCTAAGATTTCAGATTTGAGGAAATACTACTCAAAATAATAAGGTTTTTCGAATTTGCAAATTATTGCTAGAATAAGCTAAGTTTTTTTAGATAAATGTGTTGCATATTCATTTTGTACTTCTGAATGCCAGTAGGTACCCTATAAAACGCGGGTCAAATTTGATAAGGCTGACATGGACCGAAATTGTCTGCGCCAAGCGTCATTCGATATCGATTCTGGTTCTAATCGATGCGTCCTTAAGGCACGTGGTCCTGCGTCTTTAACCCACTTGGCTACACACGCAATTCGCTACTTTTAAGGAGCGAAGTTCCCCGAGGATTGATACCGTTCACTTCTTTGACGCATGAAGGCGGCATGGTCAGGGTGGTATGTTTTTTATATAAGATAATAGGACTCGATATGACCACAAGCCTCAAACGCCGCTGAAAAAAAGTGTAATGCTTGGCATTAATGACAAATATGGACGAACGATTAGACAAGGCCAAAAACGTATGCTGTTAAAAGTTTTGGTGACAGATTTTCAGTCTTAAGTAATGGCCGCCATAATTGTTGCAAATATGCGGTGAAATATCGACATAACCCTGCGCCAGAGAAAATAATTCCAACTGTCAGTAATGAAGAATGAGGGAAGGTGTGTTTGTCGTTAAGGACGGAAGGAAGAGGGAAACCCTCGGACTGGCAGTGTTTTACTGGCCAATGGCCTCCCTTTTGGTATGGTGAGCGTCATCTTCCGCTTTTTTTGCACCCAATTCCAATCTTTGAACGTCCTTCACAATGTCAAAAGTGAAGAGGCGGGATGTGGGAGGGAGAGATGACTAAACGAGGACTGGGCGAGGTGTCTCACCTTTCTCCCTCGCCTCCCTCTTACTCAGAGCATCTGAATGCACGATAGCGGTAAACGGGTACGTGTCGCAAAAGCCATTCGCCGACCGCAGGGCGGAGGGGAGGATGAATTCTTTCGAAGGACTTCTCAAAGTCGCCCGCCGCCACCCTCTCGGAGGCTCCCCGCGTCTATGTAACTGCAAAAGAATTTTACCTGTGCCGGGCCTTTTTCCGGGGCGGGCGATCCTTGGACAATGCGGGCCCTTATATTACTGGGATGGGCTCGAAGGAGCAATGATATGGTGTCCTCATCCTTTCACATGACTCGACCACTAGCAGATTGAGTTCTCTCCTTCACTTTCTCTGCCTTCAATTTCCTGCTCCTAGTTATTGGGTATGTTCAGATCATATGATGCCACTTCGGTGTCCACTTTCTTTCTCGACGACTGCCCTTAACATTACCCTAGTTTTATCAATTATTACAGTAACATGTCACTAAATGTCCTTAAACCAAGTAATACATATTGCAATAACTCGTTCTTTAGCTCCTTTTACCGTTCATTTCATCCTAAATACCAATTTCTTTCCTCCCTCTCCATCACTTTCACAACATTCTCCCCTCCATCATTGCATCTTCAGCATCTATATCTACATAATACCCCGCAAGCCGCGGCAAGGGTGTGTGGCGGGGGGTGTTAGGTCACCACCCGTAAAAGATAACAATACCACATGCAAAAACAACAACATGGAAAACTACACCCACAGCAACGCTCACACTCATGCAAAAATCCCTTCATCCAACACTCATGCAAACACATATACCTTGAACCAACAAACAACTGCACCCCAGGATGCAGCACGAAAGCCAGATAACAACACGCAAGCCAGAATATGACAAGCGAGAATGCGAAACCCCTCCACCACCACCAGCATCCCATTGTATCTTAGTATCTCCTGCATCCACTTGTCCTGCCTTCTTTCAAATTCTCTCATTAACCCTCTTTCTTCCCCTAACACGCCTTCAACTTCTTCAATCGTTTTCCTTTCCGTACATTTTATTTTTTCATTATTCCCCGCAGACACATATCAAAATCCTCCTGTCTACGCTTATCCTCCTCAAGGACCAAGTTTCCGATCCATACAAAACTACTATTCGTATTAAAGGCTTCGCTATTATTTACTTTTAATCTTTACTTTTGATCCCTTTCATCAACTTTCTTCTCTTTGTACGAGCTCTTAAAAGCTTCTTTAAAGCTTTTTTTAACGTTACACAGTTCTTATTTCAGCATTCTTACTACTCTGCTAACTTTCTACTGATGCACTTCCACAAAAGTGTGTGTGTTCTACCTGCTCTGATTGGTGTCCCTCAACTCAAATGTTTATTTTAGCCTACTTGTTTCTTAATAATCTCATTGCTTCTGCCTTATTCTGATTAATTCTCATCACATACGTATGACAATAATTCTGTAATACGTGCAAACAACGATGGTTACACTTTGGTTGAGTGTACGAGCTAAACTAAAGCTTGATCATCCGCATATGTGATAACATTGAACGGATATTGCTTTTTTTTCAATTAGGCCCCATGTTTTTTAGGTTTAGTGGATCTATGCAATCCAAGAGGAAAGGGAATTTGCAAAATTAGTGGAGTAAAGTACCAGATTTACTTTTGTTGATTCCAAAATTACCGCCCGCTTGAGTAGTTTTCTGAGGCGTCGTTCATTCAACTTTAAACGGAAAGATTTTGCAAACATTTGAAAAATGCTTGTTTCAACACTTTGGCTTATTTGGCGTCCCTTCTTGTATTCTTCTCTGCGTCCGCTATTTCGGCTTTCTGAGGCTTGGGCGATGGAATGGGACATGCATGCATTTTGAATGGCTCGACGTCTAAGTGATCCGCCCAAAAGAAACGTGAACTGGTGCAATCTGGCTGCCATGGCGCGCACTATGGCCCGTCACGATAACATTGTATAACGTATACGACAACACACATTGATCGTGTGCGGTCCCTTGTCCTTCTTACCGATCGTAGAAAAACTGTCCGAGTGAAATTTAGGAAAAACAACAGTTCCCTCTGTTTTTACCGAACATAATGGATGGATCCTTCACCATGACAATGCACCTGCACATTCAGTATTGATTGTTCACTAGTTTCTTGCAACAAATTCAATCACCATCATTGATCATCCTCCTTATTCGCCAGATCTCGCCCCCGGCGACTTTTTCCTATTCCCAAAATGCAAAAATGTAATGAGGGGACATCATTGGGAAAATGTGGACACAATAAAGCAAGAAGCGACGAGAAAACTAAAAAGCATAACTACCGAGGACTTCCAAGGGTGCTTCAAACAGTGGAAAAGAAGATGGAATAAGTGCATTGCAACGAATGGAGATTAATTTGAAGAAGATAAAATCGATGTAGACTAAATTTTGCAAAATACAGTTTTTATTTTTTTTAATGAATATTTTATATTTCATCAGTTCGCGTATTTATTGGAGAGGGTAGTATTCATCAAATCTCTACTAACGTTTCCGTTATTGCTCATCGAAAAAGTGCCGGACAAACGCATTTCGGAGGTTACACCACCTTGCAATTGACGAAAGCTGGCGCCACTTCCATCCATTGAAAGTGGGCGTAAAATACACATTAAAGTAGTGATCGCGGCATCCACTTCCCTTCCGTATCAATAGAGCGTATTCCTGTTAAGTGCATGCCTCTCTATTTCCGTCAATTAAAAGGGACATCCTGCATCTCGTGGAAGAGCAGTTAATATTGATGAAGAGCCCTTTTGGGCAATGACATGGATTCGGGAGCTTCGAATTACCTCCTTGAATACTTTGGTGCAACTTCACGTGATCAACATAAATGATGTGAGATTTTCAATACATTATGGCCTTACCCCAGCAAAAAATATCAATAAATGACTCTACTCCAAGAACTACAAATTCGTTCTCTTCTTCCTCAAGACAATTGTACCAAGAACTTACCCTATGTAAACATGAACTTTCTACAGCAATCATCCATGTCCAATGCATTTATGGAACCCTAAATATCAAAAATATCAATCTGGGGCCTCTTTACTAAAAAGTTACCATGAGTATGCGGGGATATTTATGTGAATTTAAGAGGCAATTCACTCTTTAGGGACAATAAAACATAAAAATACTGATATACACCTCTGAGTAGCAAATTCAATCCTATTGGTGCTAACAGAAGGGATAAAGATATTGTTTCAAAATTTATGAATACTTAATTATTACTATAGCATAAAAATAATAATGGCCAAACAGGTGCGCTATGGTTACGGCTCCGTTAGGAAATATTAATTTCTCATTTATTCAAATATGAAATTATTAACTATTAATATTCAAAATGGGGATGGAAAAGTCAGGGAAACTCGATGCCAATTCTGAGGTATTTAAAGAAGTGAATGAACCTGGAAAAAAATTGGAAGAGAAACCTTTGTTTAACAGGAATCATTTCACGGGAAATGAAAGTTTTCAATAAAAACGGGACAAAATTTGAGAAAGATAACGTAATTCGTGAAAAAAATTGATACCGGAGAGTACAATGCATTGATCAGAAAATTTAGCAGTCCGTCCTTTAAAGAAAGGAGCACCGTGAGCAATATCACACTTTTTGTCAAAATATTAAGTGAATTAACACTCTACTTCTGGGGAATCTGGTATCACTTACATATGCCAGGCCAATCGGGACTGAAGAATCGTTGGCTTACGTTAAAAAAAAACCATGGAAGCCGAATGTTCTACGTGGATTTAGAGAGAAATGCAATTCCTTTTAATTTTTACGACTCAAAAGTCTAAGCGTCCACGAACACACACACACATATACATAAACATATATGCATATATATATATATGGGTCGCGGTAGTCCAGTGGGTAGAGCGTTGGACTGCTGACCGGAGGGTCCAGGGCTCGATTCCCGGGCAAGGCACTCTGGGCACCTGCAGCTTCACCCAAGCTATGTGATTTTACAGGTACCAGATCTTCCTGAGAAACCATAACCGGCACAGGGAAAGGAACTGGCCCCCCTACCCTGATGTGTGAACTTTCACACTCCGTATAGGGCTTAGTACTGGGTGATTTCTACCATCACCTACTAAACCGACCTTCGGGTTGATTACTGTGTTTATGGTTTATATATATATATATATAGCGATTAGAGTATATATATATATATATATATATATATATATATATATATATATATATATATATATATATATATGAAGGAATTATTTGGCTTTAAAAGTTCGAACCCTTGGCGGTGGTCGGATTTTGCTTCAAACATTTGAGCAAAGGTTGATGATGATGGAAGGATCTAACAATTGGTAAATAGCGATATGAGTAGTTTCGATTCAAGTTTAGCATTTAAATTTTCTGGGCTCAATATCGAATTGAATGTGAAAAATAAGCTAAATATTTGCGGTTGTATAGGTAGAGCGTTCTATTACTGACCGGAGGGCTCGGGTTCGATTCCCGGTGCCGCGTCTGGGCACCCTCAGTTTTCATTCATGCTGTGTAATTTGTAGGGTGCCTGATCTTCCTGGGAAACCATAGGCGGCACAGGGAAAGAAATTGGCCCCCCACCATAATGTGTGATTTTTACACTCCGTTGGGTCTAGTATTACGTGAGCTAGCGCTCTGTTGTCACCTATCGAGCCCTTTCCTAACAGAGTGTATACTTTTAAGAATAGATGTAAGGCATATATGTAATAATTTGATTGATGTGTGGTTTATTGTATTATATGTAATAGCTTAATTTTTTTTAATTTATCTTTTTTTTCTTGCTGATTAATGGATGTAAATGGGATGGGGATTCACTTGTTTTGTTAAAGAGATTTGTGTTTTGAAGTCTGGTTTTATGTATTATCTTTTGCGATTATTTGGGACTTATGTGCCACCTGACAATGTCTATCAGCACATGTGTATTTTTAATAATAATAATAATATCGAACTGACCTTCGGATTGATAATCGTGTTTTATTTTGTTTGCACGAGTTCTGGTTAATTGCGGAAAACAGCCGTGGATATCCGAATCTCTTCCGCGGATGCCGAATCGTGGGCAGGAGGTGGTGCCTCTGCCCTTCCATTGCAACCTCCCCTCCCGGACATCATCATCCTCCTCCAATCCCGCCCCACACCCACGCTCGTCACCCCGCCGCTCACCGCCGGCGAGTGTGCACGCTCCGTGGCGGCAATGCCACCGCGACACCCGGACCTCGACCGTTGTTCACGTCACCACGGCGTAAGAGGGGATTCCCCGCATTCATTTATTTATCTGTTTACTCATTAAGTCTCGAGAAAGGCAAAGAGGTGGAGGGAGAGTCGAGAAGAAAAACGAGTTCACACATTCGTAAGCCAAGCGTCGTGGCCTCTTTTAAAAAGCGTTCTCCCCGTGTCGGAGTGATTTTCAGGTCCAAAATCGTTGTCAAATGAAGCAGCCCTTACCCCGTCATCCGGTGCCGACTGGAACCGCAGGCAGAGGCGGAAAAATCTACTGGAATCCTCTTCCTTAGTCCCTTATCTCGGACAAATAATCCGTTGTACAGGCACAGCCGAGAGATGAGGCGACTGATATAATAGGTGTTTACATTTTACTCCAGCGAGAGAATTGTAATTTGGTCCATATTTAATGTGATGCAAATAGGTCGGCAAATAGGTATTTTTCTTCCAGTTATATTTTTTCGATTATTCATTTTAACTGATAATTCTTTGATCATTTTTTCGACTGCTTGTTTTATATCGACCGTCTATTAACGTCCTCATTATTTGCTGTAGCTTTTTTGAAGGGGGGCCCCCTACCGCCCTCCTTCCCTCCCTGCTCTCCCCTCCCTCCCTCCCCCTTACCCTCTTGGAGGGGATAGCAGGGGACAGTCTCCCCTGACTGCCGGATGTTGCATTTGATATTTTACTGGCTTTTCACCCCAGGGGCCTGAATTTTAATCTCGGCGATGGCAGGATTTTTCAGATTCATCCCAAACCCTTCTTGAGTGACATTTGGAGGCTGTGGCGCCTTCCAGATGGACGCTTAATTGTGGACCACTGGGACCCCGTCATTCGTGAGGAGTCTTTCGTAAAATGCCGGTGAAAGTTTCTCTCCACCCTTCCTCCTTTTCCTCAACACTTCAGCTCAACCAATCTATCCCTGGAGCAAATGATGCCAATGATCTCCATTGTGTGGGACGCCAATTATCTCAACTGTGTGTCACCTCCTCTGATTACTACTAAAACATAACTATCTGGCGACCATATAACGACTCATATCTCATAAAAATTGAAATCAGAGATAAAATGACGGCCTTAAAATTGTGATAATATATGTACAATTGATTTAGAAGCAGGAAGAGCTATCGACATTTCCATGCTGCATTTTATTTGTGATAAGAATCTTTTTTTCTCCTTGTTAATTGGATAAATTCTGTCTGTAGGTGGTTGGCGTAATCGGAGATGATGGTATGAATAAATATACATAAATTATTCACCACACACGGAATTTACGTGTTATTAAAGCCATCCAACTGTAGCTCTCCCGAAAGCTTTGACTGCGACTAAATATCATATTTGCACTGCTCTCTGATGTTCCTTTTTAGTTTTTTTTTGTGAAACAACAAGAAATAATAATTTTTCGTCAAGAATATACATTAATCCCTCATTAGAAAGGAGTGAGTTACTTTTCGCAGTTACGATGCATAAATGGGCGAATTATTTTAGAAAACGGTTTATAAATTCACACTTATGTTGGCTGTGGAGAATAAATTACTACCGTTGTCTTTTTGCGCAGTTAATATACGGAGAACGTGAGAGCTTAATTTGTGTTATTGGCCGAGAGGCTGATAATGGGAAGTATCCATTTTGAGCGTAGCATATTAGGCTCAATTATCGACATGAATAAGCTGGCTACTCTTGCCATTATAGCGTGATTTACGTCTAAGAGTTATCTCTGAGCGTTTTTTTTTCTCTTGTAAGTTTTACTATTTGTCGGTGTAGTCATAAAAGTCCGAAAATCTCCTCCTCGGTGAATCCCCAGTCATTTACATTTTTAGTTCCACTTACCGGCAGATTTAAGCAGATTGGGGCAGGAAGGTCGTCCAAAGATTATCGTGAAACCACTGGCAGGCCCATTTTTACGTACTATATGCCATGAATTTTTTCTTCGAATGACGGAGTAAGACCGAGAGAATTTTATTTAGATTTGAAAGAAACTTCTGGAACTTTCAAACAATATTTCATTCGAGTTTTTTTGGGATTTTATCATAGAACTCGTGATAAAGAATATGAAAATCTAAAATTTTTATCATTTAATATTTTTAATAATTAATTTTGGAAGTACGCATTTCAAAATAATCTATTACATTTGGTCTCTTTCGAGTACGGAACTGTAAAAATACTAACATCCTTATTACAGATTCAATCTTGTATTTATCCGCAAGACGAAGCTTTTACACTACATGTCGAAGGGGTTGACTGTCGTATATTTTCTAGCGCTGTCTATATTAAATGTTTCAGTATGTAGTTGATCATTTGATGGTGTTTAAATTGGTTCCAAGAGGTGGCAAAGTGGTTGAATATTCCTACTAATGGAGATTTAAGAAGGTTGACCATCAGAATAACACGGCCCGTACGATTAGAATCGTACGGTACTTAATATGAAACGTCTTTAGATATTTTTATCTGAATGCATATTTGTGATAGAAAAAATATTATTAGTACATTTTTATTTCCCACGAACACGAAATGCATTTTAATCAATAATACGCATTGACAATGTCATTTACATAACCCTTTGGCTGAGGCGTGGTAGTTTCGTGGATAGAATGCTGGGCTACTGACCTGAGGGCCCGATCTCAATTCCCGATGACGCCTTTGGGCACTCTCAGCTTCACCCAAGCTGCGTGATTTTTCGGGTATAAATTGGCAGGGGGAAACGAACTTTCTCCTATACCCTGATGCGCGAATTTCACTCGCTGAATAGGGCTTAGTACTAGGTGAGCTATACCCTCTTCTCATCAAATCGACCTTCAGGTGGATACTGTGGTTGGGTGATACATGACCCTTTAAAGTAATCGAGAAAAATAATGTGTTATTCACGCCTTATCACCATAGATAACCTATGTTAGAGTGGGCATCACATCACAAAAATATTTCCGTGTTCTCCGGAGCATTTAATTTTGTAGGGTTAAATTTTAAAGAAACGAAGATGCGTTTTCCTACAAGCCTGTCGATAGTATTTTTGTGCGATGCCTATCGTGAATTAATGATTAATTCAAACGTGAAAGTTAAGCATTCCAAAACATGTTTTACAAGCAGACTGAATCAATCCTTATTCGGAAAATTTTCATTTCGATGCAGTGCAAATATATTGTATTATGTTGGCACCACATTTCCTTTAAATATTCTCTCTTTTACTCGGTTAAATATGCTAAATCAAAAACCAAATGCCAACTCTCTTTGGAGATAAAATATATTATGTTCTGTTTTCCTATCCATTCGCCTTTCAACCTATAGAGTATACCTTCCGGATGCAAATAAAAAAAATATTGGAAACATTAAAATTTGGCAATATCGCAATTTATCATGCTAGTGAAATCTTTCCCCTTTTTCCCTCTAGATCCTATAGGCGTTGTATTCCGTTTCCCATTCCCTCAATCGGCGGTAGTTTTCTATAGATTGTGGTATGGCCGAAGGGTTAATGTTTTAGCTTATAGCTATGGTTGTAATCGCGAGATGTTGGACGATGATCCAAAGTCACGGCATGCAATCATCTCCTCCTTCGGCCACCGTCTCTCCACGAGGATCCGATTAACCCCTTCGCCGCTCTTACCTCATCTCCCTCTTCAGCTCATCACTCTGTGACTCACGACGGCGACACCGGCACTCAACTAACTCGTGATGTCCTTTCCGGAGTTCGCATTTTAGGTGTCATCTCATCTTTACCAATAAATGCTCGGCAATAATTTTTTTTCGTCAAGAAGAGGATGGTTTTCATGAATCCCATTTGCTCGTGTTAGAGTCTGGCCCGAGTTAGAGTTGCTGATTTTTTTGCGAGTTTCATTGGGGTTTGTAAAGAGGATGAGAGTCTTGGTCAAAGTTATTCAGCGTTGAAAGAGACAAGAGAGGCACGTACTAAGTGATTTCATTTGATCAATGTCAAGGAGTGCAAATCTAAAAGAGGTTCACAGTTTCCTTTGGCGCTAACATCAGTGATGAAATTACGAGAGACATGTTGGGTCCTACTAGCTCTTAATTAAGAAGAACAATCATTAATACTATATTATTCTTGAATGGTGGTCAATATATTCACGCTAACTCATCTTAAGGTCTTTAATCAATTGTACCAACAGCTAAATATTGCGTTCTTACCCGAGTGATTGTCCGTTGCAAACGATTGCCATCTCTATCATTTTCTTAAAATGTAATTCTCCTTTGATAATTAATTAAAAATAGCAATTTTCCACAAAAATAAAATTTAATGCGACCGGTTTCAATGTTACTACATCATCATCAAGTGAAAGTTAAACCTCAGAGTCCAGTATATATATGATTAAAGGCAAGTAAGGGGAGGGTGGAGGAAAAGAGGGGAAGAGGGGGGGGGGAAGGTGGAAGGCAGAATGGGTGACTATGTGAGTGGGGGGGGGGGGAAGAGGGTTGTGGAAGACAAGGTGCAAAGACCCTAGGAGTCCGGAGAGCGCGTCGTGGCCGAATGGAGGGGGGTGTCTCGTTGAGGGTGTCCCACGGTGCGCCGCAAAGCTCTTCGGGCCGCGGAGGAAGAGGACGGGATCGGGGGTTTTTCCCTATGGTCGTGGTCTGGGAACAAGGTATCAATACACAAATAAGCACTGAGTTGAAGGGTAAAGATTGGGATCACTGTATAGTTTTGGACTCTGAGGTTTAACTATCACCTGATGATGATGTAGTAACATTGAAACCGGTCGCATTAAATTTTATTTTTGTGGAAAATTGCTATTTTTAATTAATCATGATATTCCACCATATCACGCCTGAAACGTCTCTTTTTATCCTTTGATAATGTTCCCAGTTTTTCAGGCCAAGGGTAAATCCGTAAAATACATGTAGCTGAAGGAGATCCGCATCGTTGTATTTATTATATGGCAGGATATATATCTGAATTTTATTCTTTGGGTGACCGTCCCTCATATGATGAACGATAAACTCATTATTGTGACAAATTTGCTGACAAATAGCCTAACAAATTTTCCAACCAAAGAAGAAGCTGAAAATATCTTGAAATGCTCTCTGTGATTAGCTTAAGTCTACCCACTATTGATTTAGTATAAATCTTAATAGACCATTGACAGCATTGATTTTTGAGAAGACTCCGTCGTTAACTGTAGAAAGTGTTCTGTGGCGCCGAAGAGCACCGCATTCATCTAAGGAGACTGCCTCGGGCCAAACTATTAAGTTTTCAGGAACTAAAATTACCATTAAAGATTAGTGGCTTAGTTTCGCCGTAACCAGCGACAAATAGAATTCTACGAAACTGCAAGAGATGCCGCGAGACTAATTTTTAACGGAGTCATCCGTTAATGCACATTACAATGCAACAATTTTCATTGGTGCAAAAATCATTCGTTGTGACCGGAATCCTGGTCATAGCGAATAATTTTTTCACTTTGAAAATCGTCGCATTGAAATATAGAATCTTTGCGAAATAAAAATGTGACATACTGGTAAACCCATTTTATATATTGCAAGGAAAATGATAAAATATATTTAACTACCTTTGCCAAATTTCCGGTATTTCGACGTAGATTACATGAAAGGTAGTTTGATAAGCAATAGGATTGCAAGCCCTTAGGATTTCGGTCTTTGGTCCCTCATACAAAAATGAGTTCCTAATTACCATGGCAACGATTTAAAAAATATGCATAGATGCTGGAGGAGACTGGATGATATTTCACGTGATACGTCAACGCTATCAAGATGGTTTGGAAGTTTAATCAGATCGTTTCATCAAATTTCTTTACGTCCCGTTTTTTCCAAATTATTAACTTGCGATTGCGTCGATTCAAGCTACTTACTTACGGTTAATGAATTTGTTTTCAATCTCGGGATGCTGAAATATTTCCTGTGAGTGAAGTCTTTCAACAGGCCAGTGGCTGAAGTGAATATGGTTGACTGCGAGATCTTTCAGAAAATTTTTCTGTGAATCCTGACTTAGTGCTTTTTTTAATGTCACTTTTGAATTAATTTTACGAAATTACTAATGCCTTATTTTTCCGTTTATAATTCCATTTATCTACTGTAAGCTACTTCGTTTTGCAAAATGCGTTACACTAGTGGACTGCCTATATGCAAACTGAGGTGAACCCAGCGTAATACCGAAGCTATAGCCTGTATCATATTATAGTCTGCAAATTGTGTTGGGATGGAATTTCTACTATGCTAAAGATGCCCGATGCTCTACATGGTAGCCGTCCGGAGTAAACGTTTAATTGTAACAGAAATGGGAAATCTTTTATCAAAATCTCCTCTGCAATTCTGCCTCTTTGAAGGAATTATCAGAGGACCTTACTATCTCTGGATTTGCTGAGGAAGCGCTTTGCGAGATTCATATGGGTTAATATTGAGTCATCCTGAATAGGAAGAGAGACATACACTTACTATAATTCCTTGTTTGGAGTGTGCTCTCTCAACCATGGTTATTTCTCAAATTCATTCATTAAACGATTGGTGACAAACCTTTTCCTTCTCTTTTAACCTTTATCTTGCACGATCTTATCGTTCAGCTAGTAGAATATCGCTTGTTTTCAGAGGTAGGAAAATTGATAAGCCTTTGCTAATAAAGTCACCATAAGAGAATTACGTACCTTGTTTCAACTTCCTTTTTCTTGAAATTACATTAATGTCCATGGTAGAGAAGTTGAGCATCCAAGATAGCATTCTTTATCTTTACTTTATATTTTCATTTAAAACAAAAAGAGTTTTCGTTTACAGTGTTAATGATATGCATTTATTTAAGAACTTAGCGTGTAAAAATGTAAATTATAACCATACAATCTCGATGAAATGCATTATCGTTCAGCAGGTGTCTTAAAATTGTGAAAATTATTGCGTTTAATGGCCACTTAATTAAGCCAATCCTTAATATGTTTGAAATTTCTGCATTCGATTGTTCATTTTTTTGCATTAATTATCTCCTTTGCAATTTCCATCAAAATTATCATGGGACAAATTAATCCTTAAATATTGATATTTCTCTTGGTCTCATTCCCTTCAACTCCGCACAGCTAACCTATGCGGTATTAGATAACCTATATTAGCTATTACGTTTAGCCGGTAATAATGACATAAGGTAACGGTCCTAATCAGCTCTCTGTCGTTTCGTAATTGCATTTCTCCAATGCAATGCTGGGAATTACCAATGCGTATCGAAGTATTAAGCAGGCGTGCAAAACATTTCATCTCGGGAAAAACGTTCGCACTCGTGCGTTCGTTGCGCAATACATTTCGCGCGTTTATCCTAACCCCCCCCTCCCCTCCCGAATGTTTACCTGCTATATTGCATAAATGCCAGTTTTCCGGCGGGTCATGTGCTTCCCAATGCATCATGCGCGTGCCTCTCTCGACACCACACACGTTGACAAAAATATTCAAGCAGGCAGTTGATAAGCAGAAGAGCCGCAATGGAATCATTGCTGGTAATTTAGTTATGTATATAGCCTTAGTCCTAAAACAGCACTTTTTGGCCTTGTACATCGGATTATTAACAGTGAACAATGGACACGATTACGAACGCCCAAGCCCTAGCCGGAGATAAACCCACCCAGGCGGGAATCGAACCCGCGACCCTTGGATTGGCAGACGAGGACGTTAACCCTCCGCCACCAGGGCCGGCTAGTCTTTTAGGATTGGCCATAAATGACGAAAGGATAATTTCACAAGGCGGGTTTTTCTAAACTCCACCATCCCGTGCCCATTTTCAACGAGTATTCCTGTCTGGCTGTGCTCTTCCTCCCCCTCCTTTCGCTCTGTCCCTTCCGAATGCTGCCACGTACACATCTTGGGACGTGGGGGAAGGACTTCCGGCAAATGAACGCCGCAGTTTCGCCGCAACTCCCGCGCACGCGCCAGCAGACGCATCCCTCCTTCAACTGTCATTCATTCATTCATTCTTACCCCTCCACCGGGGTCCTTCCTCCCTCCCCACTCCCCATCCTTCCATCCACTGGCCGTTTTCTCACTAGGATCCTTCCCTATCTTCATTCCAAGTCCTACATCCAAGTTGAGGTGGACATGCTACTCTCATTCCTTTTCTTACTTTAATGGGGATGCTCCACGGATAAAAGATATTACCGGAGTTCCTTCCCGTTTCTCTCTCAAATTGATTTCATTGTTCATTTCGCATTAGATATTACGTTTTTACCGTGGTGCTTTCCAAATAATGGCTATCGTGGTGTGACTCGCATCGTTTTAGTGTGTGTATTATTCTCTGCAATAAAAACAAACTTCGGCTTGATGACTATGGTTGCTTATTTGCAAAATTTATGGTATGTCTGCCATGGACTTGAATTGCACAGCCTTTCAGTAGGTTTCACGTCACATTCGACAATTAATTCGAAGATTTATTTGTTACAACCTTGCAATCTGTTTTCCTCCCAGCGCGTCTTTCCGTTTTCTCTCTGAGACATGCTCTCCATTTGTGACGCCTTTATTTTTTTGTCCTTCCCCTGTCCTCCTCTTTTCTTATTTTTACTTTCCCGGGAGTCTTTAAATACCTTCGAGCACATCGAATCACCTGCCTGTTATGCTTATTCCTAGGAGGAGGAATCCTATCCTTGCCCTATCTTCCATAGAACTTCTTCCTTCCTGTAAATTGGTTATTTCTTTGTCAAATTGATCTTCATTCCTTAAGAACATCAAAGTTTCATTGCTTCCGAGCTTTCCTCCTCTGCTTTGTTAGTCCCTTGGGATCACTAGCAAAACAATATCACTACAGATGGATGAGCATATCTTCCGTTTCTTAACGCTCTGGCTAGCGTTTCTGTCGATTACAAATGTTTTCCTGAAGTAGAATGCAATTTTTTTCGGGCTATATTCTTTACGATCTTTCTTAATTTTTCAATTGCTGATGGTCCTGCATCTCAATAAGGTGCAATCTCTCCTTATGGTCTGTTCCTTCATCATTCCATCCGCAGCGGACGATATATGCCTCAAGTTTTGACCTTCTACGCTTCAGATTGCCATTAATGCCATTAATGAAGTGTGCTATCCTGATGCGAATGAGTTTATTCATGTAAATCAATCGCATGGTTGTCTATGGTTTCCTGGATTCATGGAATTTCCACTGGACCATTGAGGCCTTAGATGGCATAGAGCACCCTTATTCTATTCCTTTCTTCTCCTTCGGTACCAGAACCGCCAACCGATACCCTTTTCCTGCCATCTCTTCCTGTTCAAATTATGAAAACTTTCTCTCCTCTTCGACGAAGGCAACAACTTTTGATTGCTTTCACAGTGTTCTCATCCCAATGAAAACTTTCAGAAGTGGTCTTAGTTATGCTTCTCTTTTTCCTCATGGTCAAACTATTCTTTGCCGAGTAAGTTCGTTCGTTCAGTCATCTGGTAAGTTTTGTTCAAGCATTTTTAAGACGTGTGCAGAGTTGTAATCTTAACTGATTCAGCATATCACATTTTTCTGCTCTCTTCTTCATCGGTACATAAACACCATGCCTTAAGCTATTACCTGAATGCATTATGAAACGCCATGAAGATGCTGTGTGTTCGTTGTGCGGATGCCGCATGCAAGAAGGTCGCCAATGATCTGACATGAGCTGCAGTCTTCTATTTTTTGTTATTTAAAAAACACATTTTATTTATAATTCTAGTGGTGCAATTTTTATCATAGTACATGATATAAAAATAATTTAGACAATCAATACAAGGCAAAATTACACACTATCTTATCATTTACCATAGTGATATAATCTTCACAATATACAATAGTGATACATACTAAATACTTATAGCTGGAATACTCATTCTGGTCCTGCTAAACCAGTCAGTTCTGGCTTGACAGCAGGTGCCACGTAAACAAAAATGATAGCTTAAAGTGTATGCAATTTTAAAGCTACATATATATTATTGGGTCACGTTTTGTTCCGAGCCCTAATCCATTCTGTATAATAGCTAGTCTTTTATTCTCCCTTTCACAGCATTTACTGACTGTAATATTTTTAAATATTTAGGTATTTCCTTAAAAATTAAAGAATTACTGCGAGTGATGGTAGTAATACAGCGGTCGAGACAGCAACGGTGATTTCGGAGCAGGCGTGATAAAAGCTGCTTCAACGGAATTCGCACTGAGATGGAGAGTACAGCACGGCAATCAACGCATTAATCCTACGACGAAAAATGCATCAACTTCTTTTTGTTACTCCCATAATGAATGGGAGAATATATGGAAATCTGATTTAGGAATTGAGAGATAACTTCTCGCTGCAGATAAAGAGATAAGTAGTGTATATAAATGTAAGAAGTCACTTTATAGAACATCATACAAAATGGAATCCTATGTGAAGTACTATATGAAAAAATCTGTCCGTAAGGGAAAAATGAAGAGATGCAGGGTACGTATGGGAAGGGATATCCTCTATTGAATTCAGAATCTCATGCTACTAGCTTGCGAGATTGCACGGGTCATTGCAATAGTTGTAATTACAATATTAAAATTCACATAAAATCAGTAAAAGCCTAAAATGTAGGAATTTGTGGAAACAGTTGTTCTTACAGTAAAAGAGAGATTAATTAACACATTATAAGCAAATCCTGCAGAGTAAAGGTGGGACAAAGTAAGGATGTTGTTTAATTCATAAACGAGTCTGTTTGTTATCACATGAGGAGATGGATACATCTCTTAAAGTTAAAAATTAGAACGCATTCAGTTATCAGCGCCATTCACTGACTTTATCATTATATAATATACACGCGATTTCTTTCGCTTTTGATATGCGGAAAGAATTCCATGTCCTATATCCATAATATAGATAGTTATTCATATTTTATTTAATTATTTATATTCTAATAAATTCAAAATTTCCAAATGATAGGAATAGTGAAAAAATATTGTTGATAGACCAAATAAAATAGCAGAAGGGTCAATTGTTCTTGTTTAGTCCTTTGGAGAAATTATGTAGCTAACGGGAGAAAGACAAATTATGCTAGGCTGGTGATCTTACAGGAGCATAATACATTACCTCTCTAATTTTATCTAAGTGCAATGACGACAGATGAACCACTTCACATAAGATAGCATTTCGAGACAAGTGACCGAGGATGACTAAATCTGCATTTGGTTTTCAGCGTGGGTGGGAACAGCGGAATCTACTTCTCCGCTCGAGATTCGTTTGGCACTGATAATTAATAATACGTGACTTGACGCACCCGCAGTTATGAGCCGGCAACGATCATTTTCCTCTCATCTCCATTGAGAATTGTTGAGTTTTCACTCAAGGACCAACCTTGCTTCGTACGTGGTTTTTATAAAAAGTATCGGGAAAAATTCCGAAAAAATAGGTTAACTTCAGATATGGCTACGATTTCTCAAAATTCTTTCAAGTACATCCCGCGAGCGTCGAAACACTTTTGTTTGTCAGGTGCTTTTCTGCCACTCGAAGGCTCCCTGGTAGGCGTAAGATCCTTAAGGATACGCGTATGAGCTTTTTTAACGGTACTTAGGGTCTCATGGTAGTGTCCTTTGAGGGAGGATTTCACTTTTAGGAAATAGGAAATAGCCTGCTGGTACTAAGTCGGGAATCTAAGGGGGTTGGGAAATCGTCGCGATGCCGTTACAGAAGGTCTCCGCAAGCAGACACTCGACTCTGCTCTTTGTCGTCCGTCAAGATCTTCGGGATGAGTTTGGCGCTGATCTTTTGCATCGAAAAATTTTCAGTGATAAAATGGTGTGCACTGTGATCTTACCAATATGATCATGCGTACACTTAACTGACGATCTGAATTCAGCACTTCTCGCATATGCCAAGATATATTGCTAACGATGCCTTTTATGGAACCCCTGTAGATACTTGAAATGCATACGTAAGAAACAATTGAGTTTATTCGACGAAGATGTTCTCCAAATAAAGAGTCGAAGCCCTTTACCTTCTAATCGTTTGACTTCTGAAGGATAGAATGTGGCCGAAATAAACAAACCTATGACTACGTGTGGACGTCTTAAATAAAAACGTCTTGTGCGCAGAAGATGATCTTCCACCGTCTCCTGAAATTGGCCTATTCGCCCATAAGTCCTTGTGGATATATTTTTAAGGCTCTACCATATTTATTTGAAATATACTAGTCATTCTTACGAGATATTATTATAAACCGTTCGACTCAAATCAACGGCTGCAGAAATCTATTATATAATAAATCAAAGTATAAAGTGTAATAACATGGGGTACTGGGTCTTAAATTCATCATGAAAATAAATCATTCTCAATAAAGAGATATACGATACCAATATACTATAAAACAATAGAGACATTGATCAACCCTAAGGTCGGTTTGGTAGGTGATGATAGAGTTAAACCCAGTACTAAGCCCTTTACGGCGTGTAAAATTCACACATCAGGGTAGGGGGAGCCAATTCCTTTCCATGTGCCGGTTATGGTTTCCCAGGAAAATTTCGTTTCCGAAAAATCACATAGCCTGGGTGGAGCTGCAGGTGCCCAGCGTGCCTTGCCCGAAAATCGAACCCGGGCCCTCCGGTCAATAGTCTAACGCTCTATCCCTGGACTGCCGCGCACCCACACGAAATATAAATAAATATGTATATAGTATAATGCATTAGTGACCATCATATCGTTTAGTAAGGATATTAAGAAAAGACTCGTAAAAACTTTGATATGGAGCGTAGCTATGTACGGCGCGGAAATGTGGTCATTGAAGCAGGAGGATGTACGGAGACTGGAGGCTTTTGAAATGTGGGTGTGGAGAAGAATGGAGAAGGGGAAATGGACAGAGAAGAAAACAAACGAGGAAGTACTTGGTATGGTGGGCGAAGAGAGGGGTTTGTTGGGAGCAATCCTATGGAGGCAGGAAAAGTGGCTGAAGGGGGTATTGACCGGCAGCGGGATGTTGAAGACTGTGATAGAGGGGAGAATGTTAGGCAAACGAGGAAAGGGAAGGAAGAGGATAGGGATGTTGGACGGGACGAAGGGAGGAAGAAAGTACTCACAGCTGAAGATGGACCTGATTAGGATGATCCAGTATCCTGAGTAGGATGCTGGATTTTGTGTTTTGTTAACAAAATGTTTTATTTAGTAGCTGTGTCCATCCAAAAACCTACCTTAACCGGTAGATCACCTAATAATAATAATACATTACTTTATTTTATGTATCAACAGCTTTCACTCCTTTTTTCTTTATTTAATAGTTTTGCGGGAAAACCACTGAGTTTGGCGTATTTGATTTTTTTTCAAATACCACCTCATACTGATTATTAACTTTTCGACCGCCGCAAATCCAAACTCTTGATGTAAACATGAAAGGTCTTTTTTCAGTAATCCATCGAGTTTTCCGAATTGCTCATTTCTTTTGTTAATAAATTACGCTCTCTGAATCCGCGGTAAATCCACCCAACTTGGTTAATTAATACTGGTGCTTAAATGTATTTCTGTTCTATGACATTCTACTTGGCTTTATTTCAGCAATTATGGGGAATGACGCAAGCTTTTATAAGGATGACAATAGACTCCTTTATGCTCCCATATTTATGTCACTCGCTATGGGCTAAATAGTGCGATGATGAAACGGAATGCGACGCGAGGCGTGACTCACGGAGATTTCGTCCTCCCGTGAGCGCAGCGGCGTGCACGAATGATCACCGGCTTCATCTCGCGTCGACTCCCGCCGCCACGCACACTGCCGGGTGGACTATTTCGCTCCCCCCCCCTCGGGGGGACTGCAAGTGTGCATTGAGTTTTGCGGTGATATACTGAGCCGTGTGAAACGCGAGAATCATTTGGATGACGTGGCCTCGTGTGTGTTCGGCACCGCTGATCGTCGAGGCAGCGTCATGAAACAAAAGGGGTGCGGTGACACTTCTCGAAGGGGTTGTTCTCCAGCAACCTGGAGGGAGGGAGGGGAGGGAGGGAGAAGGAGCTGGAGGAGCGGTGGAAGGTGAAGTCCTCCTTGCGGGAAACTTAAACACTCAATTTAGGACTGCCTCCTCTTTTGGACATTTTCCTTTCGGTCTCAGTTTCTTTGGGTGGATTGAATTATTTATGACGATTTTTATGTTCTGGTAACGCAGGTGGTAATCTCGTTTTCCAATTTAATAAAAAAGTTAGTTTATTACATCCTAAATGACGTGATAAATCTAGATCGTATTAGAGGAAATGAAGTTAATTTTTGAAAGAGCTCTGGGGAAACTTTGATAGCATTGAGTAAGTAGCAACAGATAAGCGGAGCAACCTATGATGGGCCCTCTATTCTTTTCAATTTAAAGATATAATATTCGTATAATTGCAACAATAATTTAAAGAAATTCGTTTATTGCAAAAATAATGATTCTCTGAAAAGAATAGCATTGATTTTTGGTGTTTTGCGTTCTGTTTCTGGGAAGGATTTACGAAAAGTGTTCAAAAGTGATTTTGGATTACCTGGTTTAAATTGAACTTTTGAAATTTTCAGTATAGTTGATGTTTGAAAATTATTAGTTCAATAAATGTTTCTGATCACATGGAAATTACTATACCACACGTTTATGAAATAACTGTCAAATTATATGGAATTAAATTGGTACTGCGATTGCATAATTCTTTTGATGAAATGAAAGCATTGTCTCAAAAATTCTGTAGGATTTTATGATGCGAAAATCATTTCAGAGAGAGGATTATCTTTTTGGGCTTCTTTCCTGTGAGAAATCCTCAGCATGCATTTAAGCGTTTTATTTTAGCAGTTTCAGGAGTTTTTAACTTTGTTATTTCTAAACATTTCGCTATAAACACGGCAGCATTGTCCATATCTGCATGATTTTCGTGCAATTGCAAATCAGTTGATTGAGTTGTTATTTGAGGAGATGCTCGGATGCTCCCTGAGGTTTGCGTAGTTTTTTTTTATTATTTTTTAGTGTTCCCAGACAAAGAAATCATCTCTCATTCCTCCGCTGGATTCGGACCTCTTGGGACGTGGCCTCGGGACATCCCGAGTGCCTTGATCACGCCTGAGCGGCCAAGTCGTGACGCATTCCGCCGTTCCTCTCTGCATCGGCATAACAAGTCGCGACTCCCTCGCGGTTGAGATGGTCGTGGTCGAAGAGGAAATATATTTGTCTGGCTCACATCGGAGGGTGCAGCGACCTTGTCTATCCCCGCATGTTTTGCGGTGTGGCGGAGATAAGGAATAGTGGACTCGGTTCCGTTCCTCGCGGCCGACAGTGAGCGCGATGATGCTCCCACGTTCAGCACGATTCACCTGGGACTGGAATGGAAGGAAAGATTGCGTTTTGAATAACCCTGAGTCCATCCCCATATGCTCAGTGGTCTCTCCTCCTAACTTGCCCATGTTTCGCTCGATTTCAGTCTACTACGCAATTTTGTCGCATCCCATTGTATATTTCCTCCCTTGTCGAATTTGTTGCTCGCCATCTGAGTCGTTGCTGTAAAATCCGTATAACTAGCTGTGTGCAACATGATCCGCATTTTCTGAATTTTGTTTTGAATTTTAAAGGAGAACACTTTGTCTCGAAGGTTGTTTCAATCTTCAAAAGTTATTTTATAATAATATTTCGTATTCAAGAATATCTTTTTACGAAGTTTTTTTAACTTGCGTCACTGCATTGGGAACAATATTCTTTTTCATGAGGATTATAATTGTAAATTCGAATTTATTTGAGGAAAACGTTTGTTTCAAATTTCTCAGGCATGGGAGGCATTAACTACTTGAAAAACTTTCACGAAAACCGATCCAGCAGTCTCTGCTGAGTTAATGGTATAATTTTTTTAATAGATTAACGAGTGCCCAGAACTGGAGTTACTCAGTAATAATTATTTTGTGACTGCGTTGGCTTAATTATTAGTTAGAAGTATATCCTTATGTAAAATTTGATGGGTGGAACATCTTTATGAACTGATGCTTTGACCCCGAAAAGGTGGAATAGAAATTAAGGTAAATATAATGATTTCTCAAAATTACCACAGAAAACTCTCTAAACGGAAATTTAATGTCACAAAGTAATCTGAAACCTTCTCACAAAGCTAATTCATTCAAGTACGTCGAGTTAACTTTAATTTGGAGTCAGAGAGGAGTGTTTCAGATGGATATATGTACCAAAATTAAAAGAAGTTATAATAAAAACACCCAATTCCTTTTAGCAATTTGTTAAAATTAACTCCATGCCAGCTTGTCTGCATGGACAGACATAAAGTCTCAAAATCATTGCTTCATGCCTTTCCATTTGTATCCGAGGCAGGCAGGAGGACGGGGAGAACATAATTGCCGCCGTGATGAAGGTCGAGGAACTCGCAGGGCCCTAAAATGCCACCCGAGGGGTAATAAATAGGTAAAGACATAATCAGCAGTTTTTCTTCTGGTAGGTAAAGCCTACTCGGATGGCCGTCGGAGAAATAGACCCTCCCACCCAAAAACACCGCCGCTCAAAAGTTCCTTTACGAAGTACAAGCCTCCCAAGTTTCTCGAACTCTCCCTTCCCTTTCATCTCCATCTCTCCCTTCCCTTTCATCTCCATCTCTCCCTTTACCAAATATATCCACAAACTATTTCGCCAATTTTATTTTCCCTTTTTGACGCTTTTAGTTCTATCTAGTTTGAATAATAACATGTAAGAACTGGAAAATTGAAATGAATTGAAAAAAGCGAGTATAATATCAACACGCAAAGGAAAAATGTAGCGATAACGATAATCGTTGCGAGGAGATGTACCAAATCTTCTTCGATACCCATTCTGAAACATCATTTCTGGCACTAGCTGCCGGTAAAAAAAGATTTATCACATATCTTGAAATGTGTACATATTAAAATAAGTTATAAATGCCTCTACTTTTAATTAATTAGTAATAATTAACAATGCCTCAACATTTATTATAAATTTTCCCTTCAAAAATCATCCCTTAGTCTTGAAAAAATATTGCAGCTTTGGATGCATGTTGAAATTTCAATAAAAAGCTATCTGTAAATATATTTTGCGAAAAAGTGTAGTGCAATGCTGAAAAATTTGGCTACAGTGATCAGTTCAAAGATAATATGTCGTTTAAGAACCCAAAAAGAGAGCAAATAAAAAACATAAAACGAGATACCTCCCATCATAGAAATGGCAAAAATATGTGAGGTGAAGTTGGCATAATGGGATTGGGATTATGCGGCGGCTAACGTACTGACTTCCCATCCTGAGGACCTGAATTCGAATCCAGGCCGGGATAGATACTTTTCAGTGGTGTCCCGATTCCTACTTGAGGTGCTTTGTGGATGACACTTTGAGGACGTTAAGCTGAGGTCCCCTTGGCGCCTTTCGTTAAGAGTTGGCTAATGCCTACGCCGGGTTTCTCTCCACCCTTCAACATTTCCTGTCCATCTCTAATGGCCTCAACTCTCGGTCACCTCCCCTAACACCACGACTACTACAGGACCTTAATTCGCGACCTCTGTTAACTTGAGTCCACGCTTTGCTTATAATGATAACCTGGACGGCAAAGAATATAGGGGAGACGTCCGTTCGTTTTCGTCTCCGCTCCCGATTAAAGCCATTGCCACCTTTAATCGATCATATTCGCCGCATTCCGTTATGTTTTAGGTAACTAATCGATATCATTTTAATTATTTGGCCTCATGAAATGCTAAAAAAAATTGTATCTACATGATGTGTGATTGCCAATTAATTCACAATACATAGATATATTATTTTTTAAGTTTAATGAATGTGTATATATGTGTTTTTGATATTTTAATTTATGCATAAGTATATTAAGCATTTGATAGTGATGAGGGATTGGAACACGACGTTAGGCGATGGAAGAGATGGTAGTGAGGTTGGAGACCATGGTTTAGGAACAAGAAACGACAACCTGAAGAGAGCAATAGTTCTGCAGGAGAGCTGAATCATAACAAACTCTTGGTGTGGACACAACACAAAAGGCATACATGCGATCGTAAATCTTGTATGGAAAATGACTAGGGATTCAGAAAGAAATCAGATGCACTATGTTTTGGTAAATGTTTTTGCATATATTTTGTAACGATAATTCGGGCAAATGTTACTTCAGTGAAATTAATTTAAAATAATTAGCAACATTATGTGATCTGGGTCTTTTAACTCAGAATCACGGTTATGAGGCCCTTTGAGGTGAAAATAATTAGAGTATTTGAAGGAGTTTTTCTAATACTACGTTCGTATTGACTACCTCGTGTTACAAGTGGACCTTCCAGAAAATGTCAGCAAATATGGAGGATTGAATTTCTGGAAATCACCTGCCCTCCAAACCTAATAAATCTTAGGGTTGTTTGCAGGTTTTAATGGAATCTTAGGAATCATTCTATCATCGAACATGAAATGAAAACACTGACGTAATATATCTAGAGCTGCATTGATAAATCGGGTTTTTACCACACGACATATCGCAAAAAGACAAGGATTTGAGACGTATTTAATAGAAATTTGTTTGGGATATACTTGATTAGTTAAAATTTTTTGAAGAGAAATTATTTAGAATCGGATTCACCGTTATCATTAATCCTTGGGTAATTGGAAACCAGTGAGATAAGATTAAATTTTATAATTAAAATACGATTGGAAACCGCCCTAGGATATTTGCTGTGAGAGAATATAAAGCATTCCGTAGTTATCAGAACCCCAGTCTATGCATGATCCTATCGCTGATGACGAGGGTAGAATTTCAACCCCACGATACAGGGGTAGGTGAGGCCAGCTTGAGAAGTTGTGAGAAATTACGAGCAACGAATTACGAAATTACATACCTGGCAAATCAACAGGGGATCATTATGCCATACATATTTTAGAATTGGTAGCATTAAAATTATATATTTTAAATACATCTCGGAGATAAATCCAAATCTTAATTCTCTAATTACTCTCATTATAATGTCACATATTTCCTTAAATTTGTACCGCAACTCCCCCACCATACATCCTCTGCACAGGTAGAGTTATATTTTGGATGAATGCGTTCAAACATTCCTGCTACTTCTCCGACACTTTATAGAATATATCCTTTGGCATTTAATAAACCAAATGAGCGGGATGGACACAAATTGACAGCAAAATATATTGTGTGACACCGGTGAAATCACTGTATCGTCACTATCCACACAAATCACACAACTTCCTTCTAGTTCATAATCTTTGGTAATCTTCTCAGCCGATTCCTTTCACTCTGTTTACAACCAAGCGAATTCTTTCGGAACGAGATATAAATCTCCACGCTGAGGTGGGAAGGGATGGAACACATGGAGAGAAAGAAGGAAAGGGACGATGGGAGAGGATAAGGGAAGGAGAGGAAGGAAGGGAGTGAAAGATGGGGCTAGGAAGGAGGATAAGGGGGAGAGGAGGGGGAGGATGGGGGACTGGGGAGATGGGTGAGAGATTTGTTCCAGGAGATTCGGAAGGGATGAGGAATGGGTGGCGGGCGAGGGAAGGGCGGGGGGATGGGCCTAGGAATGGTTCAGCGGTTTAGCGAAAAGGCCTTCAAAGATATCGTGGAGGAGGAGGAGTATTTCCGATTTTTCCCTACCTTTGCCCGGGCAAACATTCTCTCACTCCCCATGGCTGCCTTGAACAGACCATATTCACGCTCCACACTGGCATCCACACTCCTCCTACTTCCCGTGCTCAGATTGCCTGGAAAAAAACCCCCCACTTTCCCTTCTTCCCTCCTTCGGACAAGGAGCAGACCCTAACACGGGTCGGGACATGAATGGCGGAGTGTTTTGGAGGCCCTTCGGAAGAGATGCGTCCCCCATTCCCTCGCTTTCTTCTCCTTCCTTCAACTTCCCGCCTCCAGTCACTGCTCATGCTATATAATGCGCCGCCGACGTCCCAAACCAGCTCGTTATCTCCTCTTGAGTGTTTTCACCCTTTCGACCCAATCCCACTCACCCTCTCCTTCCGGACCTCCGCCGCACTTTCCCCATTGAGTGGGTGGAGATCTCTCTCTCTCTCCCCCCTCCTTATGACCTTCCCGCAAGTTCTCTCATCGCCAAGCCGCCCGTCGCCTCGCAAGCACCGACAGGTCTGATTGTGAGTGAGGGAGGGGAAAAGGAATAAGATGCCGGCTTCGTATGCGTCGGGTCTCGGATTCACGATTTCTATTTGCCATCACTCGGAGTGGTTTAGTTTAATTATTTGCCAAGGATTGTGTCCACAGGAAAAGTAACGTGATGGGAGTCAAAAGAGTTTTTCATATGAAAGGTTTGCATGAAAATTATTGGTAACAAGTTTTTCCTAACGTGAGCGTGAGGGAGCCTTTGAGGTGTGAAAAAGCCGACCTGGCAGAAGTGTGTCGACACCCGAGGGATGTAATTTGAAGAATATTGAGGTATTGCAGGAATATCTGAAATTTAAAAAAAAATTCTGGAATGTTTCCCGATACTTTTTATACAAACCATGTATACTGTAACAACCACTATCATGAACAATGTATGGAAACCGGAGATGAGTCCTGGATTCGGACTTAAGCGAAATTTTAGGGACGGTTCTGTACATATACAAGTTGCTGATAGAGATTTATATTTGGAAAGGGGAAAATAAAAGGTGACTCAAGTTTTAATTAGAAGACATGTCTCACTTTAAAATGAGGAATTGCTTATAGCTCGATTTCATACGTCTATTTGTATATTTGCACCAGAATCCGCCGTAGATGCGTGCTGTAAGGACTAACATTAATCATGAAGATATGAAAAATCCCCGGTGAAAATGGAAAATGTTTTAATGCGCCTCTACTGTTGTGCGTTTTGAATATGGAAGAACGGTCCTGTATAGTGGTTATTTCGTCAGTTGTCATTCTTATTATGGCATTGTGGTTCGACCAAATGCCGGCAGGATGGTTCCTTTGATGTCGGGAGCGACAGCGATTAGCCTAACAGCTCGCAATATTTTTATGACTCAATTTATTTATTTATTACAGAAACAGCACTTTTTGGACTTCACATTGGTTTTTTTAATAATGATATATGTAAAAATAACAATAGAGTAATAATAGACACAATTAAAAACATTTAAGCCGAAATTGAACGAAAACCTACCTAGGCGGGAATCGAACCCGCGACCTTCGTGTCGGCAGGCGGGGACTTTACGACCCCGTGGCCGGTTATGATAAGGAATTAATTCGTTCATTACTATCATTTAGTAAAATTATTTCCCGTTGTCAAACCTGAAAACGACTATTAACTTGATGCTGTAATATCGTCATATTTTATTCCCTCAACTGAATTTATCAAAGCACTCGTGATGAACTGTTGAAAAAATAATTATTTGACTTGAAAGGTCAAGGTAAGGTCCAAGTCATTTAGGTGACCGCTGAAAAAATGCGAAATTGAAATCTAATGAAAGTTTTTCCTTCATTGTGCAGTAGTAGTATAAATATATTGATATTCTTTCGTCATGGTCGTTATTTGCCATTATATGTTTACATATATTCTCAATATAAGCATATTCTCTAAACTGTGCATTTTGAAACGGTCCTGTAGCTTTCGGCGTGTCACGCGTTGACTCGCTCGATCTCCTACTCGTCCAATTTTAAGTTGTTTCTTTACGTGATCAAAGTATTTCAATAAAAAGATTTATTCTTTGTTAACTCCTTAACTGAAAAGTATTGTAGACCTGCTCTTTATCATTTCCATACTATAATTAGGATACTTAACCTTTCGGATAATGGGAAATGAATTTAAGGGAAATGGATAATAAAAATCGTAATCCTTTTACGTGCTGTAAGCTAAAAGGGATATACCTAGATTGTTTCAAATAAGTTTTACGTTACAATTGGCGAATTGGATAGGGACGAGGAAGTGTATGGTTTAGGATATTGTAAAACGAATGGCAAAGAGAGTGCTATGAGGGAAATAGCTCTAATCATCAAGCAGATATATTTGTTGTATCTTCAATACAATATTACAAAGTTTTATGAACTCTCCGATACCTGGCCCTTTTAATTTTAAAATCACACCTCTCTGTTCCGGATCTCTGGCCCAACGTACCGAGCGAGGTCTCTGCGCTTATCGCTCTTCACGATGATTACGCAGCAGCTTAGGCCAATACAGATAGGAATATAGGACAATTGGTGTGCTATATGCTCTAATTAACGTTTCTTCCGCGGGAAACAGATGATGCTCTCTATATGAGGTGATCCCAAAGAATCGTGTTCAGCGACGTCGCCAGAGTTTGGTGTCAAAAGGGGGGAATGATGAAGCCCCATCTTCACTTGAGGCCCTCGTGCTTAAAACTGGCATGATTCAACCGATGCACCCACCCCACGACCCCCGGGCCCTAGCTCTCCCGTCACACACGCCGGTTCACATTCCACGCCCTCTCCTTTCCTTCGGCTACCTACCCCTCTTTCCATTAAAGCAGAAGCAGTGAAATCAGTTCTCAAAAAGCATTCTGACTCTATTCCGGTCAGTAAAAACTTTTCAAATAGAAAATCCATCCACACCGCAACTTGCAGGTTATCGCCCAAATCGACTAATCTGACCACTATGCTAATTCTTACAAATGCATGACTCTACGAAACTTACAACGCTAGGGCTAGCGTATTCTAATGGTGGGGAAGGGAAATGCAAACAATTGAAAAAAATCTTCAATTAGCGTTCTGGAGGTATTAATTAACGCACATTGCCAAAACCGTCCCGTAGAAGCCTAAGAAAGGAAACGGTCTAGCCCGCGTTCAAGTATTTAACTGAGTGAAAGAGCCCATCGATACCTAAAACTAACTCAGAATATTTTTTCGGGGTACTAGATTTGTGGGAAACCGGTGGAAAAGAATTACTCCAACCTAAGCATACTGCGTATTTATACACCGTGCTTTATGAATGAAATATGTCATGAGGTTCCCTATCCCTGGAAAATAGCTCATGGTACGATTGTATTTAAAAACGGCTATAGGGGGAAACGAGAAATTACAGACCTATCTCCCTTACAAATACGAGGGTCATCCGGAAAGTAGTACCCGTTCGTGAAATAAAGACACAAAAGTAAATATTAACAAACATAAAAAATTTTATTTGAAAGAGGATACTTTAAACTACTTCTCAACATAATCTCCAAGCAAATTAAGGCATTTGTCATAACGTGTGACAAGTTTCTGTATTCCTGCTGCATAGTCCTTCGCCGCCAGCTCATTGAGATACGCGAGGGACCCATCTTGCACAAATTTTTGCATAATGCAGATGGTGTTTAACAATTTCATGAACAATTGTTCGAGAAACATTGGGAAAATGCTCACAGATGTCATCAATTGTGACGCGCCGATCGTTCCTCACGAATTCGTCAACTGAGCTCACCAGTTGGTCTGTAATGACAGACGGTCTCTCCGAACGCTCATCGTCGTGTGTGTTCCCCCTCCCCATGTTGAAGTTGCGACACCACCGCCGAACAGACGACTCGTCCATTACATTGTCTCCATACACCTCCTTTAATTGGCGATGAATATCACATGGGCGAACGTTTCTTGCATTGAGGAATTTAATCACTGCCCTCACTTCACAACTGGCGGCGTTCTCAATTTTTTTAAACATTGTAAACAATCACAGAAACAACACAGGCAATGCTAGCGTCACGCAACTTGGCTCAGAGAAGGCAGACAAGCCACTGAAGCTATCTGACCTCGTCCAGCGGCTACTCGCGTCGTCAGCACTTCATGCGGCACGAACGGGTACTACTTTCCGGATGACCCTCGTAGACCTCGCAAGGCCATGGAACATATAATTGTTAGTCCTATAATTAGACAAATGAGAAAAATTTCTTTAATAGATCAACGGGATTTGTTAACCAATTATCTGGAGTTGACCTAGAAGTAGTTGATACGGTAAAATACGTAGGTGTAACAATATCTAAAGACAACTTGCGGGACCCATTTGCGTAAAATCTGCGGGCAAGCATATAAAAAAATTGGGATTTATTAGAGACATTTTTGGCAGAAGTTACTCCAAGGTCATGAAACGTTGTTACCACGCTCTTGTTAAGCGGATTTATTTAGAGTGTGCATGCAGTGTGTGGGATCCGGGTGAAAAAGGTCTCAATCGGGAAATTGAGAAGGTTCAACTGCGGGCAGACCGTTTCGTTAAAAACTCATACGATAAAACGGAAAGCGTCACTGAAATGCTTCTGGAGTTGGGGTGGGAATCATTAGAAGAGAGACGATTCAATGCAAGATTGAAATTACTAAATAAATTAAGATCCGCATGTTTCAGCGCCGAGGTCACGCAAATTATTTCACAGTGTGTTACCGCAAAGCATTTACCTGTGTTAACATGATTTTTATTATTTGAAATATTTTACATATTTGGTAGAATAAAATTAAGAAATATTAAATTTTGATTTTGCATCCCTGGTGTTGAATATCCACTAAAATAAATGACGATAAGGTAACCTTGTAGCTCGAATTTTCGGGTCGTCCGCTACGGTTTTAGTATCAAATTACGCCGATTATAAACATCTACATTCAAGTAATATTAAGTCTGATTTTAAGGTTCATCGATTGCTAGAGTTAAAGATGGAACTAAACTAAATAAGGTGTAGTAATGCATGTATTAGTGCGATGTTTTAGAGGAAAAAGGTCATAGTAATGGCGACATGTGGGGGGAAAATTACGTTGGCAAAATAACGATTTATGAAAAAAGAAAACTCATGATCGGTACTCTTGAGTAAAACTTTAAAGGAAAGAAAACTTTAAATATGGAGCGTTGTACACATCTTAAACCTGGTATTTGAGGTAATTGGATGAACGTAGTTTGGAAACCTACGATAAATATCCGTGGAAAAGAATTGAGAATATTGTTGAGCAGAGAGGAAAATTAACGAAAACGTTTCGAATAGAGTTAGCAAAAAGAGGAAATTCGAAAAAATAGAGAAAAATGGATGTAGAAAATATTAAACTGTTGTGGGATGGTGAAGGCCGGGATGTAAAGGAATATGTCGCGTAAGGGGATAGAGGGAAGGGAACAGGATGTCTGGACAGTATGAAATACGGCAAAATAAAGGAAATAATGTAGAACAAGCATAACACAGTTGACGACACGTGAAAGAAAATAGTCTTTAGGCATTGTCCGAAACCTGCGTTTAATAGATAATGCGCATTGAATGTAATGAAAATACTTAACAATTATTTAGATATTTTTTAGAAATTGGAGTGCCCTGCAAGCTACCGCTAGGGTGTGTGGCAGGGGGTGTATATACGTCTTGACACGAATATGACCCCTGCCGTGGTGGGAAAATGTTATTCTGATCCTTTAACGAAAGTGGAAAAAATGACATCTTAAATCTATCTGTTCCACACTTAATCTATCTAATTTAATTACATGATCTACCGTAGTACGATGGGAGCGATAATATATATTTTCAAAATCAATGCTAAGGAGACATCCTTCCAAATTATACAAGAGATTTAATCTGTAGTTTAACCTTCGCTACGTGAGTGATTCCCAGCATAGCTCCTCTAATATTTTGGATTCGCGACTAAGTTAATTATTTTTACCAAATATTTCTCGCTTACAAGGTTTACATGTTGATTAATTTAAATATTTCAAAGGTTTTGTGTTTAAAATCTTGGCATATTTGATCTTCATAAAATATTTGCTCTATTTAATATATTTCAAAAACTACAATCTGAAATCATTTTGGTAATTTGGTAGAATCGTTGCCTGAGTGAACTCAGTTAGAGCGATACATAATATAAGACGCAGTAGTGCTTAGGTATGAATTTGAAAACAGGGTGGCAAATTATAGGATGGACTTGATATTGTTTTCCAAAATAATATTTATATGACTAATATTGCTAAAATTTTGCCCTCTCCGCTGCTCAAAAGCTAAGAATTTCCTTGATAAACTCACAGAGAAGAGATTATTTCTTTACCCCGCCCCGAATGTCTTACTTATATATTTATATATATATATATATATATGTATATATATATATAAGTATACGTATATAAATAAATAAATAAATAAATAAATAAATAAATATATATATATATATATATATATATATATATATATATATATATATATATATATATATATATATATATATATATATATACATGGAACGGCCCTTAATGCGCCAGTATCTCTACTTTCGGTTGCGCAATGATTATACTCCATTTTATCTTAATAAACCAGGCATGTGCTCTTGGATATCATCCCTCAGAAGCAAATAAGTCGCTCGGTTGTAAAGGCATCGGTATGCGATTACAGGAAGAAAACACTTGACGGAATCTATAATCATTTCCTCTTATCTGTTATCAACAGAACGCATTCGTTAAAAAAACAAAAAATGGCATGTGGTAATCATCTTTAGCCTATCTAGACGTGAACTGATGACATAAAATTTACTTTCATGAATTTTTGCAAGATAAAGGTTCATATTTCCAGTTGTATACACTCAGGCAAGTTGTAACTTACGTAGCATCTAATATCCCTCTGGAAACACTCATAGTACAGGGTTCGTCCGGAAAATAAGTGTACTGACTCCTGGGCTGGGCGCGCCGCTCCAGGCGCGCCCAGCACCGCTCTGACGGGCTGCGATTGGAGGGGGGTATGTTGGCAAGCGACGCTGAAAAAGGCAGTCGGCTCTGAGCTGTGGTGTAGTGAGGAGCTCTGTTAACGCGAACCTCCACGCTCGACCCACGTCACGGAACGCGATGCCGAAGTTTTTGGAGCAGCGTTATTCCATCAAATTTGCGGTAAAGCTTGGGAAATCGTCTACCGAAACTGTCGGTATGATTACCAGGCTTACGGGGAGTCAGCCATGTCCAGAAACATGATCTTTCGGTGGCACAAGATGTTCGTGGAGGGCAGAGAAGAGGTCGACGACGAGTCTTCGAGAGGTTCCCGATGATGCCTTCGCGGGAGCGTTCCAGGAATGGGAACGCCGCTGGAACAAGTGTATCGACTCACAAGGGTCATATTTTGAGGAATATTAGCTTAAGATATGTAAAAGTGTAATAAATTTTTTTCCTGAGCTCAGTACACTTATTTTCCGGACGAACCCTGTACGTATGTTCTGATTAGATTTACACTGGAGATGACTAGTTTCTTTAAATATTTCCAACGGCGTTGATTATCATTTAACTTTTAATTTGCTAGCTATTGGTAATTTTTTTAAATACTCATTTTCATATTTCAGTTGAAATAAATCGTGCATTCAATGATAATATTCTGGTGATTCACTTGCTTGGTTTCCGTTATCCGTGTCTTTCATGCATTTTTCCCTTTTCATGCCAGTTTCTCACGATGGCAAGAAATTCGGGTTCCTGTGCGCTATTCTACGTTCACCTATTCTCACATGTGAAATACCATTCGGCCAACAGGAGACGGGCAAATACTAACTCAATAACCTGCAGGGCCAGACTGAGAGACATGTTCGTATAGCGTGCACCACGGGACTCCTTGTTGGATATCCTTGAATGTCTTCTCCGAAAATCGCAGGTGTTTTTCATAGTGTGGCGTGTAACTCTTGCAAAATCTCTGTTGCTTTTTTTTAAATCCAAGTTTAGACTTTTTTGTCTTAATATGGGAAAGTCAATGTAGTGATGCTTTCCTATGATTTTTTTCGGTGGCACTTTAACGTGGTTAATTGCACGTTTCCGTCGCAGCATCACACTTCGATTGTAACAGCAAAAAAAGTCTCTCGCATTGAAAAGATTCTGCAGATCCACGGGCTGAGCACGAGAGGAATGCTTCATGCTTTAAAAATGCGACCTTCGCCCTTAGTTTTGGCTTTCTGTAACCTTTCAATTTCTTTGAAGACGCAAATGAACATGGATGGCTCTGATAGCAAAGGAATATGAATGCATTCGTACTGCCGAACTTAGTTTATGCTTGCTCGGCGTGGATATGAACCTGTTTCTCTTCACTCTTTGCTTATGTCAACCGAAACAGATCGAGGATTTTCTCACGAAAAGATCGAGAAAATCCCTCACTTGGAATGAGATTCAGTGTGACTTCCTGAATTTTGAGCCTTTTTGGTAGATTTGGAAAAAACATAACACTGCATTGGCTAATACGAGGGGGCTTTTAGTCGTAAAGGTCCTGTAGAGTACAGTGTTGCTCCAATGAATGCATTCAATGCCTCTCTTTATACCTACATCGAAAGACCAAAATCATTTTGCCGCAGAAAATTATATGAAATTCAATTTAATTTCTAGAATTTAAAAAACTACCGTTTCAACCAACTATAAGGCAAACTAAGTCAACGCTAACAGCATAGAAAAATATATTTTACTGCCTGTTGACTTTTGTTATTTGTTGAAATTTAACAAATAAGAGACGACTTTAGTGCTTTCGAGCCTTTAGGTTTTACTTTATCAAGAAAATCCTCTGCTTATTGCAGAAGTATAGTTTCCTTGAAACAAGTCTAACGCAAACGATAAGACAATCATTGTTACAGACCTTATTTAGCAGGGTGAAATCAACCGACAATATCTCCTTTGCATAAACTAGTTTAATTTCTATTGCTATGAAAATTTAATTTCTTGAGAGCTGTTTGCTAATTTCTCCAGCGTTCGCGTGACGCCAAAGCAATGGTTAGCTATTGGTAACCGGCATATCCTAAACATGGTAGACATTTTTTTTCCTGGTCAGCCAACTAGCTCTAGAACTACGCAAAGGTAAAAGTAGTCACCGGACATTGAATTAAGAAGGTGATGGGGCCAAAGGACACATTTTCTTCGGGAAGCATCTGTTGTTATGAGAATAAATGACGTTCTTGAAGTATTTTTAAAGCCATAGCTGATTTCGCCAAGTAGTGGGAACATCATAAGCTATTAGCATGGCAACTTTGCTAGTTTCCAGCAAAATTTAGCTTGCAGTAAAGTAAAATGGTATTTGTAATTAGATACTGATACGTACTACGCTTGAAATGTCCAAGATTTATTATTATAATAATGGTATTCCGCCTTTCAAGTTAAGTCTTGGGTGAATGCAGACTAAACTGCGACACTTATCTCAGCCTCTCCTAACAAAAATACCAGGTATCCGCCATTGCAATACACCCTTGTTTAATTCTTAGTGCTTCCTTTCTCACTCGATTCTGCTATGATTTTCCTTCATCTTTCTCGCTGGACTGAAATTCTCCCATACATCATATTCGTGCAAAATCCCTCGACAATCGAAATGCTCGAGAAACCCTATAAAGGCCAATACCGATTCTCCACACGCACCTGAGTCTGTGACATGTGCAAGCAGCAAATGAGCCACCTTTTCCTCCTATCTACTTCTATCGTCTGTAATCCGTTCAATGATGCTATCCTATCCTATGCAATCGAACGCCCTTTCTAAATTCACGAAATGATCAAAATACGAGTAGAGGTTGATTGTATTCTATTTTCCTTGCTCTTAATGACCTCATTAGGGCATCACTTGTACGTTTCCCTTTCTGAATCCCAACTTATCATCGCCTGAGTAATCATTTGATCTCTTACCAATCCACTCATTGATGATCCCGTCTCCTCTATATACATTTTTTATTCACACCATCGCATTTTTTGCAATTAAGCTAAATTATTATCTCGCTATGGTGTTTTTTCCCTCTGCAGTTTTCGAGTTCTGGTCTTAATGCTACATCCTGTTGCGCAAATTGATTCCATTTTTCAAGAGTTCAAGCCTTGTGATGGCATTTTCCTTCCGTCTGTACTTCATTTTTTTTGACATGCTTACTCGAATAAATCCATTCAAAATGTCTTGCCATAAATAATAAGTTTTGAAACGACAATCTCCAATTTAAATTATAACAAAATATAGAAGTGATCTGTTTTTATCGTTTTGAACTCTTTCCCAAGAGAATACATTTTTAAAAAGTCAGTTTTTTTTGGAGAAAATGTGCATTTTATTAGTTTCCGATGATCTTTTTGATGTTATTATGAGAAATAAACTTTCCAAAAGAGCATGTGAAAAGTTATGGCTGCGTGAATAAGTGATAGCGCTGAAAGAAGCGAGCTATGGGTTAAAGGAACGAGGCCGTCGGTTCTAAGGACGTCAACCCACCCTCCTCATTGGTCGGCTAGATGACCTCCCAAGGTCGCGGACTAGATCCCCGCCCTAGATAGGATTTCCTCAATCAGAAGCTTGGGTGGCTATGATAGTTCTTTTCATTTCACATAAATAATCCGTCGTGAAAGGTAAAACTTCGCTATTTTAGGGTTAGTTCTCAATATAGAAAAATATAAAATCGTAATCCGTTTATACTTCTTAATTTCGAGCAAGAGTGTGTGTGAAGTGTATCTTTGATCTGTTTTATGATATCAAAACCCTCCCTTCGATTCCGCCCGGTGATTCAATGGGAATTTAGACCATGGAGTTGTGTCCCCATACAAAGGTTATGCGATTTTCCAGAATAAAAAAGGCTTAGCTACACATTAAAATAGGAGGGCAAAAATATAGTATAGTAGAGCTGGTAGGTGGTGATGGTTTACGCACCTCGGAAGTGTTTTGGACCAACATGATCGAAGTAGTAGGGACTTGAGGAGAAGAATTGCGCTAGGCAAAGAGGCTTTCACAAGGAGGAGGGAGTTGATGACAGGGACTTTGAGTAAGGATGTTAAGAAAAGACTCGTAAAAACTTTGATATGGAGCGTAGCTATGTACGGTGCGGAAACGTGGTCATTGAAGCAGGAGGATAGACGTAGATTGGAGGCTTTTGAAATGTGGGCGTGGAGAAGAATGGAGAAGGTGAAATGGACAGAGAAGAAAACAAATGAGGAAGTACTTGGTATGGTGGGCGAGGAGAGGGGTTTGTTGGGAGCAATCCTATGGAGGCAGGAAAAGTGGATGAAGGGAGTGTTGACCGGCAGTGGGATGTTGAAGACTGTGATAGAGGGTAGAATGTTGGGCAAAAGAGGAAAGGGAAGTAACAGGATAGGGATATTGGACAGCATGAAGGGAGGAAGAAAGTACTCAGAGATGAAGAGGGACCTGATATAGAGTAGGATGATGGATTTTGTGTTTTGTTAGGAGTAATAAAATATTTGTTTGGTAGTTGTGTCCATCCAGAAACCTACCTTAAACGGTAGATTACTTTATAATAATAATGATAATTTCCTTGAAAATGGTTCGTGGGCTTGGGTTATACTCTCGAGAAACCCCGAAATGGAGCGTAGGGAATAAAAGAGAATGAAAAATGAAAAAGGGGTAGCCTTTCCGAAACTGCCCTCTCCTATTACCTCCTGCATCCAGCAGTGACACTCGATCGGGAGTGGGGGCCGTGTAAATGGTCCGAAGCAGTCGAATGGTCCAAAGCAGATTGCTGTCACCCTCGAGGAAAAGTACTCTCAAACTCCCGTGACGAAAGGAGTGTAGGAATAGAGGAAAGGAGAGCAAGGGAAAAGTATGCACACAGTTTCCTTCACGGTAGGCCTAGCGCGCGTGCTCGCACGAAATAAGACGTGACCTTTTCCACCTTTTCGACGATTAAGTGCTGTCCTTCCGGAGTGGGCAGGGAGCGAAGCTCGAGGACATGTATCTAGTAGCGGGGGACAAAGGGGAGAAAAGCCCCGGACGTTCCCCGCTTATAGTCCTCGCAAGGTTTCTCCAGACTCCGCTACCTGTCTCCTGGCGCCCGGGACGAAGAGGGGGGCGGGAGGAGGGGGTCGGAGGACCCGGTGGAAGGCGAGCAGAACACGCGTCCTGTCACCGTCCCCTCGGAGGCCCTCGAGCTGAATATATACAGCACTTCGCCGCCCCGAGTTTGCGGAGATCTGAATGGCCCGGGGGGGCGGGGAGAGCAGTGGGGGCGAGGGTTCGAGAGAGGGGGCCGTGGGAAGGGGGGCAGGGGAACAGAGGGCCAGCTTATTCAGTTGGGTGCCAAACACGCCACCTCCGCCTCACAAAAAGGCATCCCCCCATTCCTCACAAGTACAAAATCCTCCTCCCACCCCGTCGACTCTCCCTCTCTCTCCTTCCACTTTGCTGGGCCACCTCCCACCTTGTTATGTACCTGGGCGTGCGTGTGTGGTCAGAGCGGCGAGAGGTGCGGGGAGAGTGAGTGGGAGGAGGACCCCACACCCACACCCCCCTTCCTCCTCTCGATCAATCCTCCTCCTCCCTCCGAGGGGGTGGCTTTTTCCCCGGCAACGCCCACCCCCCTTCACGTCATCGCGGCGGACACCACACACGACGAGGAGGCTTCCGCCTTGTTTATCTCATTCGTTTTTTTTCATTTGAGACGGTTGCCATTTTGATTGGGCTGAACTTGAGACATAATGGTTGTTGAAGGAGAAGGAGCGCCGAAGGCGGTATATGACGTGTTGATTTCGTTGGGTGTACGGGTCAAATCTCTTTGGCACGGAAGGGTGGGTTGAAGGAGGGGGATTCGAGGGTTGGATCCGAGACCGTTCGTAAATCTCGAGGTCTTCCCGAGGCGGCGGTCGCGGCCAATGCCGAGGAGCCCCTCGGGGAATCCTCTTCAAAGCCTTGTGAAGCGTCCCTTCCTTCAATCTCAACGAGTACGGATGGATCATTATTATCATTTCAATTGCGAGGAGACGAAGTTGTTGGTTGGCACACTTTCAAATTTTTGAAATAGTGGAGTTGAAACCACTCTCAATTTATTGTCGCCTTCGCCGTACTCAAAAATGAGAACCAATTCTTGAGACACTTGATCATCCGCCCGAGACAAATGCGACGGACTGGAGCAATGAAATATCCGTCGCCGCAAAAAAAGCAGGCTAAGATTGGCGTTAAAAAGATATTTTCATTTGCAGCTGGCTATCCGGCTTTACTTGAATGGGATTTCGAACATTCTCTGTTGTGCAAGTCGTCTCCTACTGAAATAACGAACCCAATTAAAAGAAATGTCATATATTCTCAGTTTGAGGAACATTTTTATTGCGTTTGATTTTTATAATTATTTTGCAGAATCAGAATTATATGGTAATTTTTATTATCACCCTACAATTTAAAAATTTTTAAACATAAGCCATCAATAAATGAAAACGGAGCAAGGAGTAGGTCAGATATTTAACAAGGTAACGACAGGCAAAATCTACTTTCTCTTTTGTTAACCGATGTTCCATAAGAATGTGGCGCTCATCACTGAACAATAATGATCAGTGAATGTCCCTGGAACCCGACCCAAGCTAGTGCTGGTATAATTTGGTGTCGAAAAAAAAAGATTAATTATCATTTCATACACTTGGATTGTCACCATTATAAATTATATTTGACTTTCAAAGGTCGTGGTTCCGTCATAGATGTCTTATTTGGGGTATACATATTCTAATTATTTCAATAGAATCATTGAACGGGACTTAAAAGTGAAACATTGATCATAATATCTAATTTAGTTGGCTTTTTCTCGCTTCGTTAATTCGCGACATCTTTCGCACGCCGCATTATGACATATTCATGAGAAAATAATTCCTCTGTCGACATGTAAATCTTACTACCAGAAAAAGCTGCAGGGGACGATTAATGTGATACTCTAAAATCCGCGGAACCACCTTTTATTTGAGAGCTAGAAAAAATGGACAGAAGAGTATCGACATAAATACCCAGCGATACACCTAGTAGGTGTGTGGCAGGGGGTGCCAGCACCAGGTGGGAAGGGTGAGTGACTAAAGAAGATATGGGAGAGGAAGGGAAAATATCCATTATGTTGGGAATGGGAATATAAAATTTAGCCTTAAGAAAACTGAGAGAAGTCTCGATCATATTCTTTTCCATTTACCAAAACCAACTACCTGCTGCTACTCGTTTTCCGTTGAGGCAGGGTGCATGCTACGTTGGTCTATGCCTACGTATGCCTGTGTCGGTTACAAGTATTCGTTCTTACGAGGGATTGGTTTAATAACAAAGTCAGAGATGGAAAAACTGTCCGCTTTTGGGAAGAGTCCGCTTTATCTGTCAGGGAAGGGTTCATAGTTTGTTTGGAAAATTTGTTTTAACTGAAGTTTTTCACAAGTTCGGAACCATTTTAATATGTAATTCAGCAATGTGAATCTACAGATCCTGTGCGATTATAATAATAGTTTTTTATGAGTGTAGGGGCGTGCTTGGAATAGTTGTTAAATAGACAAATGGCCACCGAAAGAGAGCGGTCAGTTGGTCTATGATTCTACATCCCGTTCCGAAGTCCCTCTTGCTCATATCCTGCCTTCCGTTCATCACCCGACTGGCCGCCGCGGTGAGCCGGAGGCCGCAGGCGGGGCGGGGGAAGGTGGAGAGGGGTCGGTTGTAAAATTCAACTGCTAAGGACGGCGGAGCCCTTTGATTCTCTCTCCTCTCAGGTGAAAGGTTTTGGCGTGTAGGGTTTTGGGGGATTTCCGAGGGGTTTGGGGGTGAAGCGAGCGGGCATCGTCCATCCCCCCGTGCCACAACTCACCCCTCCTCCCTCTTGTACGCCCCACCACCCTCTTCCTCCTCTAACCTAAGCTCCTCGTTTAACAATGGTCTTCGCAAAGCTTTCACGTCCAGAAGATAGTTTGACCTCCTCCTCAGCGTTGGTTCAAGGCTTTTTCCTTTTCTTCTTTTTTCTTGCCCCCCCCCCCGCCCCATATGCCTCCCCACCCATCATACCCCCGAAAGCCTTCCGCTCCCTCCGGTGCATGCCCCGACACTCCGGAGCTGGGAAAGGTTCGCTCGACGAGCGTGGAGCAGGGATCATAATGTATTTAACCGTTACAATGAGCAGAGGCTGGGCCGCTAAGCCACTCGACGCCTGGGCGCCTCTTTACACACCTTTGTGCCTGAGTAAACCAACATGCCGATTCGTGTTGGTTTTCGGGAGGATTTCTGGTAATAAGCGGAATAATGTGTGCGGCGGCTGCGAGAGAGAAGACATTTCTGCGCGTGGCACAGTTTCGTTCGATCGCGTGTGCAAATGCGGAGGGCGAGGATACTGTTAGGCACGCCCCGTTGGGCAGCCGTCCGTTTTATGCAACCTAAGGCATCCCAACAATTTCACGGGGGAACAGTGGTGCCTTTATGATGGAATTGCTTCAAAAAAAAAGTAATCATGCGCTAATTCAATGCTTTGTTGATCGAATTTCGCTATATATTTTAGGATAATGTGAGAATGAAATTGAAATGTAATTATTAGTACGAATAATTTAATATCAGGTGCGTGTATTAATTAAATAATAATGTTGGAATGTTTTCCTACATATATATGTATGTATATCTATACACACATACGTGTGTATAAATATGTATATAAATAAATAAATTTATATATATATACACACACACAAATATATATATATATATATATATTACCTTGATCAAAAAGTTCCCGGAATAACCACCGTGTGGCGCTCCCATCGTTCCGATTTGAGTTCTGTTTTTTTTGTTAAATTGGTACATCTGTTGTTGATATTCCCTTTAAATCTTAGTGTCATAACTTGACATTTGCAAAAGTTACGTAGCCAAGAGTACATCTATCTCTGTGTGTGTTGGCGATTTTTTACAATTTCAGAAATGGATTTAAATTTGCAACAACGAACTTGTATTAAATTTTGCGTAAAAAACGGATTTAGTGGCGCACGGACGTTGGAAATGTTGGAAAAGTGTTTCGGCAACGATTCTCTAAAAAAAACGGTCGTTTACCAGTGGCACGAGCGGTTCAGAAGTGGTCGTGAGTCAATCGAAGATGATGAACGCAGTGGCAGACCATCGACATCGAAAGTCGGTGAAAAAATTGATAAAGTAAAAGAAATGTTGGTCAATAACCGCAAATTAACCATCAGAGAAATAGCGGAGGACTTGAACATTGCCTATGGATCCGCCCAAGACATTGTGGTTAATGATTTGGGTTTCCGTCGTGTAGCAGCAAAGTTGGTTCCAAAAGACCTCAATTTCATACAAAAAAGAGACCGTGTTGACGTCGCAAAAGACATGATTTGCGAGGCTGAATCCGATCCCACATTCATCAAAAGGATCATTACTGGAGACGAGACGTGGGTTTATGAGTACGACACGCAATCCAGACATCAGGCAAGTGAATGGCGTTCACCAAATGAGCCGAGACCAAAAAAACCACGTCGTTTTCAGTCAAAAAAGAAGGCAATGCTGACGGTTTTCATGGATTACAACTGTGTAGTGCATCATGAATTTTTGCCAGAAGGCCAGACAGTAAACAAAGAGTATTATTTGGGCGTTATGAGACGTTTGCGTGAAGCAATTCGCCGAAAGAGACCAGAAATGTGGGCAGAAAACTCGTGGATTTTGCACCATGATAACGCACCGTCGCACAGTGCTATCATTATTCGTAATTTTTTGACGAAAAATGCAACAAATACCATCCAACAGCCACCGAATTCACCTGATTTGGCTCCCTGTGACTTCTTTCTGTTCAATCGAGTTAAAAAACCATTACGGGGAACGCGTTTTAGCAGCCGAGAGGAAGTAATGGAAAAATCGTAGGAAGCACTGATGGACATACCGAAAACCGACCGTAACTTTTGCAAATGTCAAGTTATGACACTAAGATTTAAAGGGAATATCAACAACAGATGTACCAATTTAACAAAAAAACAGAACTCAAATCGGAACGATGGGAGCGCCACACGGTGGTTATTCCGGGAACTTTTTGATCAAGGTAGTATATATATATATATATATATATATTATTATTATTATTATTATTAGGTAAACTACCGGTTAAGGTAGGTTTTTGGATAGATATAATTACTAATTAAACAATTTGTGACCCATAGCAAAACACAAAATCATACTTAACAGAAGGTCCCTCTTCCGCTCTGAGTACTTTCTTCCTCCCTTCATCCCGTCCAACATCCCTATCCTGTTCCTTCCCTTTCCTCGTTTGCCTAACATTCTCCCCGCAATTACAGTCTTCAACATCCCGCTGCCAGTCAATACCACCCTCATCCACTTTTCCTGCCTCCATAGGATTGCTCCCAACAAACCCCTCTCTTCGCCCACCATACCTAGTACTTCCTCGTTTGTTTTCTTCTCTGTCCATTTCACCTTCTCCATTCTTCTCCACGCCCACATTTCAAAAGCCTCCAGTATACGTCTATCCACCTGCTTCAATGACCACGTTTCCGCGCCGTACATAGCTACGCTCCATATTAGTCTTTTCTTAATATCCTCACTCAACGTCCCCGTCATCAACTCCCTCCTCCTTGTGAAAGCCTCTTTGCCTAGCGCAATTGTTCTCCTTACGTCCCTGCTAATTTGACCGTGTTGGTCGAAAAAACTTCCGAGATACGTAAACTGTTCTACCTGCTCTAGTTTTTGTCCTCCAATTTTAATGTTAAGCTTAGCCTTTTTCTTTCTAGAAAATCGCATAACCTTTGTTTTATTAATATTGATTCTCATCCCATACCTGTCGCACTGAATTTCCAATTCACTTAGTAACGCCTGCAGCCCCTTGGCTGACTGACAAACCAAAGCTTGGTCATGAGCAAACCTAACTAATTTTACGAATTCCCCGCCTACCTTCATTCCTACCTTCAGTTCTTCCCATGCCTCTTTAATCATTTCCTCTGCATACAGGTTGAACAGCAACTGTGATAATGGGCAACCCTGCCTTACACCTCTTCCTAACACTGCCCATCCGGACTCCCCGTTTCCCACCCACACTTGAGCAGTCTGAGACATGCACAGGTTGCGGATTAGCCTCCTTTCCCTCCAATCTATTCCTATTTTCTGCAACATACTCATTAGTTTTTCCGAGTTCACTCTATCAATAGCTTTTTCGAAATCTACGAAACAGGCAAATACCTCCTGGTTGTGTTCTATATTCCTCTCGATTAATAATCTCATTACTGCAATGGCATCACGCGTACCTCTCCCCTTCCTAAACCCAAACTGATCATCCCCTAAGTAATCATTTGTCGTACACTTTATCCTTTTGTTTATGATCCTGAGAACAACTTTAGCTGCGTGGGATATCAAACTTATCGTCCTGTAGTCCTCACATGATGTGGCCTTTACCTTTTTCGGAATAGGAACTAAAACTGATCTCACCAAGTCTTCCGGCCAGATTCCTTCCTCATAAATACTACGGATCAGCCCATATAGCTTCTTCCTCCCATATTTTCCTAAGCATTTTAAAAGTTCCGCGGGGATGTTATCCACCCCCACGGCCTTATATAGTTTCATCTCCCTTAATGCCCTTTCTATCTCATTGTCTAGTATGCCTGGACCCAAGCTATCTTCCTCTACGTCATGTTCCTTTCCTATGTCTAACTTTGTTGGTCTAAGATCTTTCCTATACAGTTCTTCTATCTATTCCTTCCATCTCTCTTGGATCTTTCCTGAGTCAACTATTACCTTACCCGCCTTATATCTAACTGCTATCGTTGATCTTACTTTCTTACATCCCGATAAAGATTTAACTTTGCTGTACAGCGCACCGATTTCACCCTTCCTCTGCAGACTTTCCATATCCTCGCACTGTGTCTTCCACCATGCTTCTTTTGCTTTATTTGTTGCCCGCCTCCATTTATTGTTTAATTCCTTGTACTTCATTTTGCCTAATTCTGTATTTACATTCTTCCATTTTCGCCGCTCATTCGTCTATGTAATCACTTCATCCGTGATCCATGGTTTCCTAGTCCTTTTAGCGTTAACGGTTCCAATAGTGTCTTTTGCGGCTTTCGACAACCCTTTCTTGATACTTTCCCATTTTTCTTCGATAGTACATTGCTCTTTGATCCATCCGGCATGATTTCCTCCACCGCTTGCTTGTACTCCTTCCTTTTCGAACTATTTAATGCTTCCACGTTCCATTTTCTAGCCCGCCGCCCCTGCCTAATCTTTTTGAAACGGATGCTACATTTCATAACAGCTAAATTGCGGTCAGAGTCCGCATCCGCTCCCGGGAAACTGTGCGAATTTATCATACTGTTCCTAAACTTGTGTCTAACCAGGATCTAATCAAGCTGATACCTTTCTGAGTCACCAGGCATTTTCCATGTATACCTACGTCTTTTGTGGTGTCTAAACCAAGTGTTGGTGATGACTAGCCCCCGTCTCCTGCAGAACTCAACTGCTTTCTCCCGCGGTCAATCCTCGTGCCTAAACCGTAGTCCCCGATCTAGTCACCATCTCTTCCTTCGCCTACCGTCGCATTCCAATCCCCCATCACTATCAAATGTTTCCATACGGGAACACACGCGATTATGTCCTCTTTCTGATCGTATATCCTATCGACCTCTTCTTCCTTATGATTGCTCGGTGGCATGTATCCCTGAATGATAACCGCGTTCGTCGGTTCTGCTTTTATCTCTACTAGTAGTACTCTGTCCGTTACCTGCTCTATGTTGACTACACTTCTTCCTACCTCTTCATTTAATACTATGGCAACCCCTCGTTGGCTCTTGTCCCCGCCACTGTATATTATTCTATAATTATCACTCCAGTAATCCCCGCTATCTTTCCATCTCACCTCGCATAGACCTAAAATATCTATATTTCCCCTTTCCATCGCTCGCTTAACATTCTCCAATTTCCCTGTCCTCATCATTGTCCTAACATTCCACGTTCCTATTCTAACTGATTTGGTCTTCTTCTCCTGCGTCTTCTGTCCTGCTGCTGCTGGTGTTCCCTTGCAAGGGTTTCGTGGGATGACGACCGCGGAAGCCTTGCCTCCCCCGCTGCCGGGCACGACACATGACCGATTGGGCCAAGCACAATAGTTGCCAGGACTCAAAATCTCTGTATTTTCCATCATTTAAATCTTGGGAATGATAATTGAGGTGGTTTCCCGTTGCCTTCCTCAACAGTGTTTTTATCGTTCAAAAGTCAGGGTTAGGGGTGCCAGTTTCTTTCACTGTTCCACGCATGATTTCCCAGGAAGATCTGGGACCCGAAAAATCACAGAGAGGCGTGTCCAGTAATCGAATCCGGGCCCTCCGGTCAGTAGTCCAATGCTCGACCCCTGGGCTACCGCAACCCCCCCCTCCGCACGCCACGTGAGAAATAGGTGAAAGGATTTGCTTTTGAATGCTGTAAAACTCTGTGGCAGCATAAGTGTCCTGTTTGAGATATATTTGTAGCTGTGCAAGCCTCTAGCCTTTAGGATTGCAGGTGGGCCTTTTCTCGAGTAGTTATTTGTTTAAACCTGAGCAATTTTTTTTCAGGAATGGGAGGAGCTTCCTCTCCCATTCTCATTGGCGGTGCGACCTTCCCTTTTAAGTTCAACTTCATCTTTTGTGGATATTTGTCAGCAAAAGCCATTTTCTCTCGATGTTGAAAGAGGACATCAGAGGTTAAGGGGGCTCAATGTATCCACGAGCTCGTGTCCATGTTAAGCCTCTTTTCTACTGGTTATTGATTCAAATTTTAAAAGATGCATTCTTGCGTAGTTCATTTAAACGCAACTTTTTTGAATGGGGAAGAGGTAAATATTGCGTAGGACATAATTTCGTTCAACTCGTAGGTACTGAGAAAATTTTATTATGTTCTAGGTCGGAAAAATAATATTCACTACTGCACAATCCTGCCCTTAATTTATGATTGATAGAATTGATACGTAACTTGATGTCTGGCTGGTAGTTCTTCAAAATTGTACATGTTTCTATTTTTTTAAATTTTATTTAATCGATATTTCTTCATCTTTCATTTTTATTTTTAGAATATACATGATAACCTCATATTGTATTAGCTGACACCATTACGATAATCAACCTGAAAGTTGATTATATAATCAAAAATTTACCTTAAAACTTTCTCAAATTCATGAACAGAGTATTCGCAACCGTTCTCAAATTCAAGATAATTACGAACAGGTGTTTCAGAACTTTCTTTCTTTGTACGTTCCTGAAGATGCTACAGTGTAGCGAAACTAGTAGAATATAATTAAGTTATTTTATGTGGAAACTGCAAAATTATTTCTGAAACTCCTGTTCGCAATGGATTTCCACAAAGTCTCGGCCTCAACCATCAATCACATCAAGATAATTAAATAAAGTTATCTCAAATTATCTTCTGGTATGATATGTTTGAAAAACTACATTTATTCATCCAATTTTTTAAAAATTAAAATGATTGAGATGAACCTGCATGCTGGTCATAGATATTTGCAAATTTTTATTACTGCTAATGGGATTTGTAATTTCTCGGGTGCAATGATGACTATTCACAGAAAAGAATGAATCAAAGGCACGGTTGTTCCATCAATAGGTTTCCAATACTACTGGAATGCAAATTTGAAAATACATTGTAACTGGGGTTGTTTAGAGGTTATCTCAATGCTGGAAGATATCTCAATGTTATTAATTTTTGCTTTCGATCATGAATCGTTACTGATACTTGAAAAGTAACCAAACATATTCCACGAAGCCACGTAATAAAATGAGTCAGATTTTGAAACGAGAATCAGTTATATTTTTCTTCGTTTCTCTGTCGTCAAACGTCTTAGTTCCTTGGAAATATCTCAAGAAACTAGCGGCCAGGAGACAACGTCTCAGGAGAAGGAACTGAACGTCATGACTTCTGCTGGAATCTCTTTTCCTTCGAGGTATTCCGGAGCAAACTCTACGTAATTTAGTTCCAAGTTACCGAGACAAGTGACCCAGTAGCGAAAACTTTGATAAACAGGAAGTTTGGGAAGGGAGAAGGAGGCGAAGGGCGTTCCTTTTTTATCTACGAGAGGAAAACCGGAAGGGGGACGTGTCCTGTCGCGGTGAGAAAAATTCCGCGGTGCAAAGTTTCCACTGACGATGAGTATCAATTTTTGCCCTGTGCTTTTCCCATCAATGCGTGCGCGGGGTGGTCACTGCGTTTCTCTGAAAAATCTAACAATTTGTAAAATTGCCCAGTAAGTCAGATTAGACTTAGCCTCCTTAGGCTTAGCGATCATGCAATAAATAACGATTTGACCTTTTTAGAAATGCATAGCATATGAATTGGTAATATCACTTTTAAAGTGAGTCTTACTGCTGATGTTTGTGAAATGTAAAGGGAAAATTAAATTGCTAGCGACAGGGATGGCGGCTGGTATGTTCGCGTGCCTGTGTTTGTATTTATTTCTCAAACGTCACGATTGGCTTACTTTTATTATCCTTAGCTCTACTAGCCCTGTTCCTTTGAAGATTTACAGACTCTTATTTCCGTAATTTAAAAGTAAAACCCTCATTTTTTCCTTATTTTCTTATTTATAATGCAGTTTTTAAAATACCTTTTCAATTTCAGTCAATGAAATGAAATCAGTCCACCGGATCTCCGGTTGACTGATTTCATTTTAAGGAAGTGTTAACGTATCCAACTCATGGATTATTTTAATCCTTGATTTAGCAATCCAGAGTATTTCAAAACAAAATGACGTCTACGTGCATAAACATAAATGCCCGGAAATTATGAACTGATCGTTAAATACAGCACAATATTACAACTTAGTTCAATCATTTCTCCTCCTTATCGATTAAAAGTAAAACTTAAGGATTGACGGTTCTGGAACCAATATTGTGCGCACTAACTTCCTTCGGCAGTATACAGAAGTGATGGCAGTTTTTTCGACGATTTCCAATGGATTTCCTTGCGGCCGTACGCGCTAATGCGCAGGCCCAGCGGTCACCAAGGAAGACGCTGATCGCCGGAGTCGGGCGCCATAAACCCCTACCGGTTTCCTGACACCCTTCGGTCAGTGTTTTCTTGGGGCTCTCAGATTTCCTTTGGAACCGATAAAAACCCATAATTCCCCCTCGCCAAAGGCATTTGCAAGGCAAACTCCCTCTTTTCCCTGTTCCTCGCTCCTTCTTTCCCACCCCCGCGATACTCGTCTTCACTCGTCGCTCCTAGAGCCTCCTCCACCCCTCGCTTAAACGACCATTCTTTCAACCCCCTCCGCAAACCTCCCTCCCGCCTCCATCCACCATCCCCCTCCGACCCTCACCAGTTTGAATATTTTCCCATGGTTTCACTCTTGTGGACCGTGTGACCGTACCGTCCTCTGGAATGCGCTTGCCCACCGGGGGGGGGGGGGGGGGCGTGAGGGATGGGCGGGGTTGCGGAAAGGGGCGGGCGGGGTTGAGGGCCGGCGGAGTTTTTGAGCAGGAGAGGCGCTTGTGTGACGCACATAGTGAATCCTCCTCCGAGGGCCCTTGCTCCCCCGAGAGAGCGAGGGTATGAGAGGTGTGAGGTGTTTTCACCCCCGGGGCGGGGCTGTTGATGGGGGGGGGTTGGGGGGGTAGGGGGTGAGAGAGCTGGAGGTAAAGGTAGCTGCTTTAGGGAGTATTGGGAGGAGTGGGGCGTGCAACGGCCGGAGCGGGGGTGGGGGTTCCTTTTTAAGTGGAAAGGGGGAGTGGTCATGGGTCACTTTTGAGGTAAATACTGCGGCGGTGGTTGGAAGTGTGTCAGGGATGAGGGAAAGGTAAACGAATGGCATGAGGACATGCGTGAAATATATACCTACTGTAGTCAAGAGCTTGGTTTATATTGGTTCGCTGGGCAATTCATTGAAAACTAATTTAAAATGATTATCAACCAAAGCACGACCATGTGTTGATTAGCAAGGAAGCACGTGTGTCATCAGCTTATAAAGCACGAGATCCACTTTCTCTTTCCATTACGTGATAGCGAAAGCGGAGCATAAAGGAGAGCTGCTCGCAGTGAAATATCTACTTACGAGATATTGGTAAACACATACTAATTTAATAGAGTTTGAAACAGTTGACAAAGCAAAGCCAATGAAGATTGTTTGAGGGCCACTTACGACTTCGATGCATTGCCGACCTTGTGGCGGCAGGGTGAAGTCCCCGCTTGAATAAATATCAGGTCGCAAATTTCATTCCCGACGTCGTTGGTGTTCCTCCAACTAGGGCTTCGGCGTTTGTTATTGTCCTAGTTTGTTATTTCTTGATTGAAAAATCGTATTATTATTAGGTAATATACCGGTTCAGGTAGGTTTTTGGATGGACAAAACTACCAAAGAAATATTTTATTGCTCCTAACAAAACACAAAATCCCGCATCCTACTCTACATCAGGTCCCTCTTCATCTCTGAGTACTTTCTTCCTCCCTTCATCCCGTCCAACATCCCTATCGTGTTCCTGCCGTTTCCTCGTTTGCCTAAAATTCTCCCCTCTGTTACAGTCTTCAACACCCGACAACCGGTCAAAGCGCCCCTCATCCACTGGTCCTGCCTCTATAGGATTTCTCCCAACAAATGTATTATCAATATTATTATCGATCGAAAGTTAGCCTCACAAAATGCATCCATTTAATTTAAAATCATATATATTATATTATGGATGAGTGATAGATTGTTATGAGGTGATACGGACTGCGAGAAAGTTCTACCATTCCCGGGGAATAAAGAGAGAAGTTTTAACAGATTAAATTTGAGTCAAATTAGTGATTAATATGCAGATGTGTGAGAATATTTTTCCGAGTCGTTGCTATGCACCATCTCTTTTAATTTCCTTGATTTCTTTGCATGGGACAAATTCGGCAACTATTTTGTGTGGTACCTCTTTTTTTCTCGTAATATTTATATTTTCAGTACTATGGCCAAAACAGCCTTTTTGGCTCTTTCGTCGGATTTTTACTGTGAAAATAACAACATAGACAATCACAAGCATTTGAGTATGAACTCGTCGGAAGGAAATCCACCCCGGCGGGAAACCCGCGACCTCTGGTTTGGCAGGTGTTCCCCGCCGTCATCAAAGCCGGCAAATTTTTAATGTTGATTAGCTAGCGTTTTCTTTCATTGCTATTAGCCACGTTTACCGTCACTCTCATAGTAACAAATACCATATTAATGTTCTATTTATTTATGGGAGTCTGTGTTCCAGAAATTGCAGAGCTTTTCAATGAAATTTCAAAGTGGGCCAGACAATGACCCCTTTCTTTGTTGCTCTAAGTATGAGGATCATAGTTAAGTGACGACATGCGTATGAGGATAGGGGTGATCACTGGAGTGAAAGCTGGTTAAGTACAGGGAAGGGGAAGGGAACCAGCGTGGAGTGGAAATACCATTGAAGAAAAGATTAGAGAGATGCAAACTGAACAGTAGAGGTGAGCGATAAAATACCATTAGTAAAGGCGAAAGCTGAAACGACGAACTTGGTCATTATTTGTCTATACGTCAATAATTACGCCAAGGGGAAAGAAATATACATGGTATGCGATCAATTAGAGGAATATAATACAAGTCCCTGGGAGAAACATTTGCTGGTGATTATTACGTATTGAGTGTGGAGGGCAGAAGTGGAAGTGAGGTAGTGAGTGGTCTATGCTTTAGGAAAAATGAATTACCGTGTGGTGAAAGCATTAGAATTCTCCCTTAATAATGGTATGATCACAATAAAGACTAGAATTGAACATCGTAATAGGCGTGTGGACTGAAAAATGCCCGGGGGCCCTTAGAGATATCAATTTGACCATGTCTCATTATCTGGTGAAGCATTATCGCTAAAGAGCAGAAATGCTGGGCAGCGGAAGGAGCCGGCCAAGAAGTCGGTTGCCGGACCAAGCGAAAGGAGTCCGGACAACCAAGACAGGACAGGGTTAGAAATAGCCTATTTAATTCTCAGTTTCCTGGTGATGATGTGGATTCAGATCATGATTCAATGCTGATGAAGTGTATTGTCAGATTCAAGAGGGTAAAACATAACAGGCAAACGAGGAAATGGAATGTAGAAGCATTAACCGGGCGAAAAGAAATGATTACCAGGAGGCGGTGGAAAAATATATGAATGAGGAAGGTGAGACGGGGGAAGTAGATGATTAAGAAGATGGATTGCAGAAGTAAAGGGAAGAATAGGGAAGTACAAAGAGTTAAATAATTGATCGAGGCGGAAAAACAATGTCGAGAAATAAGTGTGGTGGAAGACGCAGAGTGAACAAATGGAGGGTTTAGAGAGAACGGGTGAAACGGGTGCGCTGTACATGGGGTTGGTGGGAGCACTATCCAAATAAGGGAGAAAAGAATATCCGTGGACGATATCAAAGAAAAAGTTGGAAAATTATTAATTGATCAAGGAAATGTTCCAAATCTCGCGGAAGAGAACGCAATGGATCATTAGGATAAGTATATAAGGTATTACGACAAGCTGAGACAATGCAATACAATATGACGTACGTGAGGATATCTTAGGTCCAGACATACTTGATTGCGAGATAGAAAGGGTATTAAGAGAATTGGACCCATAAAATGCAGAGGAAAGGGGAACAACCCCTCGGAACTACTCACGGGTTTAGCGGGTATAAGAGAAACGTTGTTTACGCTTAAATTATAGCATTTATGAGGCAAGATATTGGCTGGAAGATTTTAATTTCAAGCGTATCTCAGGTGATATTTAGGATCATTAATACAAATAAGAGGAAATGATTATTTAAGGGATCATCCGTTTGGTTTCAGGAAGAGAGATACACGCGTGATGCCATTGCAGTAATGAGGCCACCTATAGAAATACACGTGGATTACAATCAGGCTGTATTGTTTTTGTTTTTTTTTTAAATTCCCAGAAGGCGTTATGTGGAGTAAACTGGATAGTATCGTTGAACGGTTTACAGACGATAGGATTAGACCGGAGGAAGAGACGAATTATCTGCAGCCCTGCATGTCACTGGCAGCCCTGGGGAGTGTGGAGAATGGAGAGCCGCTACAGGCAGGGTTCGGTAGGGGAGTAAAACAGAGATACCCATTATCACGTACTCCTTAAATTTTGAATGCGGAAGTAATGGTTAGGATAAGTGGGAAGGGCTGGAAGAAAGCGTGAAAGTGGGTGGGGAATCCATAATATCAATTATACATGCGGATGATCAAGTTTTGGCTAATCGTTAGCCTTGGGGTTACAACAAGTGTTGGAGCATTTGTAAACCAGTGTGAGCGGTATGGGATGAAGTTCAATGCACAATAAACAAAAGGTGATGAGATCGGGAGAAATAGGAAGACTAAGTTAAACATTAACACATGCGGGTAAACCTAGAGCAGGTAGAAAAGTTGATGTGACTTGGAAATGTTTAACACTAAGATGGTTAAAGTAGTGGGGAACGAGGAGGAGGGTATGATTGACTGGTGACAATTTTGATTGGAAGTGTGGCCGTAAGGCGCGGAAGTATGGTCGTTGAAGCGAGATGATAGACATAGATGGATGCTTTTGAAGTGTGGGAAAGGAAGGGCGAGGTGCAATGGAAAGAAAGGAAAACAAAGGAGGAGGTGCGATACATGGTGGGGGAGGATAGAGGGTTGATGGGAGAAATCCAAAGTATGCACGAAAAGTGGTTAGGCAGCATTTTCATTGGCGATGGGGCGTTCAAGACTGCTACAAGGGTCGAGCCTTATGCGGAACAGTTGAGAGGGTGGAAAAGGATGGCATGTTGAATGGAATAAAGGGAAGTAAAAATCTTGCTAAATTGAAGCAGAGTTTGATATTATGTGGGGTGTCTCAGTAGTTTGTACCTTGTTAGTCTAAGTTAAGAAATGTTGGGCTTTTAAATTTGTGCAACAATTTCAGAGTGTAAAAATCATTCGCCTTGACTGGGATTCGAACCCAGATCCCTCAATATCCGGTCGAGTGCTTTAGCCACTTAAGCTACCGAGGCGTCCTCTTAAACTCTGAAATGTTTGGGGCTTTTAAAGGAACAAGATGTTGTGACGAAATACCGTACATAGAATGTCACAGGCATTCGTAGTCGTGCGCAAGGCGCCACAGTCCACGAGGTTAAAGCCAACTTTAAACACTTATGGTGTTTTACGGTATTTCGTCACAACATCTTGTAAAACACCATAAGTGTTTAAAGTTGGCTTTAACCTCGTGGACTGTGGCACCTCGCGCACGACTACGAATGCCTGTGACATTGTATGTACGGTATTTCGTCACAACATCTTGCTAAAGCACTCGACCGGATATTGAGGGATCTGGGTTCGAATCCCAGTCAAGGCGAATAATTTTTACACTCTGAAATTGTTGCATTGAAATGCACATTAGCGGATGACTCCGTTAAAAGTTACTGTTGCGGCATCTCCCGCAGTTTCTTTGGAATTTTTTAAATTTGTGTCCATCCAAAACCTTAATGACATCCAAATCCTTCAATGACAGAAATAAATAAAGATGAAAATCAGCCGCGTTATTACTTCCTGCACAGTAGTAGGGTATAAGAAAGACTACGGTATCCCACCCAAAGGTTCTTTATAGTCATAGGTGAGGTTAGAACGGACATAATACCATGTCCTAAGATGAGTGAAATTTAAATAACGGAATGGGGTGTTTTTCCATGTCTCCGTTGAATATGGCTAAAGTGATGAGATGATTGGTAATTTTTAACTAGCAGAATTCTAGAGCTGTGCTGGCCGGAGTAATGGTATTTACTTCTGGGAGAGTCACCCATGCTGAAGCGAAGGAGCTAGACGAAATGAAAAGGTCAAAGTGTAGTGGCAAGACGAAATGTGGTCCACGCAGTGTTTGTTCCACAGCGAGGCAACTTCAAAGGAGTCTGACTCCAGTGAGGTGATCATTTAAGTGATTGTGCCACATTAAAACACAGATAAGGAAGGTAACCTCATTCGGAAGGAAATCATCTCAATTACTTACCCCAAGAATGTTACAATGGGCATTATAAAGAACTTGAGTCCTGACAACCACGGGACTCGGTCCGATCGGGCGAGTGGCGTGCCCGGTAGCGAGAGAAGCGTGGATTCCCGGTTCGTCATCTCACGAAAACTTTGCAAAGAGACAGCGGTAGCATCAGCAAAGATTGCACAGAAGAGGGCTAAACCTGTTGGGAATTGGAATGTTAGGTCAATGCTGAGGACAGGAAAAGTATAGAAAGTATATAGGGATAGATGGAAAGAGGAAATATAGATATTTTAAGACTGTGCGAGGTGAGATGGAAGGATGGTGGGGATTACTGGAGTGATAGTTATAGAGTAATATACAGCGAATGGGAAGAGAACCATCTAGGGGTTGCCATAATATTAAATAAAGAGGTAGGAAGAAGCGTAGTCGAAATTGAGCTGGTGACTGACAGAATATTATTAGTAGACGTGAAAGCTGAATCAGCAAACTTGGTCATCGTTCAGGTTTACATGCCACAAAGTAATCATAGAGAGTAAGTAGTCAATAGGTTATACGATCAGATAGAGGACATAGTGGCGGGTGTTCCTGGATAAAACACAAGACAATGACGACGGTTTCTAACGAGACGGTAGGTGAAGGAAGAGATGACGGTAGTGAGGGAGAGGACTGTGGATTAGGAACGAGAAATGACGCTGGGAGAAAGCCATAGAGTTCTGCAGGAAAGATTAATCATAACAAACTCTTGGTGTAGACACCACAAAAGGCGTAGATGTATACATGCAAACATGAAAAATACCCAAGGGTTCAGGAAGATATCAGCAAGACTGCATTATGGTCAGGCACAGATTTAGGTATAGCGTGATTAATTTGCACAGTTTTCCGTGAGTGGATGCGGATCCAGATCATAATTAAGTAATCTACATCTACTTAATACCCCGCAAGCCGCCGCAAGGGCGTGTGGCAGGGGGTGTTAGGACACCACCCGTGATTTAGAAAAGAAAAAGAAAAACCGCATGCAATAACCACAAAATCATATATCAAAAAAAAAAAACATGGCATACATTCATGCATGAACACTTATACCCCACACACATGCAAACACTCAATCTACATCTTACATGCACATGCACCTGAAAGTATACCTAACAGCTTTGCAGTGTTTAACTTTGCTCCGACTTGTAAATTCAATGTTTTCAATATTTCTAAAGTGACTTCGGTTCCTTACTATTATGATTTCTGATTGTTCGGGGAAAGAATGAGTATTTGTACCTATCTGTCCTGGAATCTATCTCCCTTAGTTTATCTGTTATGTAATAAGTAATGATGGAGTGTTGCGTCGGATTCAAAAATGAAACTGGGAAGACGGTTTAAGAAATGACCATATAGCCATTAACTAAAACGGCAAGAAAGGAGTACAGACGAGCTTTAGATAAAATCATGAGTGAAGAAAGGGGCGTGGTTACTATAGGGGAAAAATAGGAAAACTTCAAAAAAGAGTTATTGAAAGCCGTATAATATACAAGAGGAACAGTAAATAGGAAAAAGACAAGGGAACCATGGATAAGGGACGAGATGAATATAAATATGGAGGAGAGAAGAAAATGGAGAATGTAAATGGAAGGATACGTGGAAGGAAGTGCAAAGAGCCGGCCCCGGTTGCGGCGGGGTAACGTTCTCGTCTGCCATTCCAAGGGTCGCGGGTTCGATTCCCGCCTGGGTGAGTTTCCCTCCATCTAGGGCTTGGGTGTTTCTAATGTGACATTGTTATCGTTGTTAATAGTTCGATGTAAAGGCCTAAATGTGCTGTTTTCGGACTTCTACTGAATAAATAAATAAATAAATAAATAAATAAAAAAGCTATGACGTATACTAAACTGAGGAGGGAAACAAATAGTGCAAAAGAAGCGTGATTGGAAAACGCAGAGCGAGGATATGGAAAGTTTACAGAGAAATGGCGGAATTCGTGCATTATGCAGCAAAGTGAAAGCATTGCCAGGAAATAAGAAGGGAAAATCCGTAAAACAATCAAAAATGAAGCCTCACTGAAAAAGTCATGGAATTATAATTCGAAATAGAGAAGATTCAAGAGAGATGGGGGAATGTCTAAAGAAACTATATGGTAAAGACATTAGGCCAGCAAGCTTAGACATACAAGTCTGTAGAAAGAGAATATGACGTCGTTGAAGATAGCTTAGGTCCAGGCTTATTCAATGGCGAGATAGAAAGGGCATCAAGGGATTCAAAATCAAATAAGACCGTGGGGGTGGATTGCGTTTTTGCGGAATTACTTAAATGCTTAGGAAAACGTGGAAGAAAAAGTTTATGAGGGAGTAATTTGACCGTAAGATTTCGCTGGTCCAGTTCCTACACCAAAAAAGGGAAAGCCTGCCATATGTTAGGACTAGAGAACAATAAGTTTGATTTCTCACACAGCTAAAATGTTTACCAGGATCATCAATAAGAGGATGGAGAGCCACGCAAAGGGTTTTACTCGGGGGACGATCAGATTGGGTTCAGGAATGGGAGAGGCACGCATTATAGAATACGAGTACCAGCAACGAGGTCACTAATAGCGAGGAACACAGAACACAAAGAAGATGCATTTTTATCTGTTTCGTAATTTTCGAGAACGCATTTGGTAGAGTGAAATGGGTAGAAATAACGAATGGATTACAGACGATAGGGGTAGATGGGACTGATAGGCGACTTCTTCACAACCTGTACATTTCGGACTGCTTAGTGCGATTGGCGGAATGGGAGTCAGGATGGGCAACGCTTAGTGGGGGAGTAGTAATACAGGGATGCCCATCATTACCTGCGCTTACCAACATGTATGGGAGGAAATGGTTGAAGAGGCATGGGAATAACGGGAGATAGGAATGAAATCTGGTGAGTAATTCATAAAATAGTAAGGTTTGCTGATAATCATGCTTTAGTTTGTTAAAAATGGACGTTTCAGGCGTGATATGGTGGAATATCGTTATTAAATAAAATTGGCAATTTTCCATAAAATAAAATGTATTAATACAATTGCATTAATACATTTTATTTTTGGGAAAATTGCCAATTTTCAATTAATCTTAGTTTGTTAGTCAGCCAAGGGGTCGCTATCTCTGCTGAGCGAAAGTCAGAGTAAATGTCCGTGACACAGGTATGGGGTGAGAATCAAGAAAAATGAGAATTGAAGAGAGAGTTCCTGTGCGTAGTTTTGTGGGAGAGGCAAGGGAATTATCAATTTACCATTGGGTGTCCTGTGTCCTTCCAACAACTATCTGAGTACTGGTTGAATACTAAACATGATTAGCCAAAAAAGGTTCACGAACAGGAAAGTATTGAAATCCGTACTATAAACAGTTTACAGTTTATTGGCTCACCAACTTGATAGATGATTTAGGAGAATCGGTGTAAATGGGAGACTTTTGAGATGTTTTAACGGAGACTGCCGAAGAAAATAAGCTTTATTAGCGATGTATACGAGCTAAGATAAAAAAGACAAAATGGGAAAGATTTCATGTCATAAATCCATCATTGAGAGATCAGAGGTAGCTGTGGAGGAGTAGGGTATAAATATGGAGAGGTGAGGGTGTATTAACATATCATCATCATCAGGTTATCAATCCGAGGATTGATTTTGCACGAAGCAGCACTCCAAACGGTCCTGTTTTGTGTCATTTGGAGTCCTGTGCTTTATTCCTTCATTCCCTCATAGTTAACTCCCAACTAAAACCCCGGGGGGAAGGAAACACTTTTGACTAGAGGTTAGCATATTATGAAGCCAATAATGTACCCCAAATATGTCCTAGAAAGGTTTCAGATACTCAAAAGATGGGACAATAATTTTCAGAAGCCATGCAAAAGCTATCTCATCACGATAGTCAACATATAATAATATTAAATCATCAGTTTAATAATTATGCGATTCTCGGGTAGAGAGAAACAATCTCGCATGCCAGTCGAGGATCTTCACAAAGCAATAAGAAATTAATTCCCTCTCAAAAGCATTAATCGACGAAATCACATCTTTCTTTCTATTCTCTAATGTCCTCCTACCGGTTGAGGAATTGCCAGTGCTAAATTACACACCTCCATGGAAAACTTCAGGACTCACAGGAAAAAGATCTCTGGACCCTTATTCTATATTGTGAAGATTAGTTGCATGAAACGTGACCGATTTCACCTTGGAGTAACTCAAGAGTTAACGGCTCCTTTTTTATTTTGGCTGTCGGAACTTCCGATTCCTCCGTCGCATACCACTCTCACTTTTTATTATTCCTTTCTTCTCTCCCCTTGCTCTTTTATTTTTTCCCCACTCTTCTTTCCTGGTCGTGAACATTCCACTCAACATCACCTTCTATTGACCTTCCGTGTAGCCCACGGAGTCCGTCCGTACCCCACTTTCCCATTCGAATTTGATTAATGCATTTCCCCAGCCTCTCCCACGCCCTCTCCCTCCTCTTTCCCACGCAGTGAGACGTCCGGAGCTACCCTCAAGAGTTTAAGTAGGTGAATGACTGATTCAAAAGGAATGTTCGAAACGTATTGGATGGGTTGAATTCTTCTGATTCATCGTCATTTTGACTTGTAGTGGTTTCTCGTGGACCAAATTTGATTTCTTTTCTTTGAGTCAAAATCAAACATGTAAGAATATGTAAAACTGTAGGAATTACC